>NC_135536.1:159080049-159391949 GCF_045843805.1 Urocitellus parryii
AATCAAATGATGCCCTGTCTATGTATGAACATATCACAATGGATTTTACCTTTATGTATAACTATAGTATAGCAATTTAAAATATAATAAAATTTAGGTTAAAAAACAGTTTTAAAAAGACCAATTTAACATTTTAAAAAAAATAACATTTTGTCAAAGCCAAGTCAGTTATTTATCAAATGAAGCCTAAAGAAAATACTTGGGATTTATTTTCATTGTGTTTTAAAAGCTTTCCACACTGCAGTACCTTATAAAAATGGCAAGAAGTTAAAGATAAAATAAATTTGAATAAAATCTCCAGCTTTTGAGGCTTTAAATACAGCAGTTTGGTAATGAAGAAAAAAAGTTTGTCAGATAATCAAAACTTTTTAGAAAAGAATCTGGTGTATACTGATTTTTTTTTTTAAGTCGGGATATATAATCTGTTCCTGTTTTCACTTGTTCTTATAAATTGGAAGTAACTTCAAAGACAAACAACATTTTGAAGTGCTTTTGCCCTAACTTCTTGGAATGGTATACCTAAAAAAATGGTCTTTTGTTACAAGAGAGGCTTTGCATTTCTCTTTCAAAGGAAACCATCCCTTTTCTAAATAAACTACTGGTTTGATGCTCTTTTCTCTACTTGAAACACATTTTCTCCCTCCTGCCCCAGCAGGGTATTTGCAGCAGAGTGATGTTGGTTTCTCTTTGTTCTCTCTATCTGATGTTTCTTTGATAGCGAATGGTTTCCCGCTCTTTGGGAGCAAATCCAGATGACCTCAAGGACCCAATTAAGATTAGTATTCCACGCTATGTCCTCTGTGGGCAAGGAAAGGATGAGCACTTCGAGTTTGAGGTCAAGGTAAGAGTCCCTTCTCTACTCTTCTGGAGGAATGGAGGTCGGAAGCTGTACAATGCTTTCTCTGTCTTTTATGTAAAATGAAGCTCATGTAAATATCTTGTTTTGTAAGATATTAGTCACACCCTTTAAACCAGTCTGAGAAACTCTATAGATTGTGGCATAAGGAGGTAAGGTTTCCTATAGAAGGTCATGTCAGTGGGGCATCACATAGACAAGGGAGTTTCTGCCTCCTACCTGTCTCATAAGTAGGACGATCGCCCATTCCAGGGTACCCAGGACTTCCCTGGTATCAGCCCTGAAAGTACTATACTCCACAGGTCTGGGCAAACCAGAACATTCACACTATCCATGGGCTTATTATAGGAATAATAATATTTATATTATAGGGCTATCAGTACATGTAAAATGTTGGGTCTGGTGACTGGTACATAATAAACCACAAATTATAGCTATTGTCATTATTACTGCTCCTATTTTTATTGTTGTTTCCTGATTTTAATTAAGAGGTGTTCCCAATCTATCTCAGGTGTGCTTTGATTTATATTTTTAAAGAAGAGATGTGCCTGTTTCCTTACATCATGCTTTCCAAAATAATGACTTCATCTTATTTCTAATTTATTTCCATTGACTCATAACACTTCATTAATTGTTGCTGGCCACCATCCCCTCCTCAGTGAATTAAAGATAAATCACACTTCTTCATTTTCAAGGATAAACAAAGGTATCAATATAATGAAGTCCCCTAGGGTCACTGATATATGGATACATAAGGATGTCCTTGGAGGTAGTTTTGTTCAGGTAAACAGCAGACTCAGAATCTGGTCACCAAGTTCTATAGAGCCTGAGTCTGCCACTGTTTGCCGAGTGACCCTCAGTCTTTTTACCCCACTGAGACTCAGTTTTCCCATGGATAAAATGAGGAAACCAGACAGCACTAGTGGTCTCCAATCATATCTTACCTTTCTTTAGAGAATATCCTAAGGAAGGATTGTAAAGCTGATAATCCTGGAGCTTCTGACAGGGAGGGAGGAGGGATCCTGAGTCAGCCCCTTCTCACTCCCCCATTTCCTGATGGACTTCAGGAGCCCCTGGACTCTGGGGGATCCCTCCTTTTAGGTAGGCATCTGAAGAAACAGTATAACTTCTTATTAATCGGGTTTTTAGATATGTATTTCCACAAACTGAGTTTTCCTTTTTAAAAAAATGCAACTGGACAGTAATTTATATATTCAAGATTTTTGTTGAGAAGGCATGATGCCTATGTAATTTTTTTAGCTTTATTGATCTAATGTTGTGGGTTTTTATTTGAGAAACCATAAATATTATGCCATGTTCTTGGTCCATTACTTTTTATTGTCCCTAACCTAATAAATGCCTCATTTCTACACAGTTCCTTTACATTTGTTCTCAACCTTTCTATATGTGTATATCTATGTGGAGTTCCATTTGTACTTATATGTGATGATGTATATATGTATATGTATGAATATATATTTCATATATAATGACAGTTTTATATATTTAAATTTTAATAGACAGTTTTTGAGGGTGTTTGTATTATTTCCAAATTTTTGGATTGGGGATAAAGACTGGCTTTCACCATCCCAGAATTATAGAATTGTCCAAAACATAGAACTAATACCTATGAAAACATGTAAGAATTTTATTTGACACGCATATTTATGTTGTTCTAGTGGATAAAATATAACTATTAGATTGACCTCATGTATATAACTTGAATACTAATATATGTTTAAAATAACTGAGTTGATTTAAATAAATATTAGGAGTAAATACTATCACAGGTGTTGTGCAAATCTGACCAAAATTGTGATGATGCTATTGTCAAAGCAAGTTAGAGAAACCAAATACAGAAAACCATATGGGGCCTTTCAGAGTCTAGGCTTATACTTTAAAATACATAAGATCCAAATCCAAAGAGTTCTGCTTTCTTGAACTTACCAAAGCCAGTTCTGAAAGTATGCTATCCTTCTACTTCCTTTTGTACACATCCTAGGTATTATAATCATTGGCATGAAGGCTGGACTGTTAGCATTAGCCTGGAGAATTTCTAGTTCTCCCAGTGGGGCTGGTCTCCTAATGTCTACACATGCACTTGAGCAGAGCCTTCACTCTCATGGGGACAGCCTGTCACTGAGGTATCAGGGTTTAGTTATTAGAAACAAACATGTGAATATACTATCCCTCCCCAGAGCAAGTGCAGACTTGCTTCAGGAAAAGTGCAGCTGTTAGAATGGTTGGGTGTGCCAGTATCCTGCCTTGTATCCTCCAGGTAATCTCAACAAGTCATTTAACCTAGCTTTGCTTCATCTGTTAAATGGGAACAGTAAAACCCACTAGGCTGGGGTGAGTGGGGAGTATGTAATCTTACATATGAAAGTACTTGAAATAGTGCCTACCTACTAAGTGCTGTATAAATATTTGTTATTAAAATTTAATAGAAACAAAAAAGTTTAGAGAATGTGTAAGATTTAACACTTGCTATCCCCTCAGTGACTTTTGATGTGCAATTATGTCTGAAGTTTTTTTTTTTTTTTTTTTTTGGTGGGGGGAGTATCTTATTCTCCCTTAGCATTCTGAACTTAAAATTAAAGAAAGCATAAAAGAAAACCCACAGGTAATCAATTCATCCATTGTCATTATTGAAATAGAACTGCAGCTATCTTGTACCTGTTACTGAAACTTTAGACATCCTTCGTTGAGATTCTAGTGGTTCTGTGGACATGCAGTTTTGTACCTCCATATAGGAAGCACTATGAAATACTATAAACAGTTTTGAAGAAACAACTGTATGAGTATTTTTTTCATAAATTTTTACTGTTAATATCTTATGTTAAAATCATTTTAATTGTTTTTTATTTAAAAAATGTTTGCAAACTTTTTCCATCCATTATTTAGATATACCATGTATAGAACATGTTTTCTAGAATAGACAGTCTCATTATGGGTGATATTTTGGATACTAGTAATTCTTTCTTGTTGAGTTAATGGCATTTAGAAAAAGTATTATTTGAAAGGTAAAAAGTATTATTTGAAAATAGACTCAACAGTTTTAGGCTTTTGTAAGGAAAATCTGATATTAATGTTCATAGATATTTTATATTATTGTACTTTATACTTTAGAACAATCTTTGTTGCTTCTTTTTTAAAAGTCAGTTTTATGTATGTCATCACCCTTCCCTAATGAGCTTCAAGGCTGTCTGGGGTTCTGAGTGCCCACTGTGAACCACTGTGCCTTCTGTGACCAGTGGGACAGGGGTCTGTTGCCTTGCTGATGTGAGACCCTTGATCACTGCATGGCTTGCTGGTGGTCACTGCCAGTTCACTTAGAAACCCCTGTGTGAACATACAAGGGCCCACCCAGTATGAGCCTTCACTCACTGAATTGGCAGGCCCTAGAGAATCTGGGAAGAAGATAGGTATAAAACAGAGAGGACTCACTATGCCTCATCTGTAAAATGGGGATAATAAAACCCTCCCAGCTGGGTTGGTGTGAGGAATGTGAGTTTATGTATGTGAAATGCTTGAAGCATGCAGAGGAGTGGCTGCTGGTGTTCTCTTTCTGTCAGCTTTCCCTGAGCCCACTGCATCCCTTCTGCTTCCTATCCTTTTCTATTCACCCTTTCCTAGATTGGACTATTTTGTGGTGCTGAGGATCTAAGCCAGGACCTTGCACATGCTAGGCAAGCGCTTCATCACTAAGCTACATCCCTTAGCCCCAGTATTTACCAGTCTTTTTCTTCGTTGGCCATTTTCATTTTAATTTCTAATTTGGTACTTTTCATTGCTTTGTTCATTGTGGAATGAAGTAGTCATGAGCTTATTAGGGAGATGTTCCAGGTCAGGCACAGGGGAGGGCAGTAAGACAACAGGCATTCACAAATACTCATCTTCTCATCCCTGATGGGTTCTGAGGGGGTTCTGGTCACTGATCTTTAAGATGAGAATAACGAAACTTTTCATTAAACCATGTTTAATTCAAAAAGACTGTCTTTTTTATTTGCTTTATTTCGGTGGACTAACAACAGCTTTCTTTTATTAACTTTTAGATAGATAAGTACATAGGTTACTATTGTTCAGTCTCATTTAACTTTGTAAAACTACTCCATTGAAGCATCATTTATGTTCAGTGAAATGTGCATACCGTGGAACCTGCGCCATCTAAGTTTAGGATATTTCAGGCACTCTAGAGTTTCTCGTGCCCCTTTGCAGTTAACACCCTTATGCAGCCTTCAGGCAAGCACTGATGTACTCTTTGCAGCTACAGGTTCACTCTACCTGATCCAGCCTGCCAGAATGTGGCCTTTCACAGCAGTAGTCTTCTACATCTAGCTGCTTTCACTGGACGTGATGTTTTAGAGGTTCATCCATTCAATTAGTACAGTGATCATTTTTCTTTTTCTATCTGGAGAGCATCCCACTGTATGGAAATATCCCAATTTGTTGCAATTCTTTCTTTTGTTGGTGTTTTTTTTGTAATGTTCTTTCCTGCTGATGCAGAAAGTTGTCCTTCCCTTTATTTTACTGAACCCTGGAGGAGCTATGCCTAGGAACCCCCCAGATCATGTCAGTTCCTATTTCCTTGGAGTTAACTCTTCCAGTAAATCCTAATAGCACATCCTTCTGGGACTCTGTCCCCATATACATAAAGAAATGCACCTCCTGCCAACAGGTGTCAGAGATGAGGCAGGAAGCTGAAGAAGGGCCTGTCTGGCTTCTCTGAGCTGAGGACATTTTGGCACTGAATATTGCTGAATGTCACCTGCTGGTCAGTAGCATATATCTGTAAAATATGTGTTTTTCCTAAACTGCAGCTGCCACAGTAATACCTCTCATTGATGACAGCTGTCATCTTAAAACTCCCTCTTCTAAACTTTTTGGTGATTGATACATGAAATCAGTTACAATGCATTATTCTTGCCATTTTCAGTTAGCTAGGACTAGAGTGGATAAAATTTAATTTTTAAATTACATTTCAACATGATACAAAACACCAGCCAGGGAAATCTGTAGTTAAGGTCAACAGAGGTTGTCATACTCATTTGTTGTAGAAATATGACATTGTTTTAAATTCCTTGCATTTTAATTTACATATCAACATGGTAGTATAAAGAAATAAGCCAATGCTGGTGTGATTTTTATATTTTGTTTCTTGAGAGTTTCTATTTCTATAAAAAAGGTGATCTTTACAAAATAGTGTCTTCCCATCCCCTTTCTGGAGTGGTGACATATGCAGTAATGTCCCCCATTCTCCATCCATCACCCAGTGTGCTCCCTTAGCAGCCCTGTCACAGCTCACAGTCCTGTTTTTTCCTGTCATTGTTGTGTTTATCACCAGTCTTCTCCTGGAAGCATAACCTGCCTTTGTCAGTATTGCATAGCACTGAATCCCAGCCTGCACAGCGCTTGACTGGTAATGGTCACCCAGGACAGATTGCTCAGCAATGTGACTCATGTGAGCCTGTTGTTCTTACTAGGCTTGGCCTGCTCAGAGCTTCAGGGGTGATTAAGTGACTGAGTACCCTTTGTGAACAGCCCCCCTGCAAGCTCCTGGGCTCCATGTGTATCTGTGGATTCCATCAGTCACTGATTGCCCATTGCTCTGCTCATGGCGTGGCGGCTGGCTCTTTGTCATGTAGTAAGAATATGGGTGCATGGAGCTTCTGGATTGTGTCGGGTCCAAGGACGCTGGTCCCTCCCAACTTTCTTTCTCCTGCCTCCCCTTCTACCTTCTCAGCTTTACCTTCCAGCTCACTGGCACACAAACACCCTCGCTCTGGGCAGTCTTCGGCATCCATAGGTTAATTTAGTTTTGTTTTGGCTCTTGTTCACAGAGAGGTGCACCTCTAGGCTCACTGTCCACTCTTTGCATATTATCCTAGGCACCTGGACATTCTCTGTCTCCTTGCATATATAGGCCCATGTTCTAATCTCATCTAGAACAATGTGTTCACACTCCTCGTGTTGATCAGGAAAGTGTGGGCCCCTGCCTTTTCTCAGCCTGAGGTAAGCTCTTTTACCGGTGTCACTTTGGTCCACTTTCAGGCCAGAAGGGTTACAGGTCCACACACACACAATTTACCTCAAACACACAATATCCAACCCAAAACCTTCTCTAATCCTAATCATCTGATTCTAAAGTCACCATAGGAGCAGACTCCTCTTGCCCCCCTCATTTTGCTCTGATTGGTGGCCTGAGAAGTGGGGAGAAGCAGCGATGACATGGATAATGAATGACAGTGAGGAAATATGACCTCCGGGAAGTATTCCAGCCAAATGTGTAGACCATCTGTAGACAATTACAGAGAATCCCTGTCAGTGGCAGTCATTTTTCTTTCAGTCATGTGACTTTAGATTTGTGAGCCCTCCCTTCCAATCAGTCTGTCCAGCCCTATAGCTGGGAGATGCTTAGCTAAGAGAGGTCTCACATCTGCTGAGCCCTCCCTGAACCGAAACGATTGAAAGTGAGTTGGGGTAAATTGCAAATCTGAAGGGTGCCAGTTCAAATTAGAATTTTACTTTTGCAATTGAGGATCACATGACAAGGACCACAGGGCCAGGGTATGACACAGTTGAAGAACTGTATTGACTTAAGGTAGCAGGAACAAATATGGCAGAAGATATTTTTTATTTGGCCTAGAGAGATTTTTGAAATTTTGCATGAGATGTCAGCATTTAAACATGAGAGACTTGACATAAAAATCCAGATCTGCCAAGTTTCTGTCAAAAGTCGGAAAACATGGAAACCAAGGCTGACATTCTTATAAGGACAGAAGCTCTCTTGAAGTTGCAGTTTGTGCTCCCTATTTCTCCATAGACCTCAGGACCCCCGTCATGGAATAAGTTACCTTGAGCTGGTAGCCCCTGTGGATGTGAAAAAGTTCACCCACACAATGCAGAAAGGCTCGCAGACCAAATGCCATCTCTGTTCATGGTTTATTAAGTCAGTTTAAACACCCTTAGAACAAGGAAAAAGGGATTGGCTGACAGAGCATTCTACCTTACCCCTGGTCACACGGTGTTCACCTATCCTGTCTCTCTTTGCTACCTCAGCCTTTCCCAGGGATATCTGCTTACAAGGACCAGACTTTTGAGCAAGAAGCCATGGCAGAGACAGGTTCCCCAGATTTAGTGCTCTCTCCATGGGGGACAAGGTATAGATACATCTGGCCAGTGGCATGCCGTGGACAGCCCTGGTTTTTATCTGCACTTCTCCAGTAGAACATTAATAAGGCAGAATAGTTATCACTAAGGGTGGTCAATTCAGGAGTGACACAACTGTCAATCCAGAGGGGACATATCATGACCTAGAACTTTCCTCCCTTTCTGTCTCAGAGTAGCATTTTTGTCTGTTCCATCATATCACATTTTTTGGTAAATTCATCTATCTTCCATATATGTCTTGTAGGTTAACAACCAGCAGCCTTTAATTTAGTGGACTTTATGAATTTCGTTGTGTCTCACAAGCTTCCTGCTCACTTCTTATCTATTCTGATATGTCCTATAAATTTTGCTTATTTAGTGACCATATTTGGCCCCATTATGCTTATTTAGTGACCATATTTGGCCCTTCATAAGAGTTTCATCCATCCTCCACAGCACAATTGGATATTCTCAAATAATATAATAGCACACTGTGTTTCATGTTACCTTTTACTTACTGAGCCTCGCTGAGTTTGTTCTTGGCTGATTTCTGTGTGCAGTTGTTTGGATCCCCTCCTGAAGGAAAGGAACTAACATCTGTCAAGCACATTCTATGCGTCAGGCATTTTACTAGACATTGCCACAAATATGGAAAAATGCACCAAAATGGGAGTATTATTTATATTTCATAATTAGGAAATTATGAGTGACTTGCCTAAGGTCACACAGCTATTAAGTAGATCCAGGTCCCAAATGCCCCCTTCTTTTTTTAAATGTACTTTCCAAATAGAAATACTTTCTGCATTGTTTTTAGAATTTGAGGACATGTTTTAGTGTTGCACTAGATGTAGTAGCCATTTTCAAATCCTTGTCTCTTTGCAAGATTGGCTGTTATTTTTGTGTGTGTTAACTTTTTTTTTTTTTTGTAGTTGCAGATGGACAGTATGCCTTTATTTTAATTAAATCCAGTGCCTCACACATGCTAAGAAAGCACTCTACCACTGCAACTACAGCCTCAACCCCCTGTTTTAACTTTTTATCTTGAATTTTGACCAAGTCACAGTTACTTTGTCAAAAGGGGCTATTGTTAAGACTTTGACAGACCTGCAGCATTTGATGGTGGATTGACCTGCCAGGAATCATGAAGAAGAAATGGCCAGGAAATTTGCAGTTTGGGAGTTGCAGTAATCACATTTACAGTGAGAGAAATTTCTCTTTATTTGGCAGAACAGAAATAAGAGCCATTCCAGTCTATTAGATAAATTGTACACACATATATCTTTGAGAAAGATTTATTCCCAACTTGATAGAATATAAATGTTCAGAAAGAGTAGTGTGCTGGCATCTGAATCTGTGCTTATTAGTAACCTGATAGATTACCTCCCTGCATGTGTATTAGCATAGCTGAGACAAATGGTGTGCTGCAGATGCTGTGGCCCATCCAGATTCAAATATTTAGTCTGCATGCTGTTTTTAAACATAAAAATCAAACGAAAGAACTTACATTAGAACTTGAGGGATCACATTTTATTCTAAAATCTAAAAGATTTTGTTTATTAAGCACCCTTCTCATTTCTTTAAGTACTTTGTCTTTTACTGAAAAATGAGGAAGAATGTGGTTTTTCCCTTCCCTGGTTTTCACCCAAACTAACTAATTTTTTATATTGCTTTTACTTAGACATTCATGTTTATCTTCACAAAGTAAATGCTGCCTCTAAGAGAAATGACTAAGAAGAAATGAGATTGAGTCACAAGCACAGACAGAAAGTAGTCATTAGCTTATGGCTGTACTTTGAATTTTCCATTTCACTTGGTTTTCTATATGAGTATGTTTATTCTGTCTCCCTTGACTTCAGAATTTTTGAAGTTTTACATCTCTTCCTAGAATAAAATGTTTTAAAATAAATCACAAAATCGTTTGTGAAACTCCTCCTTTTGCAGTTGATGTATATGAGAACCCTCATCTTTCAATGGTGCATAATCTGATATCTTTATTTAGGAACATGATCTCAGAGCCAGGAGTTACCATTTCCAAGCATCTAGCACTTTCCTAGTTGCTTCATACTTTTTTGATTCATATGCAGGTTAAGTTCATGAGTCCATTTTAAATATGAAAAAGTTGAGACCTGAAGGAATCTAGTAATTTAGCCAAATAACATAGCTAATAAGTGACTGGGATAAAGCCAAGATCCAAGTTTGTGTTGATTCAGAGCTTTTCATTATTTCATTCTCCAGTGATGACTGATGGAGAGTTTACATCCATTGCTTTTTTTCTCAGTATTTACATAATTTAAAGGAAAAACGCTTAGGCTGTTATTCTTGCCATTTCTCACAATTTTAAAGTAGAATAATTCCCCCTACTCCTCACCTGCTTCACAGAGGTGTTAGAGGGAGAAGTACTTTATCAGTAATGATCATAAATTTGAAAGGCCTTCATCTTCTCAGAGTTTCAGGGCCTTTATACATTCTGGCAAATTTATCTTCAGTCTACCCTGTAAAGTAAGTGTACAAAAATAAGCAGTATTATCTCCTATTTTGAAGATGCTGAAATTCTTTGAAATTCTAGCATGAAGAAGTCATTATTTCTGGTTATTGCAGAAGGCTGGGTTCAAAAGGCCAGATAGAAGGTAATTTAGCCAAAGTAACACAGTATTATTTGATTTAGGACCACTTCATAGCTGTCCAGAATATGGGTGTTAATTTAGTACTCAGCCATTGAGCTCATTTCTTCATAGCACACAGATTCAGACCAGGTTCACTAGCCCAATGCTCTGAAACATGTTCTATACATGTCTGTCAAGTGTCTGCACAGAAAGAAAATCTAGATTTTCGTGGACAATATGACTGAAGAATCTTTTATTTATATAGGGCTTCTATTTGTATAGAGCTTTATTATTCTACAAGCTCCATTGTTTTCCCACTCCTGTTACCAACAGAAAGGGGAAACAATTAGGGTTGCAATTAGCTTCATCTTTGCTTGTACAGTACACCATCTTTGGGACCAGCCTCTTCCCTGAGTTGCCTGAGACAGAATTTCTGCAACTGGTTATGCTCCTAGCTGGTAGGACCCACTGCAGTAGAGAGAGGATGCCTTCTCAGTTCAGCAATTAGTTATACAGCTGGTGGAATGATCCAGATGGCAGTTATTCCCTTGTCTTCAGAACCCTTGGATGGCTGATGTCACAGTCTCTTTTCCTTTGTGTCTACCTAGCTAACAAAGCACAGCCCTCCTCTTGATTCACCAGAAAGAAAAATAAGTGAACATTCCTGAAGTTTCCCTTGAGGAGTGAGAGGGGATATACATTGCACATGTCTGAGCAAATAACTTAAAATATCCCATTAGACAGTTGTGTCCTCCCATAGTACCAGCTTTTTAATTTATCCTTCCTAGATATTTCTGGGAGCCCCAACTGTGCCTTACTAAGCGGGAGAATTCAGCTCCAGCCCCTTTGGCCTGGCTCTCATTTCCAAGCGGTGTACCTAAAGGACCATGGTTCTCTGGAACAGGAAAGTCTAGGTTAATAAAATCCATGCTCTTAAAGTCAATTTAGAGACTACCTTTTGTTTCTTGTTGTGTCATTTATGAGCCTCATACTCATCTGCACCCATTCTTATCCCCAAATCATTTATCACAGTGTTTCTTCTAAATCAACACAATGTTCTCTACAAAAGGAATTTGATAAATGCTTTGCTCCACAATTCTTTGCCCTCTTCCTTATCTCCCCCAATGCCTACTTGCTAAAAACTTTAAACAGTTATAGATTAAGTCAGAAAAGGACAAAAATGCAGGTCATTCTGCTGCACATAGTTCAAGAGAGAAAAGGAATTAGAAAATGTAGTTTTAAAATGTTTGTTTACTGAAAAGAGACCTTGAGCTCCCTTGTCTCTATTATTCATTTATTATTTAGCACATATTTATGTGATGCTTGTAATTTTTTAAAAGACCATATTAGATATATTAATATACTGAGGAACAGAGTAAATCAATAATTACTTCATTCAAGGAATAGCTGATTCAGGGAAGAGAATCACATGCAGAAAAATCAAACAGCATAGAACAAGTAGGCTTATAGAGGGTAACTGGGAATAGGAAAAGATAGTAGAATGAATCAGACATTACTTTCTTATATGTATATATGAATACATGACAAATGTAATTCCACATCATGTACAACCAAAAGAATGGGGAGTTGTACTCTTTATATGTATAATATGTCAAAAAACATTATACGGTTATGTATAACTAAGAACAAACTAAAAAGATAGACATTTTTGTTTCTTTAAGATGAATTGCTAGATTTCATTGAGTGGAGATGAGAGAAACTTCTAGGGTCATGAGAACACTAAGGGCAGAAAAGTATAAGTGATATGTTGACATCAGGAAGTAATAGAGTTTGAGGATAACCTTAGGGACTCTCAGGTTGAAATAAATAAGGAAGTTAAGTGGAGATAGAAAGGTTTTGAAGAAAGGAGAGTGAATGTCATAACAGCAGCATTTGGGAAGGTCCTAAAAGGATTCTCAGGGAGTTGGTCTTGGGGACCTTAATTGTTCCAGTAAAACAAGATCATTGTGATGACTGAGAATCTAGAACATTTTTTAAATGCTCATCACACAGAGAATCTGAAAGAATTTTCAAGGTATAACTGTGCTGAGTCAAATAGCTTACATTTCATGAAACTGCATCTTGCCTGCCTTAGGGGTTGTCTGCAGTGCTGGGCCTCCCAATGGAGGCCAGGGTACTCCATAGGCTGCCTGACTTGGGAGATTTTTCTGATGGGCTCCTTCAGAAGGAATTTTGAGGTGCTCTCACTCCAAGGGCAGGAAGAATGGTCCAGAGTCCATCCTAAGTCCCATGAGTGTCCAAACTAAAAGGAAAGAAGAAACCTGGGAGACTTCACTAGAGACACCAGCAGACTCCGGATCCATAGGATATGTGTACACACTGGAAATCAGACAGCATTGGTGCAGTTGGTCCTTGATGACAGATTTGGTGATCTTGGAGATAGATCAAAACTGGGAGTAATCTATGGCAGGCTGTCATCTCTATGGGATATTGCTGTGCTTAATGGGATGTTGGCTTCATTTATCACACCAGACTTAGTTCCATTTCCAACAGTTGTCTGAAGAGATTTTAATAAACCTAATGCACTAATGCATGTTATCATAGAGATCCATACATTCTGAATATATTTTGTTTCTCCAAACACATTTAAAGTTATGTTGCTGCATAAAAGAGTTAGTAGAATTAATAAATTGGATTCTGACATCTTGAAAATAATGGGGACTTCATGAACTTAACTTTTTGCAGCCATAACTTTACTGATAAGGCACAGCCAATATATTTTTATGTGCTTAGAAAGCAAACATTCACTAATTGTACCTATTATTTATTGTAATACATTTTCAGAAATAGAAATAAAGAAAAAGACTGAGATAAATGTAAATAGAAGTTTCAGCCTATCCACACCCCATAAATCGTCTTACCTCCCCTACTTTGGGGAGAGTTTGGAGAGTATTAGTTTTCATTTTCCATGTCTGAGGAGCTTTTAGTTCAATCTTATGCATTGATGATTGTTACTATACAGATACATACATTTGGAATATATTTCATGTTTCCTCAAATATGTTTATAGTTGTATCATTGCATAAAAGTTTATTTTGCAAAAGTTTGAAGAAACTTTTTAAACCTATTAGATCAGTATTAGACAATTTCTTCCAAACTTTCAGTGATAGAGATGGGATTTTGACCATTTTCCTACAGAGAAATTGTATTTCCCTTACTTTCCATTTCTGAGATGATTGCTAATGATCTTCATTTATCATCATTGTTCTCATCTTGTTTATATGCTGATAGACAAGGGAAGACTTCAGTATATAAAGTAGGAAGCTTGAGACTTTCTCATACTGTATTTAACCTGAATCCAAGTGAAAATCTCAAGTGAAATTCTCAGGTGAAGACTTTGGAAATCTCTTTATGCTTCACTGTAAATTTGTGTTACAAATCTATTGAGAATACACCATATTCTTAGAAAAAAGAAAAAAAAACAAAAACAAAAACACAACAATGTACTTTTAAGAGATTACCAGAACAGAGCATCTGCAACTGAGACTTCGGCAGCCCCCGCATTCTTCACTTTGAATGATCTGAACCAATCCTGAATTCTTATCTGATTTCAAAAGCAAAATAATCTTAAGTTCCATAGTAGGTTCTCAGTATAGGTTTATCTCTACAATGAGAATTCACACACCCCAACACCTTGCCAATTACTACCAAAGACAGAGGATTTATTCCCTTAGGAGTCTTAAAATCTTGTAAGGTAGAAAGACATATAATTAACTTTGATATGTAAATTATTTAGTGCAATATTAATTATATAATTAATGTCTGTTTTAGTCAGCTTTTTTTGCTACTTGACCAAAAGACCCAATAAGAACAATTTTAGAGGAGGAAAAGTTTATTTGGCACTCATGGGTCAGAGGTTTTAATCCATAGACAGGTGAAAGTTCATTGCTCTAGGCCAAGTTCATTGCTCTAGGCCTGAGGTGAGGCAGAGTACAGGGGGGTGGAAACAAGAAGCAGAGAGTTCTATTCACCAGGGACAAAATATAAACCCCCCAGATGCATGCCCGTAGTGACCGATTTCTACCAACCACACCTTACCTGCCTACTGTTCCTGTTCATTTAATCCATATTAGGGAATCAGTGATTTAGGTTCTCATAACCCAGTCATTTCCCCTCTAAATTTTCTTGCATTGCCTCACACATCAGCTTTCAGGGAACACCTCATATCTAGACCATAACAATATTCATGATGTGTGTTCTTATCATCAAGTGAATTAAGTGCTAAGGAACCACAGAGCAGGGAATAATTGATTCTTCCAGAAAGGAAGGAGGAGGAGCTGGGATACTGCTGAGACAGGAATTGGGGGGTGAACCCTGCCCTGAAGGCTGGACAGCCACCCTCCCCTTGCAGAAAGGGATGTATGCCTTGGGGAGATATTCAAAAGACCTACAGATATGCTGTATTCTGTGTTGACAAGGTGTCTGGAGTGTGAGATTTTTAATGCACTGGGAGCTGGGGTCAGCCTAGAAAAGGCTCCAAATGCCTTGCTAAGGGTTTGGACTTGAGAGGTTGTTGGAACATGGCTATCTAATTTTGGAGCAGCCACATTTGCAGTGAATTTCAGCAAGGATGCTCAGATTTTAACCTTCATCAGAACCCCTGATAGGAAATTTTTAAAATGCAAATTGTTTAGCTCCTGCTCAAAACCTCTGATTCAGTAAATGTGAGTAAGACTTCTGAATATGCATTTCTAAGAAGTTCCTGATTGAAGCAGATGCTGCTTGTTGGTATCCCTCTTGGAGAACCACTGTTTCAGACAGTGAACTGAAATATTGAGGACAGAAGACATTGAGATGTGTATGTGAAGTTATTAAACTAAGTAAGATACAAGGCAAAATCTGTCATTAACCATAATACACCTGTAATGATCTTTATCGTTCAATATTTTTGAGAACTTACTACATTCATCATATTGATGGTTCCAGAGAGTTTCCTTTCCAATTCAATAAAGGCAGGATTCCTTGAGCTCATATGTACAACAGACCACTCTGCACCTTTCCTGACTTCATTAAGCCCAGTTCAAAGGAATACATACATTACAAAGCTTCATATGGGCTTAGCCCTCTCACCCTTGGGCCATCTTTTTCTTTCTCCTCCCAGCTCTACAACAGACAATGGAAGCATCTCATCTACTATTGTAAGCACTGGAGGCTACTATCAAGAAAGCAGAAAGGGGTGTATTGGATGCTTTGTGGGGGCACCCTTACTTAGGAAGGGTAGTTTTTATCTTCTTCTTGCTGTCTTATCTTCTTATAAAGCCTCAATGTTATTCAGTCACTTAGCTGCATCCCGTCCTTCCTAGTATTTGGCATGCGTGGTTTGTTACAGAAATTGGTGTCCTTTGTAAAGGAACTATCCTACGACTACCATAGGAAAGAAGAATGATTCCCAATATTGTGAGGTAGGTTTGAAATGCCATTTCAGTAATCAAGAGATTTTTAAAAAATCGTTCAATGTTAATGAGCAGTGATAGCAGCAAAGAGGTTAAAGCCCCACAGGACAGGTGTGCAGTTTACCTTGCCCTAATTTTGTTCAACGTCATTTTAAGGCCTTTTCTGCTAAAAGTGTGTGGTGGGGAACATTTCTATTTCAAGTCACTAAGAATGGAAGTATATTTAAGAAAAGTCCATCATGGGGCTCCATCTTTCGACTATTCATTCAGAATGCCAGTTATGTGTCACATACTCTTCTAAGGAGCAGTGACCAACAGATAAAAAGCTACCTGTCCTGAAACTTACATTCTAGTGGGGAGGAGAACCAAAAATCAAGATATTTTAGTAAACCTAGACCATGTTTGGTAATCAGAAGTGCTAAATACAAGAAGAAATTAGAGAAGAGAATAAAGTGGTGTGAAATGGGAAAAGGGGGTTGCAATTTGAGATAGGATAGCTCAGAAAAGCATCACTAAGAAAGTGACTTTTGAGCAAAGACTTGAAGGAACTAAGGGAACTAGTCATATGAAAACTTGGGAAAGAACATTCCAGAAAGAGCAAAGCACACACAAAGTCTCTGAGGTCATATTTGCTGTATGTTTGATGTATTCTAGAATAAGCAAGGATTTCAGAGAGAGTAGGAAGATGGAGATGAGGTCAGGAAAAGATCCTTTTAGGTCAGTGACTTGAACTTGTGCCTGAGTGATATGGAACCCTGAGAAGGTGTCTCATTCAAACAAAGAAATGGCTTCATCATATTGAATTTTTAATGAGATCACTTTGGTTACTTTATTGACTGTATTGAGAAAAGAATGAGGAAACAGTGGGAAGGGAGACAACAGCATGAGCAAGGGAATCAACAGGGAGGCTGCTAAAAAGAATTGAGCCAAAGATGATGGTGCTTAAAGATGGTAATGGTGGTAAGAAAGAGCCAGAGTCTCATATTGGCAGAAAGGATTTGCTGACAGTATGAGGTGTGAGAAAGAGGAACATTTAGGACAATGCTATGTTTGGGGGTTGAATAAGCAGAAGAATGGTATTTTCATTTACTGATACAAGGAAGGGAATTGGATTTCAGTAAGATTGATTTTGATAAGTGTACCATGTTAAGTTTGAAGCACATATAAGACATCTAAGTAGGCAGTAGGATATATGAGTCTGGGTTCAGGGGAGAGATATGAGTATCCAGGGAGTCATAGCCTGTAAATTTAAGGTTATGAGATGAATGAGATCACCAAAGGAGGAAGTGCACGTAGAAAATAAAACATGTTCCAGGATTAAACTCTATGACTCTTTGATGTTTAGAGGTCAGGGAGATGAGAAATCCCAGCAAAGAAAAATAGGATAAGAAGAGAGTGTAGCAACCTGGAAGCCAAGTGAAAAAGATTTTAGAAGAGAGGTATTAGCTATGTTAAGCCCTCCCCATAGGTCAAGTAAGATCAAGACCAAGAATTAACCAGGGGACATTACAATATGGAGATCACTGATGACCTTGGTAAGAATAATTTGGGTGGAATGGTGAGTAGATTGCAGTGGACCCAAGTGATAATGAAAAAAAAAAGGAGATGGTGACATGAATAAATATTTCTAAAGGAGTTTTGTTTTAATGGAAAGGACAAAATGTATTGATGACAGGAAGGAAGAGGAAGATCAAGATAGAAAGTTTAAATGATAGAAATAATAACTTGTTTAGATGTTTATGGGAATAATGGAATAGAGAGGAAACATGTTTGTGTAATGAAGAGAAAAGAAAATGGTTAAGTTATTTTAATTGCTATGCTTTTCAGAGGGCAAAAGGGTTGGAGTCCAGTGTTCCACAGGGTCGACCTTAACTAGGAGCATTAGTACATCTTCTGCCTGGTAACAGGAGAAAAATGAAGTACAGAACAGATGGTGATAAATGAGCAGACCTGGTCAAGGGTGCTTGTGGAAATATTCTTTTGATTGCTTCTATTTGAGAGGGCTAGTGGGTAAGTGGTTCCTTGGGGAAGAGCCAGCTTTCAGTTAAAGCGAAATTGAAGGGGGTATTCACAGCAGAGGCTGAGTATCTAAGGTATTTTGCGGATGATTAACCATGAGTCCAAGTAATACAATGGAAAGATTTCAGAAGAAGGCTAGGGAGCAGGGGACATCAGAGTCTGGGTCATGTAAGAATCCTACATTTCTCCCGGTAACTTTGTTTGCAATCCCGTCACAATACAGCTTGGTCTTACCTGGGAGCTATCCTGAATCTTTATCCTCCCAGGGTACAATTGAGGGTTTTCTTAGGGTTTTCCTGGCTGCAGGGAGAACACCAGCAACATGGGAAGGTAGAAGGCCCCTGCAACCTCCAGGTCTCTTTTGGATCCCTAGTTTGTGTCCAGCTAAAACTGTGCATTGCTGTGCTCTGGTCCTGAGAAAGTTCCCATCCCAGTTGTTGTGCTGGCCATGACTCTGTGGGTCTATTGAGGAGGGAACTGAAGAGGAAGGGCAACCAGCTTTGCTGCCAAGAGCCATGTTTCCCAAGACCTACCAGTCCTTGAAAACTTACCACAGCTGCAGAGCACCTGTACTCATGTGTTTACTTACTAATTTACGGGAATATGTTCACCTTTTTTTTTTTTCCTTATGAAAATAACTTTTTCAAGGAACTCATAAAAACCTGCCACAATCAAAACATTATTTTAAAGCAAATGAATACAGAATCAGAATGATGAATATAAAAAAATGTACATTCTCATATGACCCCCAAATCATCTCATTTAAGACTTTGGGAAGAGTGAACCAAAGAAGGACTGGGACTCAAAACTTGATCCTTCTCATAAAACTACCTGCCTGTGTATTCTCCTCTTATTGCTTTTCTTTTCCTATGATGCCCCTGGGATTTACATGCAGGAGAATTCAGCTGAACTATTGTCTTTAAGAAGGGCACTTCTCTGATACGCATGTTAAGATTTCCCATACAGGGACACAACCAATTAAAATGCCCTGAGGTGGGAGACAGTGTGCATTCAGGGAGTGTAGCAGGAGTGTAAACACCTGAGGAGAGAGACCCCTAAAGTGAGTGTGCTATAGGTAGTCAGAACAGGTTTAAAAAAAATTAGGTCTTTTCTAGGAGTAGAGTGAAGCTATTAAGTGTTCTTAAGGAAGGAAGTGGAAAAAAAGATCCCCTGATAGTTGTTCAGAGAAGGGATTGGAAGGGGCAAATGTAGATGTAGACATCGGGAGGGACTCTTGCAAAATTTACATGAGATCCAATAGCCTAGAATAAGATGCTAGTGATGGCAAAGGATAGAAGGGTAGAGCTCCAAGAAATTCTTAGGAAGTAAAAGGAGCACTACCTAGCACTTGTTTAAATTGGCTAAGTTAAGAGAATGGTATTCTGGGTTGGCTTCAGCATCCCCATTTGGCTGGCATGGAGTGGTAAATGGTAGTGAAATGTGTTGAGATGGACAACACCAGAATTGAGATAGGAGAATATGTCAAATATGGCAACTTGGAAACATCCGAAGAAGAGTGTCTTCCAGGTTGGGTACATAGGTCAGGAACTCAGAATGGTGGGAAATGGAGTTAGGAATTCAAGATTCATTAGCCTATGCTTTAGGTCTTTTTATAAAGGACAATGTCGTCTGCCAGCCTCTCTCTTACTATGATGAGTTGATTTGCTACAGAGATTTCACCCTAGTCAGGTAGCTAAGGGCTGGATTGATAATTTTTCCTCTAAAGAAGGCAAAATATATTGTACATTTAAATGAATAATCACAGAGATGCAGTAATAATATTCTTTCTATTTGTCCTCTTCCCACTCCTGTCTACCACTTTGTCTTCTCTCCTTTTCCTCCTCCTGCCTCTTCTCCCTCCTCTTTTCTCTGAGTCTCCTTCTCTAGCTTTTTTCTCCTCCTGTATACTGTAGTAGACTCTGGTGACAAATTTTGTATGGGCACACTACTGTACCAAAAATGTCATCCTGTGGGATTTTCTCTCTCCAACCCAAGTGGAAAATTAAAGGACAGTTTTTGTAACTGATTAATAAGTGACCATTGGCCCCTCTGGGGCATCTGCCACGTGCTGCTTGTACCCATATTTGGGATCCAAAGATGCACATTTAATAGAGTGCAATTATTATTTATAAGTTCTATTTATGCAACTAGATTAATGTTTTTAATTCTAGATAAATTTTACATGCTAATCACTTTTAATTTAATTTTTAAATTATGTTTTTAAATTTTTACTTTTTCTTCTAATTAATGCTGATTCATTTTTGTTTGCCTGGTTAATAGATTACTGTCCTAGATGAGACATGGACTGTATTCAGGCGTTACAGTCGTTTTCGAGAAATGCATAAAACATTGAAATTAAAGTATGCAGAGGTAAGTTATGAAATTATTATCTCCAATTAAGAACATTCATTTCATAAAGTAAATGAGCTGATTGCATTAGCAATGTCCCCCATCTCTCTCTCTCTCTCTCAGTATTAGCTTGTATCACCAAGTTTTATTTTAATTACTCATCTATCAAATATATCTTTTTAGTTTTTGTTTTTTTATTTATATTCTACATTGTTTAAAGGTTTTATGAGTACAAGATTTAGAAAATGGTAATAAATTAACTTCATCTTTTTCATAAATTTTATGATAATTTTAAATAAATTTTTTAATCAATTTGTAACTTCTCAACTATAAAACCTATTAAAATGAAATAGTAATAAATTAGTATAGATTTTTCCATTTTGTCTCTTAAAGAAAACTACATCCATGCTTAGATGTCCACTCAGTGAGAAACTGAGACATGAGCATTATTTTGCCTTCAAATATGGAGAAGGGGGACAGATAGCAAGCAATATGAATTTATCTAGAAACAAGAAAGTATTTTATGTATGAGACCAGATGCCAGGGTGTATTGATACATAAGTAATCTTTTTCTTTCTAGAGAAATATTAGCTTTTGAAATAATTTCAAGCAAAGAAAAGCATTCCTAGAATGGATTTGTGTTTTCCTAATGATAAGGATGAAAATGATTTTACTTCAACTATAGGAAGTCTGTATATGTATATCTCTTTGAAAATTTGGGCTTAACTGTCTGCAAATCAATGAATAATCACTGTCTAATTAGCCTGTTTTCACTATTGATTTTCAGCACTATTTTTATAGTTTATGACATCCTAAAAATAAATTAGTCAAACTTTTGTCCCTAATTTGGTTCATATTAAATAATATTTCCTTAACATTATGGCTTCTGCCCTTTTTTATCTGACTTAGAATACAAAGAGAAATACCTATAAATAAAGGTTCCTTGATGTGTAGAAGAACCTTAAGTTCAGGTAAAATTGAGTTGTGTTTTAAATTCTGTTATTCAGCTTTCACACTAGTTAGTATTCTGATAAAATTGAAGAAGTTTCAGGTAGGAATTACAGTTTAGTGTTCCCAAGAGGCTTCAGTTCCAGCAGTAAACACATAAAATTCAAATTATGAGTTCATTTCTATAATTTACCCTCCACGTCTCAAACTAATATTAACAATAAAAAGTAGAAATATTATATACATATTAAATGTAAAGAGCAGCTTTTTTCTGAAAGTGAACTTTGCAGCTTATTAACTAGCTGGCTATGAGTTACTACATCAGTTCTTTAATAATGTATAGTTTTTGCACATTGTATTAACATCACTGAATTCCCAGAGTAATAGGTAGAAAAAGAAAAAAAAGGATGTGTATATTTTACACATACACACACACATACACTCCCACTCATCCCATGATTATATTCATACCATATCTAATATTAGTTTAACCTATCCCATATAAACACACTTTTCTAGATTTCAGTAAAATAGTAGTGGATAAAAATAAAAATCTCTTCTTTTATATATCTTAAAATCATATGGAAAGAGCCTCAAAATAAGGAAACATAATCACTAATACTTGACAATTAAACATTCCATATTGTAGTTGCCAATTTAAGTAAGTTGCTTGCCTTCCATGACAAATGTCAGGGTGATGGAGCAGAAGTTGTTGAGCACTTTAGTATAATTTCTTTTCAGTTTGGGCTCTTTGACAAGATGGCATTCTAGTTTCAGTATGAATTGAAATATTCAAAAGAGTTTGAAAAGCATCAGTATACTTCTCTAATTAGTGTTTTTAAAGAAAACTAAATAAATATAACACAAGCAATCTTTGAAGATATAATAGAAGAAAACTTACATGGGATTAAGAATGATGTGAATCTGAAAATCAAAGAGATTTCTTGATACCAGAAAAAATTAATGAAGAGATTATTACATGTAAAATTTTCTCAAGGGGGAAAATGTGTATTACAAACATACTTTAAAAAATGAAGTGACCATCAAATGAAGAAAATTAAAATGGCTTCATTTATTACTCACAACAAGAGCAACTATAAACTTTGTATACAGATGTGAACAAGACAGCCACATTCTGCCCTCTCATGAAGTAAAGAGAATAAACAAATAAGGCAATTTCAAATAATATTAAGTGCCTTATAGAAAATGAAACAGGGTCTAATTATGTGGTATAAGAGCTGGACAGTGGGCAATTTTGAGGCAACAGGCCATGCAGGCCTTTCTGAATAAGTGAGGTTTGAGCTGAAACCTGAATGTTGAGATGAAGCAAGCATGAAATCTAGAGGCAGACGCATTTTAAGTAGAAATAGCAGCAAATACAAAGGCTCATGGTGGCAAGGGCAAGTTTTGTGTGTTTAGGACTAAAACGCCTGTGAAAAGTGGCAAGAGTGGTAGTAGGAATGAGACAGAGGGCTAGGTAGAGACCTATCAATCCACTGCAAAGTGTTCAAGTAAGAAAGTTATCCAATTTTTACTTTTAAAAGACCATTTTATTGGCCGTATAGACACAGATTGTTGGGATAGTTGAGAGCTTACATCTACAAGTCTGTTTTAGATATTGAATTTGATTTTAAACACTCATTTGGAAGTACGAAGGAAAATGAATGATGTATGCCTATAGATTAAAGAGAATATTATGAACGATCTCTCAGAAGTCATGGTTTAGATCACCAATAAGTGAGAAAAATTCTTTTATTTTTGTCTCAATTTTTAGCCAAGTTTCAGTGTTAAAACCATTATACTCATAACTTCTGCTAACAGAAGTCCCTTTTCCTGAAGACATACTGAGAATTGAAAGGGTAACCAAGAATGAAAATTGCATTTTCATGTGGAATTCAAGTTTGTAACTTAATTAACTTTATTAGAAGGACTTAAAAAGTTAGTTATATAAAAGAACTGTGAGACACACATGTGCATATTATTTCAGAGAGAAGAGATAGATGATCAGTGATTTGAAACTATGTAGTAAGCTCCTAAAATACACTGTGTGTTGAAAGAAGGCATGCTGGTTTAAGCCCTTGAGAAACTGCTGATGGTGTCTTGCCTTTCAGTTGCCACAACTGCGACCCATTTCCTCACCCTTTCCTGAGTGCTTATCCTGTGCCTAGTATTGTGCTTAGCATCTCATGGTGCTCTTGATAGTACTGTGAATGTAGGGGTATTTACCAGCTGAGAGTGAGAGATGTGAATAATATGCTTCATGGCACATAACCATGAGTAGAAGCCAGTTTTGAAACCAGTTTGACTCCATTTCCCATTTCTAAACCAACAATGATATTAAAATTTGGTTTTAAAATGCACATGATCTATTAAAACACAGTAGCATGTTATTCTAGATCTAGATGAAACATTTCAAAGGAGAAGAACATTGTGATTCAACATTTTCAAAAGGAAGTTGAAATACAAAATTGAATATCATCCATATATTGTTCTGTAAATTTGGAGTTTCTTTTGTGCAGCTCAGATTCATATTATCTTGCTTGCTAAGTGTATGTTGGGATTTGAAATCAATAATGTGCTTATTGGGAATTTGTCAAGTATTATTGCTGTCATTATGTAATGTTAATCTTGAAGTAATCAGCTACTTTCAAATAGCCTACTTGGCCTGAAAACATCCTAGAAATCACTTGACTTGTTAAAGACATAACCTCTTCAGGAAAGCCAAAGGGTTGATACAGAAGGATCCTGAAAATTTCCTCCCACAGACAACTTTTTGATAGCCAGGTGGGAACATCATTTCTTTACCTAGCTCCTTCACCAGATCATGCTCATTATTTCTGTGCAAGTAGAGAACTAATCTTACTCTCTTCATACCAAGAGAAACAAAATGTTTGATGATAATGTGTTTTTTAAAAATGATATGTATTAAATTTTCCTAGTCATACAAGGTTCAAGTTTTAGATCAAGTTGGAAAAATACTGAAGAGCACAGTGAAATTCAAAATACAAAGAATTTGTAATATGCACACCAAGGTAGAGAATCTTTTGTCACCTTAAAACTTTAGTTTTTGTCACAGCTTATAATCTTTTGCAACTTTATCTAAAATTATATCCTGTTCTTTCACATTTTCTTCTGGAGTTTAGCCATGTTCTCTCCTGGAGGATATACTCTAAAATAGTTTGATGTGACAGTTCCTTTTATGGAGATTCTTTTTCTTTTTCTTTCTCTAATCTTTTTTTTTTTCTAAATAGACTACATGTTCATGATAAAAGATTGACATTATTCAAAGATATATCTAGGGACTGTGAAAGTGAGCCTTAATCTAGCCCTCAGAGATACCATTTGCAGCACTTCCCAGAAGGTCTTCCTGGATCCAACTATAAATTCAGAAGCACACGCTTTCTATAAGCCATACTTTGCATGAAGGTGCCTGGAAAGGATACAGAACAGGGACCACTGCTTGCCAATAGGGCAGAGGCTTGGTGAGGGTCTCCCAGCATTCTGCAGCATTCTACAGAGTTGTCCAGGAGCCTTCATCCCATCTCTCCCTAGTAATAGCTTAGGTGCATGGAGATGAGACCCACCTGGGCAGGTGCAAGAACCTCTCTAGTTTCCCCATGCCACAGAGAACCAGCACTATTACCAGTGGAGTGTGACAACTCCACTGGCAGAATTTGCAGCCTCTACAAGAAGCACATGGAATTATCAGTCATCTCACCTTCAGCTAGGCTTCCCACCATCTAGCTCTCATTCTCCCTGTCCAGAAGCAGAGGTGGTGGGGAGATAATCTTTTCCATGAACAGTATTGCCTAGTAACAAAATTGGCATTTTCACCTTATCAAGTTTCCAGAATCCTCTTGCTAGACATTTGGGTAGTTTCCGATTTTTGCTGTTAGGACAACTTCTCTGAACATTCTTGAACATGCTTACATGTCTTCTGATTTGAAAATTTCTCTGTGGGGGAGGAAAAAAACCGATTGCTCAAATGTCCTGAAAGACTTAATTTATGAAAATCCAAGCTCAGGAATGAATACACAGGAGTTGGGTAGGCTGAGAGCCCTAAAGGTCATCACCCTTGGGAGAAGGTTTTAAGAATTTCTTAGCCACCATTCAACTGAGTCTTCTGATTTCCCTGTTTTCTCACATTCCTGTGATTCATGTTTGCTAAAATTTTTTCCATAAAATGTGTTAGTCAACTGAAGACCCCTCAGGGACACTTTATGTACACTTGGGTGGCAGGCCAGTTAAAACTGTGAGGAGATGTCGATCACATAATATATGTCTCTGAAGAAAATAGAAGGAACTTAGGGTTATTACAAGCAAAGTGAATGAATGATTTGGAAGGCAAGACCTCAGGCTTCTAGGCTTCTATCAACCTACAAGTGAGGCATGGAGGGCAGGGAAAAAGCAGAAAACTGTCATATGCTTTTTATTGTATAGTAACAAAATGTTATGAAGGAAAAAAGAAAACTAAGTTCTTTGCCCTCTATACAGAAGACCAAATTAGCTGCTCATGGTCTTAGCTCGTTTGCAAGTGCATGCTCGTTTTCTGTTTTCAGGTGTGCTTGTATGAGTGGGCCAAGTTCTTCCCACTGGGAATGCAACATTATTCTGGCTGGTTAAAATTGTTGATTTATTTTTACTTATTCATTTATTTTGACCTTAGCAGTTTCTTTCAGATTTCAAATAGGCTTCCCCTTTTGTTTCAAATTAATTTGTTTTCTTGATATACTGACATGTATTATGCAAGACAATAGCTCCTTCTGGTTTTCATTCTCTGCTGCCTTTCATTGACCTCATGTGGAATCTTAATCGAATTAAATCCTGTGTTTCCAAATTCCGCATCTGTAAAATGATAATGCCACAGCCAGTTTGTAAAAGATTGTAAGAGTCTCAGATAAAATAAATTATTGAAATCAACTATCAAGTATTGTGCAGCATCTGCTAGATTAGCATGTCTTTGAAATTTTATCATGCTGACCATTTCTATAGTGTTCTTCTTTCTATATGGAAACTATGTATTTTTTTACTTTATTAAAGTGAGCATAAGCCTTTTAAATATCAATCAAGTTATGGTTCTCAGAAACAAAACCCTGTTAAGTGTTCCCTTTTTGTTTCTCTGAGGAGGAGGTAGAGTTACTATTTATGTCTAGTGTCCATGAGGTTTACTGGTGAATCCAGATCACAGTGTCTGGGAGTCCTCCAGACAGAAACCTAGTCCATCTAGAAGTTGAAAAGAAAAAGGAAAGCTTTGAAAACCACATCCCTTTTTTAACCATTAAAATAAATAGTAAAGACCTAGTGTCCCTTTACGGTCGTATAGGCTCTGAATGTTTTTAAGAAAGTAGTATGACTTGGGACAGGAAAGTCAAAGAGTCATTGAAAGAGCTACTGATTCTCAGAAGTTCAGCAATGCTAATTTTTGAAAGGACTTTATTTTAGTACATTTAACAAGGAGTTCTCCTTTCTGAGTGTTACAGCCTCATGGAAATTACTATGAACTGAATGTTTATGTGTCTCAAAAATTCATATCTGAAATCTAATTCTGAATTTGTTGGTATTAAAATGAGGTCTTTAGGGGGTGATTATTCTGAGGGTGAAGCCCTAATCAAAGGGATTAGTGCCCTAACACAAGGTGCCTCTACCATCATGTGAGGACATGGAAGGTGCCAGGTACCCAATCTGCTTTACCCTTGATCTTGGACTTTTCACCCTCAAGAACTGGGAGCAATAAAGTTCTTTTGTATACAAATTACCCCATCTAAGGTATTTTGTTATAGTTGCAGGAATACACAAAGACCAGTGCCTAATTTCTCAGGAGAATCTTCTCAGAATGAAAGGGGTTATTTAGAATTAATCATTGAAGACTTTTTTTATAATGTTCTTAGCTAGAAGTGATTTGGAAGCAATTTTGTGTTGGTCCGCTTAGAGGTCAAAGAATGAACAATGAAAATGGGGCATTTTATCTACCAAAATGTGGTCAAAACAAGTGCTAAGGTGAGAGTATAATGTCCGTGCCTGGTGAGAGTATATGTTTCTTTGAATAGTCCATGCTGCTTGCCTATATCATAACTAAGTCATCACAATTTGTGAAAAAAATCAGAGTCACTAGAGTACCCAAGTGTCAGACACAATCAGCCTCAATCAGATACATCCCTAAAGGGGCTTCCTTCTTCTCCTTACAAATCTGAGTGAGAGAAATATTTTGAGAGCCTTCGAGTGAAAATGGAAGATTACTGTGTTACAGCAATTGTTCTGTCTCGCAGCTAGCATTCTCTGGGTGCCCAGTAAATACCAGTGGGAGGGAAGGAAATAATTAGGCAAGAGGTTATTTAATTTGTATGTGGACTTTCAGTTTGTGCTGATGAAACCATTTATCACCTTCTATGTTCTCCAAATGATTTCCCCAATGCAGTCAAGAAAAAAAAAGCTGGCTACTGGCTTCATATTTGTCTTTGATAGCTATTTTCCATCTTTCATTGAAATGCATTTTAGACTGTTTTATAACCAGCATTCCAAATTTAATATAAAAATTACAAATCTGCTCACCACCCAAATTATAACGCTACCAACCGTAGCCACAGGGAGCATCCGTTAAGCCTTAGATAAATTTATTCACACCAAGCCCTCAGCTTCTTTGAATTTTTTAATAGCAAATAGCTATATAGCCAAAAATAGAAGGCCACAGCATTCTGACCTGGTATGTTATCAGGGACCCAGGTTTTTCACTTTGTGGTTTGTATTATACTATTTTCTCCACCCAGTAGATAAACAGCATTTAAATCACTACTTTCAAGGATAGGTGGAGGAGCAAAGAACATCGAATTACCTTGGAAGCCTTTCCAAAATATGTCAACTCAAGCCCTCAACTAGGAAATTCTGCTTTAATAAACCTGAGGTGGGTCTCAGGACCATGTATTTGGGGAAAAGCATCACCCAAAGGATGCTCAGTGGACCACTGATTAGATATTTCCTGTCCTTTCTTTTGCATTCACCTTGTGAACTTTAGTTGATTTTTCATTATTATAGATCATTAAATTAAAGAAGTGATATCTAGAGACAGATAATCTTGAATATTGTCAACATTAATAACAGACTCATTCAGACCTGAACAATGAAGAAGAAATGTCTCTTCAGTTACCACAGATGTAGACTTTTATCACATTCTTCTTTGCAGCAAGTAAGGAAACTTGTACAGCAACAGGCTTAGAACCCACAGTATAAAATGTCCACCTGCCAAGGGACCATAATGACTTAATGTGTAGTCCAGGTTTTCATGTTAGACAAGAGGGACCAAACACCTAGAGAGAGTTTTGTTCAAGACCTAAGAGTGGGCAAGATTCCTGTCTCCTGATTCCTTGTTCCTTGTCTGACAGTGTTCCTCTTCATGACAGTATTCGTTCTACAAGGGGAAATTTACAGAATGCTCTAGATGAAATAAAAAATGAGAAAATTCATTCCCTATAAAAATCAGTTACATAGCAAGTCCCCATGGATGCTAACTAGACTACTAGAAATTTTGTTTCTTCTATTCAATGTCATTACAATGACAAGTTCCTGGCATGCCTCAGTTCCTGAAAGAGACAATTAGCATCATACTAAGAGATGGAAAATATAAGCCTTTGAGTTGGTTCAACTTCATATTCTTAAAATTGCAATATTTAATATTCACAGATCTGGATGTTCTTTCAAAAATTGTTGCCGCATACATGAATGTTCTCAGATCTATTTTCACTGGCTCATGCCTGAATGAAATTGACACTGGCTTTGGGAAGAATGAGAACTTCATGTGGAAAAGATACAATCTTTATACAAATATAACTGGAAATTGATGCAATCCTAACTACATTTCCAAGTATGATTTTATACCTAGGATGATTCCAGGGTACTTGATTTTAGTACTTCTTTGAGAAGAGGACAGCAGCTTGCATTAATGATGTGTTCTAATTTTAATTGTTGATTTCCCTGTACCACCAACAAAAATTTCTACATTGCTCCTTCATACAACACATACTTCAGAACAATGTAGTATGTGACAAGTCCTAGGAGAGGCACAGAGCAGGTGGCTCATAAGTATTATGCCATGTGGGCTTTAGACCTCTGATGGTAAAAAGGTAACTCATTGCTTCTTAATGACCCATCTAGGTTGTCCCAAACAATTGCTGCTTCATGCCACTAACAAATCAAACTTAGAAGAGAATTGCTTATTGTTTGTGAGTATATTTCTCAGTGACAGCTGTTCTTTTAAGGCCTTGGGAGCTGCTATTAATTTTGAGTAGTCAAAAATGCTTCCATCTAGTCAGCTGTGAGAATTATGGCAGCCTTTTGATGAGTTTTCATTATTTTCATTTCTCAGAAGCTGGAGTGGCTGAAATTTAAAGCCACAAACTTGCAGTGTGCAGATGTTTCAAAAACTGCCAGTTATAAGAAGGTATATTTACTTGCAAAAGACAGGTTATAGCTGATGTGACCAATTAGAGTGCCATGTTAAAATTTTTTCTCCCCTCTGTAAAACTTGAGTAGTAGTTAAGTAGCCATGTATCACTGGAGTAAAGAAAATGACTAGTAAATCAGGAATGGCAATAAACTACACTTTTATCAAGTGTTAACAGAAGTCAGATATTTTTCTTTTATTAGTAAAGACTCCACAACTTTATTAGTTCTCAATCTTTCTTTTTCCAGTGATTTATAATCCAGTTTTAGCTACTTAATTGTTAAAAATCTTAGAAGATAAGCAAGGCTTTTGTTCCTCATTTTAATTTCTTTTCTATATTTATGACTGCTGTTATTTGTATCCAAAGTAATGACATTGCCATTTATTGAAACCTGTGCAGTCTGTTGCCTTCAAGACCACCTGGACTTAATATAGGGTCTAGCTAAACTAAAAAGTGAACTTGGCTAAGAGAGAAAAGCTTTTAATGAAAGCAAACTTTCCAATTATATTTAATTTGCCTTCTTAATGGCAGCAAACTTCTTTTAATGTAATAAACATTGAAGTCAGGAGACTTGATGACTATGTCAGTTCACTGGGAATCAGAGAAGAAACAACTTGTAGATGAAAATATCACTGTTTCCGGGATCATTAAGAAATATTACAGAGGATATGGTGAAAGTATTTCTGAAAAGCATAAATGCACGTGTAGCTACTGAACTTGTTAGATAAATGGATTCTCAGTGCTTCCATTTTTCTAAACCTGGGATTCACAAATAATATATAAAATGGTTGCATTAGTTTAAAGTAACTAATTGATTATCTTACTCTCTTGCTAGTTCTTCATATCTATTTTTCAACATAAAACTTAGAAGTGAATCACTTGAGTTTTTAGGTTCTACATGTATTGAAGAAGAGAAATACAAATTTCATAAGAAATGAAAGTTTGCTTTCATTAATTACTTTCAAAATTACTGACTTCATTTTTCCAATGGCTGTTATTTCAGCCCTTTTGTCTCTAGAATATGTTTTATTTACTGAATTGCAGAGCAAGTTTGTCATTATGTTTCTATTAGAGCAAAAAAAAAGTGCTATTTTAATCCTCATTTGTTTGTTTCCTGTGTTTTATTCTGCATAATCAAATTTCATAATTATGCAAAGTAGGCCATAGGGCTGTTGTTAAAATTTCTTCTAGTACTCTCTAGGTTTATGATATCTCCCACAAATATCCCATTTATTTGACTTCAGTCATCACTTTTAACGCTAGTATACAGTTTTCCCATAAGAACTCAAGCGTCTTTGCATCATTTCCCACTCCTGCTCTAAGGATAATGACTACAGCAGGAAAAGAGGCCATTTTGGAGGTTTTTCTCATGAATACTGCATCCCCTTTGTGCCTGTCCTTTTTCTGTTCTATAACTTCTTGAAAAGTAACCTGTTTTGTTATTATATTAAACTCCATTTTCCCTGCACACATCTGAACATTGCTTCAAATGAGTATATGGAGATTTTGCAGGAAGTAAGATACACTCCTCAAAAGCCATACAGCACAACCAAGATAATAGGTAAAATATCTCCACAGTAGCTAAAGTGCTACTTGTAACATAGCATTGAGAGATTTTAATCATCAGAATCCAAGTTGCAGAATTTCAGAGCTGAAAGGAGACTTTTAAAACATCTCAGTTCAGTTTCTTCCCTTTGACAGATGATGAAACTAGAAACTAGAGAGGTTTTACACATTGCCCAACATGGTTCAACCAGCTATTTGTTGAGACTTGAAATCCGATTGCCCCAAATCGCAGGTTATTAAAAGAAAAAGACATATGGTGTTAATTTAACTGTTCCATTAAATTTGGGAAAAGAATAATCACTTTTTACTGTTTCTATAAAAGTGATGCATGCTCATTTATAAAAATTTCACATAATACAAGGAAATACAAGAAGAAAGCAGCAGATTACCCAAAGTCATTCTCTAAATATAATTAATGTTACCATTTAATGAACATTATTTTAAGTATTCATCTAGAAAATGAATAGGCACAGATAAAAGGTTGGATACATAAATTGATAAAAAGGATCTAAAATGATAGAAGAATAGGGGAAAAGAATAAAATGACCTTAAAACATTGTGTTCATTTTAGATATGCTATTTTTAAGTATAGACATTAAATTTAATTTTACTTGAATTTAACAGAGTGAAAGAAAATGAAGTAAAACCATAGAATTTGCTGAACTTCAAATTAAAGTTTCTCCACTACAAGATATGTCCTCTAAAATGTGTATGACTTTAAGAAAAAAAAATTATAAAAACATTTTAAAAATTATAAAGCCACTGGTTTTCAGATGATGTATTTAATATTTCATAATCATGACTATTTTGACAGAGATAAGATTAGCTTTATTTACTCCTACCTCCCATTTTTTAAAGTCATTATTTTTATATTGTCAAAAATATATAGAATTCTCATCCTTTTTTGAATAAATTATACATAATTACCTCTTAGTGTGAGTTTAAATAGAAGCAGTATTTACTGTACGATGGTTTCCTCATTCCTGAGATCTTCATACTGTGAAGTTTCTTGATTGGATAATTTTGGTCATTTGATGTATATTAAGAGTTCCTGTCTGTTTGAGAATGTCTCTCCTGGCATGTATACTTGAAAGACAGTTTAGTTAGTTGTAAATTTCTGGGGTCACATTTTTTGTTTCTTAGAACATTTCATTTTGTATTATTATTTTCTCAGTTGTATATTTATGCTATCCTGTGTTTTTATTTTGCTAATTGATTTTGTTCCTTCTGCTAGGGCTTTCATTTCACTAATGTTTTTGTCTCTCCATTTCTTTCTTGAGTTTTGCTGACTCACTTTTTGTTGGGGATAGATGATGAGGGGGACAGAGTACAAAAGTACCAATATTTTTTCAGTTAGTTTTTTTTTTTATTTTAAAATAACTTTAGACTGTGTTTTATCTTTAAGCAAAACATGCTTTTTTGCCTTTAAGTGTAGGCATGTAATATTTTGTGTTGAAAACTTGGCATGATGTATTGGGAAAAGGAATTGTAGATTGGCCTTTAGTGTGAGGTTTTGTTTGTCTGATGGGTATAGGCTGTGCTTACTATTTGTAGCTGTGGTTTCAGGTGCTGAACTTTCCTCTGGTGTTTTGCTTTTGTCTCCTCTGTGGTCTTGGGCTTTCTTGGAGGCTCCTTACATAAAGTCTGAGACTTGCAGTTCTTTCAGTTTGGATCCTCTGTCACACGGCATCCCTATTGTTGTGACAGTAATATATGTGTAGTGGGAGGAGTACTCTAAATTACTGTGTTAAGTCTAAGTCTTTGGTGAGCTTGAGTTGGGCCTCTCGCCCCACCACAATCTGGTAAATCTTATTGGCCATCCCCCCCACACACACACTATCAGCTGCACTCTGGTAAAACCCAAGATGGTTAGGTTCTGGTACAGAACTCTTGGTAATATTGACAAACGGCATTTTCTGCCTCCTGCCATATGCTATATGGATTTTTCTCCCATCTGCACAGTGAGAACCTGATGGTAGTTACTGGAGTTAAAACTCACAAAAGTGTGGAGACCTGCCCCCTAAAATTATCCACCCCCTCAGCCATTTTTAGTATTCATACAAGTCTATCCTGAGCCTCCAGCAATTCCTGAATTACAATTCAAAGTGTTTCTACCAATATTGACTCCAGCTATGGGTTTCTGTGCCAGATAAGTTGTAATTCTCTGTATCCACCATCTGTCTGTCCAGTTTGAGTCAGTAGCTTGCCCTGTGACTTCACTTCTTTCCTGGATGTGAGAAGAGTTGTTGATTTTCAGTTTGGTTCAGCTTTTTTCATGCTGTAAGAATAGGAGTGATGACTTCCAAGTTCCTTACATATATGTTCAGAAACCAGAAATCCCACTTTAGAATAGTTTTAGACTACAGTGAAAAGATGAGAATAGTGCAGAGTTTTATTAATTATTAATTATTAACATGTAATTAATATATATTATTAACATATTTTACCATTAGTAGAGTACCTTTAAAATAACTGATGAACCAATTCTGGTACATAATTATTAGCCATAGTCTTCACTTAATTCATATTTCCTTAGTTTTCACTGAATGTTCTTTTTCTGTTCTAGGATCCCATCCACAATATTACATTACATTTACTTATCTCTTCTCATGACACTCCTGATTGTGACAGTTTCTCATACTTTTTTTTTAAATGGTTTTGACACTGTTGATGGTAACTGATCAGTATTTTACAGAATGTCCCCATTTGAGATTTGTCTGATGTTTTCTCATGATTAGATGAGGCTTATGGTTTTGGAAGAAGGAGACAACATAGGTAGATTCCCAGAATGATCATGTGAAGTCAAAGACAGAGTGATCCCAGTGTAGTTGGAATGCCTGAGAAGACTATAGAACTTCAGGGACTTTAATATTTTGATATATAGGACACTGTATTTCCTTTTTCACAGGTTACAAGGGAAATCAAAGAGAAGTCTCTCCACCTACAGATTGTTCCTAACAGTACTTCTCATGAAAATCAAATCTATAATTTCTGCTAGATTAGAAAAATGAGGCAATAAAAGTGAAAATGTGTAAATACAAAGTACTTGAGAAGAAATGAAAAGGTACAGATAATATTGCTGATTTTGTTTAGAATATTTAATGTGAGAAACCAAAACAAGTAAACAAAAGATGACAATGTTTGTGGGACATGAGTGGAGGCATCAAGGATAATTCAGGATGACTCCCTGTATAAACTTCTCTCATATAGTCTTAATTTGTTGGAAATGTTGAATTTCAGACAGCAGAATGTTCAACAAATGGAAATTTTTTTGTTTGGTCTTCCAGGCATAATTATTTGTCCTGGCCAATTGCTTTTTTATCTGGATAAATTGTTTATTTTTAAAACATTTTAAGTAGTTTAATTAATTCAAAATTCATAAATGAAATCCACAGAGGGTTGCTTTTGCTGTTCCATTTTAAAACAAATGAAGCAATACCTTTGCACTTGTAGAAGGCCAGAGTCTAGGCCTCTTTTCTTCCCTGGGCTTCTCACAGGATTTTTACTGTGTTATTGTCATTTTCAGAATGAAACATCAGTTCCTGCTTCTGTTCTCCTTCTTCCCACTCTAGTTAGACTGCAGGTCGGCACCAGGGCCCTCTGTCTTTCCCCATTTTTTTTTTAGTTGCTTATTTATTTGCAACAAGAAAGCCAATCCAAGTAAAGATGACTGTCTCTTTTTTCTGCTGGAGGACGGGATCAGGAATATGACTATAAATGTTCTGTGTCAGCAAGTATTAATTGTCCCCTGTAACACTTGGGGGACATGTTTCCAGATCCCCATGGTTGCTTGAAACCACAAATAGTACTGACACCTATATATACATACTTATGATGAAGTTTAACTTTTTTTTTAAGAGAGAGAGAGAGAGAGATAATTTTTTAATATTTATTTATTTTTAGTTTTCGGTAGACACAACCTCTTTATTTTTATGTGGTGCTGAGGACCGAACTCAGCACCCCGCGCATGCCAGGCAAACGCGCTACCGCTTGAGCCACATCCCCAGCCCTGATGAGGTTTAACTTTTAAGCACAGTGAGAGATTAATAATAATAACATAATAAAATAGAACAATTAGAGTGATATACTGTAATAAAAGTTAAATTATTGTGTTTATGTGTGTTCTCGCTCTTACTTTCTCACCTATTCTCTCTCCCTCTCCCTCCATCTCTCTCACATACTTTTAAAGTGTTAATCTTACAATCTCACTATACACTTTTTTTTTCTTGTTAAGAATTTTTAATTTTTTATTTAAAGAAAGAACTTTATAGTTTTTTTTTTTTTTTAGTATATCTGAATTGCCAGCATCACTACTCTAGTGCTTTTAGGCTTTTATTAAGTAAAATAAGGGTTACATGAATACAAGCAATACTGGAACAATTGATTTAGTAACAGTCAAGATAGTTGCAAAGTGACTAGCAGATGGGTAGCATATACAGTGTGGATACACTTATCAAAGGGATGATTCATAGCTTGGGCAGGAAGAAGTGAGATTTTATCATACTACTCAGAGTAGTATGAAACTTAAAAAATTATTAATTATTTCTGGTATTTTCCATTTAATATTTTCAGACTGAGGATAACTGAAACTATGGGAAGTAAAATTATAGATATGGGAGGGAATAGTATTCTTTTGAAATAAATTTATTTAGATATAGTTATTCAGCAACCCAACAAATGAGAATACTTTTGCTTAGCAGAAAATACAGTTGATGGAAATTTAAGTGACCCCCAGTAGTCACTTTAAAGTGTCAAAATATTAATCAAGGCATACTTAGATGAAATGCTTTATACCCAATACTTTTTAACTAAGAGAACTGGAAATTTTATCTCACCCAACCTAAATTAATAGATAGGAAGACCTAAACATCACTGGTAAGTTCTCAGAAAGGGAGAAATGTAGGTAGTTTCCACACTGTCAGAGGGAATATATTCTCTCGTGCTGCAACTAGAAAGCTATTTCTGTCATAAACATAGTTATTTTAATGGAGACATTTCTTTTCTATATATTTTGCATCATGGATTTGACTTTGCTTCAGTTTGTTCTTGTCCCAACCCCACTAATAGGATGTGGGTCCAGCAGCTTGCATTTCTATCCTAAATCACGTAGAACTTCTGCTTCTATTTTTTTCCTTCCTCCCTTTAACTACATATAAGGAGAGGTATCATTATTTTTATATTTAAGTTAGAGAGGAGTAACATGATTGGAGCTAACTTGGTTTGTATGTCCTAGGATGGGCCTCCAGTGAGCTCATCTCTAGATCCTTCTCTCTTCCTGCCATTGCTCACTGCTATTGCCAGCCCCTGTGGTTCTCCTGCTCCCTTGTTGGGGTACAGTGTTCTCCATTGGCAGCTCTTGTTGAAACTGTTGATCACTGCCTAGCAGCCGTACATTCATATCCATGCTGTACATGCTACCCATCTGCTAGTCACTTGGTATGTTTAAGTGCACTAAGCCATTTCTGGTGTAGTACACTTGAAGAAAAGTTTTCTTTAATCTTTATCTTAGATCTCCAAAGTCTTCACATCAGCAGTTTCTATACACTGTAGATACCTTCATATACATGTTTGTTGTATACATGGTTGTTTCATATGTTTGTTATTTATAGACAAAATATTAACCTCCATCCAGGGAGTACACTCAAGGAAATTCGAATGGTTGCTCTTTACCTGGTTCATATGCCTGAAATTCTCAATGCACCATCTCTGATTGAGTCCATGAATGTGACCATCCATTTCTACTCACAAAATAATTCACCTCATCAGCCACATAAAAGATTACAAAACAATCAACTGCAAAAGTATGCTTGCCAAGCTTTCAGCATCCCAGCGTTAGGGGGGAGCACATTTGTATAAGATGAAATTGAGTCTGGATGAAGCTCAGAAGTTGAGCCCTGATGTACCTGTAATCTCTGAACAACAACATGAGGAAAAGTGTTTGTGCCAATAAGGCCAGTTTCTAGAAAACCCTCTGCTCCTCAAAGCTACCTTACCAGCCCAGTGGATGGAGAGAGGGAGTAAGGGCACACAGGCATAATGCTTTCTTAGTTGTTACCCATCTCTGACAACTAATAATATGGGTAAGGTCTGTTCACCACTCTGTACTAAATCTTCACAGAAACCCGTCAGATTTGGTGTGTGTGTGTGTGTGTGTGTGTGTGTGTGTGTGTGTGTGTGTGTTTTAACAGAGTACTCAGGTTCAGAGAAATACAGTTAATTAGCTAGTTGGTCAAGCTGAGATTCAAACTGAGTCTGTCTTATCTCAGTGCCAGTGAATTTGCATTTTATCTGAAACTGATTTTAAAATTACCTGTGGGTTGCAAAGTCAAGATGAAGAATAGATCAGGGCTGACTCTTTTTTCATTGTCTTTAATGACAATGAGATAAAGGATATCTGCAATGTATAGAAGCTGGTGTGAAGGCTTTGGAGATCTAGGATAAAGATTAAAGAAAGCAACTCTTCTTTAAGTGTTCTAAACCAGCAATATGAATAGGTGGCTGCTAGGCAGTGATCAAGAGTTCCAACAAAATCAGAACATTGGTGAGAAAAGGAGGAGAGGAATTCCATCCCTTAGTGTTAGCATCACCTATTCCAATGTTCCTCTGTTTTGGTAGAAAAAGCACTGGAGGCCAAGCACAGTGGCACACTCCTGTAATTCCAGCAGTGCAAGAACATGACAAGTTCAAGACCAGCTCAGGAAACTTAGAAAAACCCTGTCCCAAAATAAAATATAAAAAGGGCTAGGAATGTAACTCAGTGGTAAAGCAGCCCTGTGTTCAATCCATAGTACCAAAACAAGACAAAAATAAAAAGCACTGGAGTATGAAAGGAGCAAACATTAGCCCAACTGACAACTGACTTTGAAAAAGTTATCAAGGGCACCTCTAAGAGTGTGAAAAGTTATATCCAATTCATTCCCTGTTTTTACTATATTCGTATATGAATACACCACAGTGAAACTCCACATCATATACAACCACAAGAATGGGATCCTAATTAGACTAAGTTAACTCCATGTATATATAATATGTCAAAATACACTCTACTCTCATGTATATCTTAAAAAGAACAAATAAAAATTTTAAAAAGCAAAAAAGAATGTGACACAGAGAATTACTAAAGAAAAGGCAGACACCTAATTTTAAAATGGGCAAAAGATTTGAATGGACACTTTCCCAAAGTGACTAACAAGATGGTCAATGAGTATATGAAAAGATGTTCAGCATCAGTAGTTATCAAAGAAATGCAAATGTGAACCATAATTGAAATTGCTCCATACCCACCAGAAATGCTAAGATGGAAAAGACAGTAGTTAAAAAGCCCTGGTGAGGACCTGGAGCAACTGAATCTCTCAGTCACTTCTGAAAGGAATTGTCAGTTAATTAACGAAACAAAACAATTTGGAACAAACCATTCAAAATTTACAAATATGGATGAACACATGTGTACTATATGGCCCAGTATCATTTCTACTCCTAAGAGTATAACCAACAGAAGTAGATGGGAGATAGATAGATAGATAGATAGATAGATAGATAGATAGATAGATATAGATATAGATATAGATATAGATAGATTCATTCCATCAGGAGACCTCTGGGAAACTGTTACCAGCAGCACAGTACATAAGAGACAAAACCTGGAAATGAACAAAGATCTCAATAACAATAGAATGAGCAAATAAGTTTTAGAAGGTTCACTGTACAGCAATGAGAATGAGCATTTATCACCACACATAACATGACAGATGAATCTCACAAACAGAATCTTGAGCAAAAGGAGGTAGACACCAAGGACTTCATATTACATGATGCCATTTACATGAAATTCAAAAATACGAAGAATCAAACTATGCTGTTGGAAGTCAGTCAGTCTAGCATTGACTTTGCAGAGGTGGGAAGGAGTGACTGGAAGGAGTACCTGTGGTTCCTGGGGAGAGGGCAGTGTTTCATTTCTTCACTTGGCTGCTAGCTACATAGTGTATCGAGATCTTGAAAATTCATCAATTTGTCCTCTTATTATATATGTACTTTTCTGTATGTCTAGTATATTTTAATGTACTATGTTTTTTAAATCTTACATATGCAGGTGCTAATCCTTAATTTTTTACTCCTGCTGTGGCCATATAAATATAAATCAACTTATATATTTGCATAGTATAAAATAGGAATTTGGTGTCATGTTGTGCCCTACACTGTGAGAGAAATGTTCATTTTTTTCTTAATAATGCTTCATTGGCTTCAATTTGTCTGGATTCAACAAGGTGAGAAGGGAAGGAAATGGTGAATTCCATCAACAGAGCAGTTTTTTCTGTTTAACATTCATTCTGCCAAAGCAGGTAGGGCAGTTTCTGACCAGATTATAGAGTCCTTTCTAGCCTGGGAGCTTATAATAAAACTTATCTTCTTCTTATGATTTTTATACCTTCCAGAATAAAAGCATAAGAAAAATGACTGAAATTTCAATACCAGGTTAAAACTAATTCCGAACCTTCACTTTTGGGAAAATAAGGTGAAAGCTTCCACAAGAAGCCCTCTTTTCACATGGGCAGTCTTCATTTGCAATAGCAACTGAAAAAATACAGTAAAGAATGTTTAGAGAACCTTAGCAGTCATCTCAGAGCTATTTTACAAAATGTTCTGGTAGTGTGTAGGTTGAGTTTTCAAATTCTCATCTCAACACAAAAGTAAAGAAGAGGAGCGAAAGAACAAACTTGTATTCTAAAAAACAAAAATTGCAGAACACCATATGGCACAGAGTCTGATACATGATATGAGACAGTATTAAAAATCAGGTTCCACCACTCGTTTGACCATTGGGAAATCTGACCCAAGGTTGCAATGTCTGTCTAAAGTCACATGGTTGGTGGCAAACTGATGCAAGACCCACCATCTTTAACCTTTCAGCCTCTTTCTCGTTTCCCCATGATAGAGATTCCAAATAATAACTTAATGATAGCCCAAAGATCCTAGGTTTAATATTAACACAGCTCTTGTAAAATATGTATTTCAGCTTGCTGCCCTTGAATTCCCCCCAAAGAAACTATTTGGAAACAAAGATGAACGTGTGATTGCTGAGAGACGAAGTCATTTAGAGGTAAGAGAATTAAGCATTTTTTTCCTCTCTGTGTGTAGAAAATTTGCCTTCTGATTGGTAAGAATTATTCCTGTTAAACAGTTTTGTTTATGTTCACGCTTATGAAGGTGCTGCTTTGTTAACACAGGAGATGGCAGCAATCGATTATAAAGCCACTATTATCAGTTTATTTGAAATACAAGTCCTTATCCCTCTCTGGTCTAGCAGAAAATTTTTTCTGATTTTTAAAAGATACATTTATACTGAGAGTAGGAAAGCAGGATGTTAGTGAGAACTAAATATTCACCATAGACAGATGGTATGTAATATAGGATGAGGTGCAAAGCTTGCTGCAGAAAATTTGGAATTAATTAACTGAAGATTTATAGTATTGCATCATTGTTACTTTCTCAAGACAGTTGGAAGCAAAAAAATGCATTCCTAATTTAGTTATAGTTAGGCTTCTTTGGACTTATTATAACTTAATCTTTCAAGCCAACTGCATATAAGAACTCAATTTAACACAACTGTTGTTTTTCTGACTGCCTTACTGACAATACACATTGTTGATTGCTTCGTTTAATTTGTTTTTGGGGGGGACATAATTGCTTATTTGGCTGGAATCTGAGTCTTTGTGCCAAGGCATCGACCAACTGTTTTCACTGAGATATGGTCTCAGATAGTCCTCAATTATTGGTTACTCCCTGGCCATTGTGCTATTTAAGCAGATAGGAGACAAAAGTACAAATATCTTACAAAAATTTTGTGTCTGCATGCTTTCAGGGGGCCTCTCAAAGTTCCCTTCACTACTACTTTAAGAGGAATCTAAGACCTACAGTGTTATAAATGAAATCAACAAGGAAGGGTTTGCAAGAGCCCTTTCTGAATTGTGAAGTGCTACATAAAAATTAGGTTGATTCTTCTAATGACACCTGGGTAAAAATGGCTGACCATGGTTTCCACTACTGCCAATGTACCAAAGGATTAGGAAAATATCTAGAAGCTGGAGGTTCCAGTGAGGGGAAAATAAGGAACTTGGAAAAGTTGAAGACTGATAATCGTCTGTCCTTAGGGGACATTCCAGGATTTTGAGACCCACAATACAGAACTGATCTAAGGAAGTACAAGTATGGCCTTGCTTATAGGCATTTGAGTAAGACTGTGGAGTTATACATTTGAAGAGACCTCAAAACTTCAGAACTGAGTTTTGGAAGGTTTACACACTTCTAAAAAGCATCATCTAATGTCATGACTCTTAAGCCCAAGTGAAGAGTTTGACCTCTAGAAAAAAATTATTTTGATAACCTGCCTGATTGAGTTTTGTCAAAGGTTTCATTGTATCACAAACAGATTTTAAAAATAACTCTAGAACTAGTTTTTATTTTTTTTCAGTAGCTTTAAACAGAATTTATTATTTTCTCAGGAGCTGATTGTACCAAGGCAGTTTCTCACTTGGGTGCTTGGGTTCCCTCATGCAGTTGCAGTTGGGTGACAGATGGGGCATTCTAATTTCTAGACTTGGCTGACCAACTAAGAAGACTTCAAGTGAGTTTTCTTTACCTAACTATGACCTGCCTCTCTCACATAGCCCTATCATTAAGGGAACATGGAAAGTAATAGCTTATTTTTATACATTAAGAGAAAGTAGATTATTGTCAGGTGTAGCTTCTCAGTGCTCTGATTAAACTCACATGGTGCCAAGTTGTGCCACAATAGATTGTTTTGTAGGCAGCACATTTACAAGTGTAGCACTTGGTGACCCTTGGTTTTCCATTCCAACTGCCAGAATCAGAGCAAAGTTCAGGGTAGTCTTTGATTCTTGGTACTTTTGGATAGAGCCCACAATTGTGCCTTTGGCATCTCCTATGTCATCACTTAACATCATTAAGTCATCAAATGTTGCTTAACATTATGTTAATGTCTTTGTGTTAATCAGCTTCCCATACTATAAGAGAATACTTGAGATAATAGATATAAAAAGAGGAAAGGTTCATTTTGGCTCACAGTTTTAGAGGCTTCAGTCCATTGTCATTTGGCCCTGTTGTAAAGTGGTGCATGATGGAGGGAACACATGGTAAAGAAAGGTGTTTACCTCATGGCAAAGAGAGAAGTGGGAAAGGGCCCTGGTTTCAGTAGTCCCTTCAAGAGCACTCCTCCAATGACCAACTTCCTCTTATTAGACTCCACATCTTAAAGGTTCTACTACCTCCCCATAGTCCAAACTGGACAGGAAGTCTTTAAAATATAGGCACTAGGGGCTGAGGCTGGGGCTCAGTGGTAGAGCTCTTGCCTAGCATGTGCAGGGCACTGGGTTCAATCCTCAGCACCACATAAAATAAATAAATAAAATAAAATAAAGGTATTGTGTTCAATTACAACTAAAAAATTTAAAAAATATATATAGGCACTTATCCAAAAAATAGTACTGCATAAGTACTAACACCCCCTTTGGTCACCTGTGACTGTTACTTACTTGTGTTATCCTGTATAGAAAGAATTCCACACCTAAAGAGAAGTGCATTTCACCTAATATTGAATGCTAATCTTAGAACATTATCTTCTTTTCAAGAAGCAAGCATAATTCTTCACTTTAATGGAAAATTAATCTGAGATTCTTGCATTAATTTCCTATAACTATTGTGACTTTTCTTTTGATCTTCTAGTATCAGAAGTCACTGCTTGACTTAGGGTATTTTTATGTGAAAACTAACATAGCTGTTTTCCCTGAACTTCTTATATAACTTACCACACATTTAGATAATTCTTAATATATGCTGGAGACAAGGCGAGATATTTTTAAAGAATACAAATATAACAGAAACATTTTTTCCCTCTAAAACCATGCTTAAATTCCTATATGGTATTTTATCTGGAGGTATAATATAAACTCATGTAGAAAGGTGAATCTGAGTAGGACACATCTGCACGAGCTAATATACGTGATGTTTACTTAAAAGAAATTATCTGAAATATTATTAAAGTCCAGAAGTAAAACTTTATAAGCCTTGTCACCCTTATGGATCTGTGTAAAGTGGTGTTTTAAGCAAGTATTTAATTGTGTTTTGATCTTCCTTGTTATTAAAATAATTCCAAGATTTGGACCTTATGTTTTTGAGTTTATCAGAAAAAAGGTATGAAATGTGGCCACATTAAGTGTAAAGACACTATTATATTGACCCTTTTCAAATGATAAATGTTTGGGCTGGGGATACGGCTCAAGCGGTAGCGCGCTCGCCTGGCATGCGTGCGGCCCGGGTTTGATCCTCAGCACCACATACAAACAAAGATATTGTGTCCGCCAAAAACTAAAAAATAAATATTGAAAATTCTCTCTCTCTCTCTCTCTCTCTCTCTCTCTCTCTCTCTCTCTCTCTCTCTCCTCTCTCTCCTCTCTCTAAAAAAAATTAAAAAAATAAATCAAATGATAAATGTTAAATATGTTAAAATAATTATTTTCTAAAATGATGGTCAGGACCAAAAATCTATATCATAAAACGCTTTAGAAACTAATTTTCTTGCATTGTAGAGAGGAATATTAGTTGTGTGTCTAGTGGTAGTGGTGATGGTGCAGAGGCCCAGAAGTGAGACATTTAACATATTGCACCATCAAAAGTAGGGGTGGCTCACCACTGGACAGATCTTCCAAACAAAAGTTAAATAAGGAAACTATAGATCTCAATAACACAATTAACAATCTAGACTTAATTGACATATATAGACTATACCACCCAACATCAAGTAGTTACACTTTTTTCTCAGCAGCACATGGAACCTTCTCAAAAATAGACCATATATTATGTCACAGGGCAACTCTTAGACAATATAAAGGGGTAGAGATAATACCATGCATCTTATCTGATCATAATGGAATGAAACTGAAAACCAATGATAAAAGAAGGAAGGAAAAATCAAGCATCACTTGGAGAATGAACAATAGGTTGCTGAGTGATCAATGGGTTTTAGAAGACATTAAGGAGGAAATTAAAAACTTCCTAGAGTTAAATGAAAACACAGACACAACATATCGGAATCTATGGGACACATTGAAAGCAGTTCTAAGAGGAAAATTCATTGCTTGGAGTTCATTCCTCAAAAAAAGAAAAAACCAACAAATAAATGATCTCATACTTCATCTCAAAATCCTAGAAAAAGAAGAGCAAAACAACAGCAAAAGAAGTAGAAGGCAAGAAATAATTAAAATCAGAGCTGAAATTAATGAAATTGAAACAAAAGAAACAATTGAAAAAATTGACAAAACTAAAAGCTGGTTCTTTGAAAAAATAAATAAAATTGACAGACCCTTAGCCATGCTAACAAAGAGAAGAAGAGAGAGAACCCAAATTACTAGCATACGGGATAAAAAAAGGCAATATCACAACAGACACTTCAGAAATACAGAAGATAATCAGAAATTATTTTGAATCCTTATACTCCAATAAAATAGAAGATAGTGAAGGCATAGATAAATTCCTTAAGTCTTATGATCTGCCCAGATTGAGTCAGGAGGATATTGACAACCTAAACAGACCAATAACAATAGAGGAAATAGAAGAAACCATTAAAAGACTACCAACTAAGAAAAGCCCAGGACCGGATGGGTATACAGCAGAGTTTTACAAAACCTTTAAAGAGGAACTAACACCAATACTTTTCAAGCTATTTCAGGAAATAGAAAAAGAGGGAGAACTTCCAAATTCATTCTACGAGGCCAACATCACCCTGATTCCGAAACCAGACAAAGACACTTCAAAGAAAGAAAACTACAGACCAATTTCTCTAATGAACCTTGACGCAAAAATCCTCAATAAAATTCTGGCGAATTGGATTCAAATACATATCAAAAAAATTATACACCATGATCAAGTAGGATTCATCCCTGGGATGCAAGGCTGGTTCAATATACGGAAATCAATAAATGTTATTCACCACATCAACAGACTTAAAAATAAAAACCATATGATCATCTCGATAGATGTAGAAAAAGCACTCGACAAAGTACAGCATCCCTTTATGTTCAAAACTCTAGAAAAATTAGGGATAACAGGATCATACCTCAACATTGTAAAAGCAATCTATGATAAGCCACAGGCCAGCATCATTCTGAATGGAGAAAAATTGAAGGCATTCCCTCTAAGATCTGGTACAAGACAGGGATGCCCTCTCTCACCACTTCTGTTCAACATAGTCCTCGAAACACTGGCCAGAGCAATTAGACAGACGAAAGAAATTAAAGGCATAAAAATAGGAAAAGAAGAACTTAAATTATCACTATTTGCAGATGATATGATTCTATACCTAGCAGACCCAAAAGGGTCTACAAAGAAGCTATTAGAGCTAATAAATGAATTCAGCAAAGTGGCCGGATATAAGATCAACACGCATAAATCAAAGGCATTCCTGTATATCAGCGACAAATCCTCTGAAAAGGAAATGAGGAAAACTACTCCATTCACAATATCCCCCCCAAAAATAAAATACTTGGGAATCAACCTAACAAAAGAGGTGAAAGATTTATACAATGAAAATTACAGAACACTAAAGAAAGATATAGAAGAAGACCTTAGAAGATGGAAAAATATACCCTGCTCATGGATAGGCAGAACCAACATCATCAAAATGGCGATATTACCAAAAGTTCTCTATAAGTTCAATGCAATGCCAATCAAAATCCCAACAGCATTTCTTGTAGAAATAGATAAAAGAATCATGAAATTCATATGGAATAATAAAAGACCCAGAATAGCAAAAACAATGCTAAGCAGGAAGTGTGAATCAGGCGGTATAGCGATACCAGACTTCAAACTACACTACAGAGCAATAGTTACAAAAACAGCATGGTACTGGTACCAAAACAGGCGGGTGGACCAATGGTACAGAATAGAGGACACAGTAACCAATCCACAAAACTACAACTATCTTATATTTGATAAAGGGGCTAAAAGCATGCAATGGAGGAAGGATAGCATCTTCAACAAATGGTGCTGGGAAAACTGGAAATCCATTTGCATCAAAAAGAAGCTGAATCCCTATCTCTCGCCATGCACAAAAGTTAACTCAAAATGGATCAAGGAGCTTGATATTAAATCAGAGACACGGCATCTGATAGAAAAAAAAGTTGGTTATGATCTACATACTGTGGGATCGGGCCCCAAATTCCTCAATAGGACACCCATAGCGCAAGAGTTAACAACTAGAATCAACAAATGGGACTTACTCAAACTAAAAAGTTTCTTCTCAGCAAAAGAAACAATAAGAGAGATAAACAGGGAGCCTACATCCTGGGAACAAATCTTTACTCCACACACTTCAGATAGAGCCCTAATAACCAGAATATACAAAGAACTCAAAAAATTAGACAATAAGATTACAAATAACCCAATCAATAAATGGGCCAAGGACCTGAACAGACACTTCTCAGAGGAGGACATGCAATCAATCAATAAGTACATGAAAAAATGCTCACCATCTCTAGCAGTCAGAGAAATGCAAATCAAAACTACCCTAAGATACCATCTCACTCCAGTAAGATTGGCAGCCATTAGGAAGTCAAACAACAATAAGTGCTGGAGAGGATGCGGGGAAAAGGGCACTCTTGTTCATTGCTGGTGGGACTGTAAAATGGTGCAGCCAATTTGGAAAGCAGTATGGAGATTTCTTGGAAAGCTGGGAATGGAACCACCATTTGACCCAGCTATTCCCCTTCTCGGTCTATTCCCTAAAGACCTAATAAGAGCATGCTACAGGGACACTGCTACATCAATGTTCATAGCAGCACAATTCACGATAGCAAGATTGTGGAATCAGCCTAGATGCCCTTCAATAGATGAATGGATAAAAAAAAATGTGGCATTTATACACAATGGAATATTACTCTGCATTAAAAAATGACAAAATCATAGAATTTGGAGGGAAATGGATGGCATTAGAGCAGATTATGCTAAGTGAAGCTAGCCAATCTTTAAAAAACAAATACCAAATGACCCCTTTGATATAAGGGGAGTAAACAAGGACAGGGTAGGGACGAAGAGCTTGAGAAGAAGATGTACATTAAACAGGGATGAGAGGTGGGAGGGAAAGGGAGGGAGAAGGGAAATCGCATGGAAATGGAAGGCGATCCTCAGGATTATACATAAAGACATATAAGAGGAAAGGAGGGGTAAGACAAGATAATACAACTTGAAGAAATGATTTACAGTAGAAGGGGTAGAGAGAGAAAAGGGGAGGGGAGGGGAGGGGAGGGGAGGGGAGGGGAGGGGGGATAGTAGAGAATAGGACAGACAGCAGAATACATCAGACACTAGAAAGGCAATTTGTCAATCAATGGAAGGGTAACTGATGTGATTCAGCAATCTTTATACGGGGTATAATTGGGAGTTCATAACCCACTTGAATCAAATTGTGAAATATGATGTATTAAGAACTATGTAATGTTTTGAATGACCAACAATAAAAAAAAAAAAGTAGGGGTGGGAATGTGTTAATGGTAAGTGGAGGAACATAAGTTTGGTCTCTTATTGATGAACTTGTATTAGCTACTCCCACAAATAGTATCTGACCAACAATTTTTGAAGCCTGTTTTTGCAGAATCCATCCTGTAATTTCTCTATCTATCATATTCAAATGCTTCCTAGGACTTTTGTTCCTAAAGAGTCATGGAATCTTTGAAGATTTCTAGCTTGCATGGACCTCAGATTGCCTTCTTGGCCAATTCAGAGTGACTGTGCACTTTGAGGGCAGACCCTGTCTTCAGACATTGGAGGATTATGCTCACACCACATGTGCTGTGCCTCCCAGGCTCTGCACATTCCTTCTGTCCATGGCTATCATCCAGGGCACATGTCAGCAGACAAAGCAGTGTAGGTAACAGGGACCTAACACACTCAGTCTCTGCCTGATAGGTTATTTTGATCTGTATTTGAAGGTAGATAACAATAACTGTTAAGCTGAATGTTAAGAAACTGCAATTGCTAAAATTCAGAAATGGTGAAATATCAACAATTTTATATACATGTATATAATACCTGCTTTCTCATACTTACTTGGTATTTACTAAGGGCAAAGCACGAGTGAAAATACTTATAATATCAGGCCATTTACCTTTCACAAGCAAATGATGAGGTAGAGTTCTGTCCACTTTACAAGTAAGGAAGTTGTGTCTTAGAGAAGATAAAGGTCCCATAGCTAGTATGTGGCAAAACCTTAGCTCACAATCAAGTGTGTTCTAGAACAAGCCCCTTCTCTTGACTAATCTCCTGTAAGTGTTAAATGGGTTGGATCTTTCTGTTTAAAAAAAAAAAATCATCTGTTTTGCAAAAACACCACCTTTTAAGATTATCTCCACAATGTTAATTAAGCTTCACTGCCATTCCATTCAGTCTGCCCAAATTAGCCTCCAAATTAATGAGGGTTTTTTTTTTGTTGTTGTTTTGTTTTGTTTTATTTTTGTTCATTGATGAGAGGTGCATTTTGGGTTACTAATTTCAGAGAACATTATCTACTTGAAAACATTCTACTAATCATCCTAATAGTCTGTCATTTTAGGGAATAACTGTAATTAAGGAAAACATATGAAATCCTCTAAAACCATAAAGCTTTCCAGAATAATCCATTTACCTTTGGAAGTAAAAACCTGAAAAATGTCTAGGAAGTTTATTTTCAAAGTACAAGAGCAGACAACAGCCCAAAGCCACCTCTTTTCTCTTTTCCATTTTCACCTCATTTGCTGAAGCACTGTTAGATAGGCCAGAAGTAATGTGATAGCTAAGAGTGTGAGCCTGGGAGCAGATCCTAGTCTTCAGTCCTGGTTCTGCTCCTTTGAAGGATTTGATCATGGTGAAGCTATTGTACAATGTGGAAAAAAAAAAATGAGAGGCATAGCATCATATGAAAAGGACACAATTCCTCCAGATTTGCATGGCTTCAACAATTTCCAGGTTCAACAGTGGTGTATAGCTAGTTTTCTTTGCATATCTACAGGGTTATTGACTGCAAGGCTACCTTCTGTGGAGTCCCCAGATGACCTAGTATATCCCCTGGGCTTCTGCATGTGAGGAAAATAGATAAATGTCAATGCTTTTCAGTCAAAGACCTCAGGAATATACTTATTTTTAAAATAATGTTAGATTTATTGACTTCCTGCAACAAAGGAAAATAAAATAAGTGGAGGAACATAAATTTGATCTCTTATTGATGAACTTGTATTAGCTACTCCCACAAATAGTATCTGACCAACAATTTTTGGAGCCTGTTTTTGCAGAATCCATCCTGTAATTGCTCTATCTATCATATTCAAATGCTTCCTAGGACTTTTGTTCATAAAGAGTCATGGAATCTTTGAAGATTTCTAGGGGGACCATAGGAACCATAGGTGCATCTCAGTAAAAAAAACTGTTAAAAAGTTGCAGGAGGATTTGAGTGTGTCCTAGGTGATTTGGTACATTGTGCAAGAAAGTAGGCCTTTGCTCTGGATTGAATGCTGGGGTCATTCTGTGATTAGTATATTAATAATTCTTACTTGGGAAGCAGGAACAGGGTAAAGTTTTAAATATGACAAAAAGTGGTACTTATCCTTATTAGCGTGGAAGAAGATATATTTGATTATATTCATGATCTGTACAATATTTGTGTTTTTGACTGTATTCAGGCATGTCTGTGGAATGGGATTATTAGTATTCTTCAGATGTTTTTATGGTCCATGGAAGTCTCAGTAGTTCAAATGCTTTATTTGCTAAATATAGGTATTAGAAATGGCTGTCAGTATTGATCTATCCCCACTACACTCCACAGTCAAGGTTCACTTTTTGGATAATGGTACTTGCAACACAGTCTAGTTTCTCTTAACAACACTTTCTCATTCTGCTTTAGTTTCATTTTACCCTCAAACCTTGAATTTCCAACAATAGAATTGTTTGGCTTAGATGTTTTTATACAATGAGCCTTTCAGTTTCAAAGTAAATTTTGGGAGGCAGAATTCCTCAGGTTTTCTTAGTTTCCTCATTCATTTAGCTATCAAAAAGATACTTAGCAATTCCATGCTTAATTTAACATTCTTTCCATCTATTCTCTACTCATCTTGCAAAATGTATAATAATAGAACTATTATCAAACATAGTCCACGATTAAAGAAACACTCCATAGAAAGAACCACTTTCTTTCTCTTTTGTTTTGGGCTTTTCTTCTGATTATCTGCTTATTCACATTAGCAGGGACTATTTTCTGTTATTAGTCTATTACTACAATCATCAGTAGCAAAGCATTTTCAAAGAGTTTTAAGTGCTGCTGAAGTGTTAGAAGAGATTGAGCTGGAATTTGGGGCTATTTCATAAAAAAAAAAAAAAGGTTCTTCACAGAATCAGAAAAGCTGTAAATTGTATAATCCTGGGGCTACTAAATGTCAAGAAATCATTTTATACAATGAAAATCTTATCACATTGAGTTGTGATTTTATGATCTCATCCATTAGTAGGAGTCTCCAACTGAAGGGAAAAATCCCATTTCATTTTCCATGAGTAGTCACTGGTTTAGAGGGTAGCAAAATTAAAATAAATATTTCCAAGGAGAATAACAACTTCCAAACCCAGATGTAGGCCAACAGGAGGAAAGGGAAGACTCACCACACTGTCATCAAATAGTTTTATCCTGCTATTTTTCTCCTTCTCCATTGTAAAATGGCTTTCTGTACTGGCATAATGACTAATAGCTCAGGGACATAAGATATACTTATGTATAAATGGAAAGTTGCTCTTCATCTTTGGGCTCCCACTCTAAAACTCTAAGCTGGCAATCAGGAGCTTTGTTTCTTTACTGGTTGTAATTTAAGTCAGCCAGAACATCTAGGAGCTTGAACTATCTCCCTCAGCTCAGATATCTTCTCCTAAGAAAAAGCCTTTTCTAACCATCAAGTAGAAGCAGTCCTTATCCCCGAAGTCCCCACCAGATTCCCCAGTTTCTTTACTACAGCACTTAGCACATGTTTATTGATTGATTGTCCTTCTTTTTTAAAGTATTTATGTTTTTATGTGAGGGCACATTTTACTAGAAGATAATTTGGTAAGGACAAATTCCAACTGCCTTGTTTACCTTTACTTCCTCATTGTCTAGAACAGTATCTGGTCCTTAACAGGTCCTCAGTTACTGTGTTTTGAATGGCCACTTAAACCTGTATTAAAAATAGCACATGACATATATTCGTTCTAACAAAATATTTAAAATGAGAGCATATACTTAAACTTAGGTTTGAATGCTAATTCTCTCACACTACAGTATATAATTGGGCAGGTTACTGACCACCCTGAACTTTCTTGTTCCCAATGCTAAACAAGGATAAAAACAATTACCTTTCAGAGTTGTCAAGGTAATCAAGAAAGAATAGTATGAAAAAGTACTAATAGAAAACATAGCATATAATATATCCTCAATTGATATAAGATAAAGGTTAAAGGCATACACAAGATAAAGTATAATTGATACAAGATAAAGGTTAAAGGCAACACAATCTTTCAATCCTGGTTGTTGATCCTTGCTCTGTTATTTACTGACTGAGTGTCTTGGACAAGTTACTTAATGAATGACTTTCCTCATGATAAAATGTGAAAAATAAGAGTACCCACCTCATATAGTTGTTAATGAAAAACTCAAGTAAAATAATTGGTAGGTGTCTGATACATAATAACAAATATTAGAAACAATGACTATTTTTTAAACTGCATTGTAGTTGTCATATAATAACTTAAAAAATTATACTTTAAGTCCTAGCTAATGCAATAAAGCATGAAAAAGAATAAAACATATACCAATTGAAAGGAAATCTTAAAATTGTGTTTGCTCACAGGTAATAGATTGTTTATGTAAAAAGTCTGAAAGAATTGATTAAAAAACAAACTCCTAAAAGTGATATAATCATAACAAGGTTGTGGGATATAAGTTCAATATACAGAAGCCAGTAACTTTTCTATATATCTGCAGTAAACAAGTGGAATTTGAAATTAATAACACATTACCTCCAAAGCTAACAAAATATATACATGCTCTATATGAGGAAAACTATAAAACTCTGATGAGGGCTGGGGTTGTGGCTCAGGGTAGAACACTTGCCTTGCATGTATGAGGCACTGGGTTCAGTTCTCAGTGCCACATATAAATAAATAAAAATAAAAGTCTGTTGACAACTAAAAAACTATTTTTAAAGAACTCTGATGAAAGTAATCAAAAAATAAATCTATGGAGTGATATTCTATATTCATGGATGAGAAGACTCAACATTGTTAATATGTTCATAAATCAACTACAGATTCAACTCTGTTCCAGACTCTCATCAAGTTATCTTGTGGATATTATTAAACTGATTTTAAAGTTAATATAGAGAAGCAAAATACCTAATCTAGCCAACACAATATTGAAGGAAAAGAATTAAGTCAGAAAACTGATACTGTCCAACTTCAGGATTTATTCTAAAGCTATATTAATCAAGACACTGTTTATCTTGATTGGTGAGAGAGTAGACAGAGAGATCAGTGCAGCAGAATAGAGAGCCCCAAAATAGACTTACATAATCCGCTGATGTTTGATAGAAGAACAAAGGCAGTAAACTACTCTTTTCAACCAATGATGTTGGAATCACACATGCACTGGTAAGAGCATGTGCATGCACATACAAAACAATGAATCTAGGTGCAGCCCTTATATCTTTCACAAAAATTAACTTAAAATGTATCATGGACTTAAACATAAAATGAAAAACTCTAGAACTCCTAAAAGATAACATAAGAGAATAAGTGTATAGCTGTGACATTTTAGATGAAGCACGGAAGGCCTGGACTATACAGAAATAATTGATAGGCCTCATTAAAATTAAAAACCCCTACTCTATGACAGATACGTTCTGGAAAATGAGAACACAGACCACAAACTAGACAAACATTTGTAAAAGGCATATCTGATTAAGGACTGTTACCCAAAAATATAAAAGATCTTTCTAAACTCAAAAAGAAGAACACAACCTGATTTAAAAATAGGCAAAAGATCTGAACCAGCACCTTATCAAAGAACATATACAGATGGCAAACAAAAAGATGCTTATTATATATCGCTAGGAATCACAGATTGCATAAGTTACCACTATATACCTATTAGAATGGCCAAAAGCCAGAACAATCATGACAACAAAAACTGATGAGGGTGTGACACAACAAGGACTTTGATTCAGTGCTGGTTGAAAGGCAACATAGAAAGGTACTTTGAAAGAAATTGGCAAATTCTAACAAAACTAAACATACTCTTACCATATAATCCAGTGGTCTCAATCCTTGGTATTTACCCAAAGACATCAAAAACTTATATTCACTCAAAAACCTGCATATGAATGTTTATGACTGATTTATTTGTAATTGCCAAATTGTGGAAGTAAACAAAATGTCCTTATGTAGGTGGAAAAAATTTTTTTAATTAAAAATTTTTTAAATTAAAATGATATTTCATGCTAGACAACTAAATATCATTCTACACTAAAAAGAAATGAGCTATGAAGCTATGAAGCATAGAGGAAACTTAAATGTATATAAGTGAAATAAGCCAGTCTGAAAAGCTCACATATTATATGATTTTAACTATATGGCATTCTGAAAAGGCAAACTGTGGAGACTAAGGATTAGTGGGTTTCCAGGGATGGGAAAGAATGAATGGCAGAGAACAGAGGATTTGGGGGTGTTAATGATATATCAATGTAGGCTCATTGATTCGAACAAATACAACCAATGTACCCAATGGTGTGGGATTTAGAATGTATTTATGGGTCAAAGGCATGTAGGTATATAGAAAATCTACATCCCTTCTGTTCAGTTTTTCTGTGGACCTAAAATAAGCCTATATGTACAAATCATCATGCATTTCTAATCTCTTTCCATTCTTCCTTTTATCCCTTCATTCCCTCTTCACTTCTATCCTTCATCTAGTTTTTTAATTGTCTTATTACTTTGCTAAAAAAAAGAAGGGAATGATGATGGAGAGGTGAGTGGACGGGTGGAAGGACTTAAGCCTATTAGTCATTTTTCTTGAAAGTATCATGTTAAGCTGTTGTTGGAAGGAAAGCAGTCATCTTATAAACAAGTTATACTTCATACATGTTTTTCCACTGCTAATGCGTAATAGTTTATATTTCATTAGAGTGACTCCCTCATTACTCTGAAATTTGAGAGTCACAGTGTATCTGTCTTTTACCAAGCAACGTTTGTATTCACTCATTCTACCCAGACTCAAGTTCAACATCTATGTGAATTAATACTTTTCAGAGTCTAGAAGTTAATGAAGTGCCCAACCAGTGGACTGCCTTTTCAAATTAAAACATTTGAACTCAGAAGTTGAAAAGGAAATGTATTATTTAAAAAAAACACACACACACTTTTTTTTTTAGTTGTAGATGGACAACAGTACCTTTATTTCTTTATTTTTATGTGGTGCTGAGGATCGAACCCAGTGCCTCACACTTGCTAGGCAAGTGCTCTACCACTGAGCTACAACCCCAGCTCCAAAGAAATGTATTATAATCACGCATAACCATGAATGAGGTGAAAGCCAGGTAGAATGCTGATATAACTGGATAAATAGTTTAAAAGTTCTTTTCCCTTGTCATTTTCATTTATTACTAAAAGGACTTTTTCCACTTTGATGTTTTCAGAGGACCTTCATGTTCTTCTGTCTTGTAATATCATTTAGGATATTCTAAGGGACCTATTATTACACTTATTTGCACCGTCAGTATAATTGGCAGAAATGTTTTCTTCAAGGGTCATTTAAGAAATCTCAGTGTATTTTGCTCCTGCCTCTACTTTTTAAATTTTTACAGCACTAAAACTAGATTTCCCTTACTCTTATCAGACATAAAAGTTAAAATAATTTGTCAGTATGTAGACTCAGGAGCATATTAATTTTAACATCCAAATATACTTGAATTTTCCCATAAATAAGAGAACCATCTTCATTTAAGGACATTGCTTCAGTTCTTTTAGTACAAGAGTGACTTTCTTTGGCAATTCTTAGCAACTCTTTCTGGCTTGAAACAGACATTGCCTTTACCTGAGAATGTTAAATGTGGTAATATTGGTTGCTAAAACAGTTCTTAGAATCAAAGAATGTATTCCTGCTGCCCAATAGATCTCTACTATATTATACAACCTTTCCAACCTTCCAAGCTTCATTGGACTAAAGGGACTTTCAGGTACCCTGTTACAGAAACAAGTAGCCTACACATTTTTTCTTTACTTTTTATGGCAACATATAAAAATTATGCAAAACCAGAAAGTGCAATGTAATAAACCCCATTGTATCCTTCCCCTTCACCCAGCCTGTAACTTTAATCAGAATGTGTCAAATCTTTTTTTCATTTATATCTCTTGACAGGCAGGCAGGCAGGCAGACCAACAGACAGACACACACACACACACACACACACACACACACACACAGAGTTATTTTAACACAAATAGCAGGCATTGTAATCATTTCATCTACAAGTATTTTAGGATGCATTTTTTTAGGTTATTGTGAATGGAATAGTTTTCCTAATTTCTTTCTCAGCAGATTTATTACCCGAATATAGGAAATCTTTTGATTTATGAATGTTGACCTTGTTTCCTGCTACTTTTCTGAATTCATTTATCAGCTCTAGAAATCTTCTGGTGGAGGAAAACAGGGATAATTTGACTGCTTCTTTTCCTATTTATATCCTTTTAATTTCTTTCTCTTGCCTGATTTCTCTAGCTAGAATTTTAAGAATATATTGAATAAGAGTGGTGAGAATGGACATCCTGTTCTTGTTCCTGATTTTAGAGGAAATGCTTTTAGGTTTTCTCCATTTTTCCAAGGATGTTGGCTTTTGGTTTGTCATACATAGCTTTTATAATGTTTAGATAAGTTCCTTTTGCCCCTAGTTTTAACACGAATGTGTGCTGGATTTTATCAAAGGCCTTTCTTTATCTGTTGAGATGATCATATGATTCTCTCATCCTTAATTCTATTTACTTGGTGAATTACATTTATTAATTTATATATGTTGAACTGACTTTGCATCTCTGGGGTGAAACCCACTTGATCATGATTTATTATCTTCTTGATGTATTTTTGAACTTTTACAACTGTTTATCCAGTTTGCTAAGATTTTATTAAGGATTTTTGCATCTCTGTTCAACAGGGACATTTTTCTATTATTTTTTTTACTTGATGTGCCTTTGTTTGGTTTTGGCATCAAGGTTATTCTGGCTTTGTAGAATGCATTTGGGAGTGTTCCTTTCCTTTCAATTTCACCCAATAATTTGAGAAAGACTGTGTTAGTTCTTCTTCAAAGGTCTGGTAGAACTCTGCTGAGAATTCATCTGGCCTTGGGCTTTTCTTTGTTGGAAGACTTAATTGTTATTGCAGTTTCATTACTTGAGATTGGTCTGTTTAGGTTTTCTATATCTTTCTAATTAAGTTTGGCCTAGACTTTGGACCTGATCCAGAGGCCAGTGAAGAACCAAAGGAATGTTAAAAGCAAGGAGTGGAAGGGTGAGGTCTTCCTGTGGAGAGAATGTGGGAGCAGAGGAGACTGGAGGCTGGAAGAGCAGTGTCTGGGCTATTACTTATCTTTCAGGTAAGACATATATTCTAGAAATTTTTCAGTGTTTTCTAAATTTTCCAGTTTATTGGAGTATAAATTTTCAAAGTAGTTTCTAATGATCTACTGCATTTCAGAAGTGTCTGTCGTGATAGCTCCTTTTTCATCTCTAATATATTTGGGTCTTTTCTCTCTTTCTTTTGGTTAATTAGCTAAGAATGTATCAATCTTATATTTATCTTTTTGAAGAACCAACTCTTTGTTGTATTGATCCTTTATATTTTTTTAATTATCAATTTTATTAATTTTGGCCCTATTCTTAATTATTTCCAGTCATCTACTGAGTTTAGAATTAATTTGTTCTTCTTCCTCTAAGGCCTTGGGGTGTAACATTAGATGATTTATTTGGGATATTTTAATTTTTTAATGAAGGAAATCAATGTTATAAACTTTCCTCTTACAACCGCCTTCTTGCCAGGCAATGTGGAGCATGCCTGTAATCCCAGCGGCTTGGGAGGCTAAGGCAGAAGGATTGCAAGTTTAAAGCCAGCCTCAGCAACTTAGAAAGGTCTTAAGCAATTTAGTGATACCCTGTCTACCCTGTCTCATACAAACAATAAAAAGGGCTGGTGATGTGACTCAGTAGTTAAGTGCTCCTGGGTTCAATCCCTGGTACAAAAAAAAGAAGAAGAAAAAGAAGAACTGCCTTCATATGGTCCCACAAATTTTAATATGTTGTTTCTCTATTCTTGGGGACTCTTTAAAAAAAAAACAATAGAAGCACAATATTACCTCATGTACATGCACACACACATACCAAATTAATCTCTCAGTGTAAACAAGTCAGTGGTAGGCCACACCAATTTTCTCATTTTTTAAAAATAGACATGTCTGAACTAAGACCTAAACTATATCCACATGGCATTAGTTGATTTATCTCTCAGGAGTCCCCTCCCTGTTTTTCTCACCATTTATATATTGTTGACACTTTGTTATTCATCTGTTAAACTCCTCATGTTTGGGGTTTTGCTCAGCCCATCCCTGTGTTCCTCTAATCCTGCATTTCTTTAAACCAGAGGCTTGATCAGGTTCCAGTCTGACTTCTTGGCAGGAGCATTTTACAGATGGTGCTGTACTTCCCATTGCATTTCACAGGAAGCACCTGATGATAGTGGTCTCTCTCTGCTGGGGTCTTTGCTGTCTTTATTAAAACATGCTAGCGACTATTACTGTCACTGTTCATGCTCAGAACTTCTTCCATGCCTGCACTGAGCCTGTCCTGCCTGAAATCAATCATATGGACCATGTCTTCAGAGAACTCACAGTCCTCTCAGAGCAGAGACAACTCAATAAGTAACTTTAAGACATTGTCATAACTGTAGCAATAGTCACAGACTTTTTTCATAAGATTAGTGGGTATGATTCCCAAAGCATGGTTTCCAAAACTGACCAATATTTGAAATTATCTTGAGCAACTTTTGTAAAATACAGAATCTTGGGCTTTATTCTAGTATATTCTGATTCCTCATGACTAGGGTGAGATCAAAGAATCTGAATCTACTCTGAGAAGATGAGGTTGGTGGGTGAGGGTAGACGTGAAAGGAAGACCCAGATCTCACAAGCCATCTCCCTGACTTTGGCCTGTTCCAGAGGCCACTGAAGAGCCAAAGGAAAGTTAAAAGCAAGGATTAGAGGGTGAGGTCTTCCTGTGGGGAGGATGGTGGGAGCAGGGGAGACTGGAAGCAGGAAGAGCAATGTCTGTACTATTACTTGTCTTCCAGGTAAGACATGATTTTGGCCTGAGCAAGGATGTAGAGGCAGCTTAGACAAGAAAAGTCTAAAAGAGATGGTTTGTCACTCAGTTGAATGAGACCTAGGGAACAGTCATGAAATTGGAGTGGATGCCCAAGACCCTGCACATGAATCTTAGCAAAACAGTGAAATCTAGTATTAAATGCATTTATGAATTTTATATTTCTCCATTAATCCCATAGTATTGAAATAGTGCTTTTTACCACTTCACTAATTGTGGTTTGGAAACTCTCTTAGTCGGAGTTCTGGAAAAATAACAAAACAAAACAAAAAAATGAATGGATACATAGACATAGTTATGGAGACTGAGAAATCCCCATATCTGCAGTCAGAAGTTGGAGATCCAGAGCAGATGATACACTACCAGTCCCAGTCTAAAGGTCTGAGCACCAGGAGAGTATAGTATATGTTAAAAGCCGAGAGGCTCAAGACCCAAGGAGACCCAGTATTTCAGTTCCATTCTGAGGTCAGGAAAAGACTGGTGTCCCAATTCAAGGCAGTCAGACAGGAAGTGCTCCCTTTACTGCAGGGATAGTGAGCCATTTTGTCCTATTCAGACCTCAGCCTGAGTAGATGAGACCCAATTAACTGGAAGATAATTGAGGAAGGCAGTCTGATTTCAAATGTTATTCAGATTCAGAAACATCCTTATGAACATGCCCAGAATAGTGTTTGACCAAATACACAGGCACTCCATCAAGTTGGCACATAAAATTAACCATCATAGAATCTATTTCTTTTCACCCCAGATAGAACTGCAGTGGTAATCTTTCCATTTGTTGGGTTTTTGATATTCTAATATCAATCCCAATTACAATCCCACCTCGTGTGCAGCCCTAGTGTTAAATCGGTAACATCTGTCATCTCCCCAGCTCCCTCGCTCATTTACAAGGTGTTTGGGGCTTGGCAAAAACATGATAGGGATTCTCCAACTCTTTCCTATTTATGGAAGTAGCATTAGATGAAAGTAACACAGAGGAGCTCAAGATGGCAGACTAAGAGCTGTGTATGATCTCTTTATGAGTTCAGTGTAGAATATTTTTCATTTCCCTGCTTAATTTTAAAAGCAAAATGAAATGAAGCCTGAGCATTGTAGTGTTAAACAGCAGGGAGGTTATTCCTACTCTCCTCCTAAATAGAGGGAGACATTGCTATTTGTTTTCTTTTATTAAATGTTTCATTGCCTCTGAAGCAGTAGATATCACAAGTCGGGTAGACAAAAGGAGCATCCTGGGCTACCTTGCTTCCCTGTGGCCCACACCTGAAGGTGGCTCGCCTCCTTGCTCAAAGATGGATGTTAGCTTCCAGTTGCTGTTGACCTTAGTGCTTACTCTGCTTAATTAAATACCCTTTTAATATTTTCTCACTCTGCTGTGCCTTACATCCCACATTCCTGCTGTGGCACGACAGGGGTGAGAAGGGAAGGTCTTTTAAACTGAAGCGCTTAATTAGCTCCTGGGCCCCAGGAGAAGTGTCAGATGGAAAAACAGCTGAAAAGTAGGGGAAAGAATAGCTGGATGTGAGGTGCAATCACTGATGATGGAAAAAACATTGGCCACCTTCCAGCAATGCCTGAGGTATGTTAAATTTTTTTCAGAATCTGAGACCCTTTTTGAATCATATATATGATAGTATCATGCTTACTCCATTCATTTCCAGTGACATTCTGTTGATTCAGCCATAGTTGCTCAATTCTGCCAGAACCTATTTCTTTTTTTCTCGGTACACATACCATCCTATGTGTAGATAAATGGATGGCCCACCCACCAGTGAGGTTCTTAGTCCTTTCCTGGCACCATCAAATGACCAAAATGTCATTTAGAGCCCCCTAATTGAGTTGTTTAAATATAGTCAGTATCTGATAAATATTCACTGGGAGGGAAGATGTATAATGATGTATTATTTATTGTGATATAAGATCAAGCATATTGGGCTGGGGCTGGGGCTCAGTGGTACAGTGCTCACCTAGAACATACGAGGCCCTGGGTTCAATCCTCAGCACCACATAAAAATGAATGAATAAAATAAAGGTACAACTAAAAAATAAATATAAAAAAGATCAAGCATATTGTAACAAAATATAATTATATAGATATAAAAATGTAATTATCTAGAAATTATATTACATAGATATAAACATAGGTATAATCATAGTTATAAAGGTATATGAATATAGATTATACCTGTCTATAGGTGTGTATAGATGTCAACTATAGATATAATTAAATATTGCATATAATTATACAATTACTGCAATGAGGTAAAATATGAGTCCATTTGTGTTGTAAAAACATAAAATAAGTTCTGAAAATGAAGGTAGTGTAGCCTTGTCCCCCCAAAACCTCAGAGCTGGCAGCCATCTTATGCCTGTCGCCTCCTGGAGCTGCCATAGACTGGCCTGGCAGGTAATAGCTAAGAGAGTGGGCAATCTTGGAGCTTATGGGCTTCTCTTTATATTCTCCAGAGGCTTTGAAGTCATTTTGATGATGGATTTGCTTAGGCTTAGTGTATCGGCCACATTCACCCAAGTTCTTACCACCTAAAATTGCAATAAAACTTGCATTTTAAATCCCTTAAAATGATTGTTTATTCTTTGGAAAACAAGTAAGCTTGCTGTGAATCAAAAAGTCCTCATCATATAATTGGATACTGAAGACAAAATGTGATAGCACTGGGGAAAAAACAGCAACTGAAGCCAAGAGTGAGAGGCCTTGTTCCCTGTCTTGTCCTGGCTTGCCAGTGTGGTTAGCAGGCACTGAAAGCAAGGGATGCCTCTTTATGACCAAAGCGGAGGTCCTCCTACCCACCAATAACCCAAGTCCCATCCATAGGCTGACAGGCCTTGTGTGTTATTTTCCCTTGACCATGGACAGTTGTGGTGTGCACTTGTAGCCCCCACTGAGTCTCTCGCCATTCCCTGCTCAGCCTTCTACCCCATTCCTTCCTCTTTCTTGGTTTTCTCCCTCATTTCCATGAACTCATCTCTAGTGGCTTTCTGAGAAAGGATGTGTAAGAGGGAAATTTCTAGCAAGGTGTCTGAAAATGTCTTTATTTATCTACTCACTGGCTAAATGTAAAATGTTAGTTGGAACCATTTTCTTTCTGAATTTCAAAGGAATTGCTCCAGTCATTTTCTAACACAGTTACTGCTGTTAAGCAATTCAGAGCCATTTTGATTTTTGATCCTTTCTGTATGCCATATTCTTTTTCTCTCTCTAACCAGAAGCTTTGAAGGCTTCTATGTAGGAGCTTATTTCTGTCCTCAATGTTCTAAACTTTCAGAAATCTACTTTGTAAGCACCCCATCAATTCTGTGGGACCTCCATGGGCTCTTATATCCCATGATGCTCAGTCTCCCTTATAATCCTTCATTATAGCCTTCATTTGTGGGAGACTTTGCTGATGATTTCCTCTCAAGGTTGTTTCTGTGGTTTGTTTCTGGAATTCCATATTTTCAGTATTGAACCTCCTAGTCTGGGCTTCCTATTTTCTGTCTATTCTATTTTCCATCTCTTGCCCTTTCCCTATATCTCCTCTCCTCTCCTCTCCTCTCCTCTCCTCTCCTCTCTTCTTTCTCTCTCTCTCTCTCTCTCTCTCTCTCTCTCTCTCTCTCTCTCTCTCAACAGTTTAAAATCTGGTCCTCCTTATTTTTTCTTGTGTGTTTTAAGCTTCTAGTTATTACTTTTGCATCCTCTAGTGCTATTATAAACTCAAAAGCCAAACTTCTTGCTTTCTGAAATAGTCAGTTTTATTTATTTATTTATTTATTTATTTATATTACTGTCAGTGCAGTCCTCTTAATATATTTTCTTTGTTGCAACAGCCCAACAGACACATTCAGAATTCTCCTTGCAAAAATTCATGTATTTTAAGAGCCACAGTCTCTGTCCCAGCTCCACTAAATTCTCTGCTCACTATTTATATCAGCATTTGGGAATCATCCTTTTTCTTTTATGAAGCCCGATCCAATTTGCATTAAGCTTCTTTCAGATGCTTCAGTTCCCCTAAGTTCCATTTATTTAGATTTGTTTCCCAAATAAATTGTATTTTCCGTAGATAAAAGGTGCTTGCCGTGGCCTTTGCTGGTGAACCTCATACTATCCTTTGTTGCTTTTGTAAATTGTGTTTTTATTTTAGAATTTAGTTAGCTATTTTTCCTCTAACAATCACTTTTTTTCTGTGTGTGTCACTTAAGTTTCATAATGTTAATTTATCTCAGCATATGTTGCAGCCCTTTGAGATAATATTTAGGGGGAAACAAATGGATAAGGACATCACTTTGTTCCAATTCCACGCAACTTTTTGCTTTATTGTTTGCCTGTGTGAAGTTCCCACCCAATTTTAAATAGATTTATTTCTGTACCCAGCAATTCCCTGAAATACATTTACATATATAATTTTCATTCTAGGCAACCATTTTTTTAAAAAAATTAAAGCTTTACCTAATCTATTTTGTAATTGAGATCACCTGTTTCATATTATTTATAAGTAAAATTAAGAAACTGATGTTGGAGTCAAAAAAGCACTTGGTAATCAGAGTTGAAAATGGTAGAAAATGAAACCATTGCGTTTTTCTCAATGGATTTTTAGCCAGCTGGAAACACAGCCCCAGTGGATTGAAGGGCTTGAAATTCAGAGCTCTTTGATTAAATGCTGTGGCAACAGGAGGGCTGCTTCTGCTCTTAAAAGCTCCAGAATCTGAAGTGCTTACGCATCTTAGTGTATGTTCACCTTTCCTTTTCTATTTATAGTGTTTATTTTCCAGTTCACAAAATTGTACTTATTCAGAGTTTTTTATTTGAAATAATCTAAGCCACATTCAAGAAATAGTTTAGTTAACGCACACTGACATTTCTTGCTTTGAAGGGCAATTTTCATGTGGCAAAAACTGTGGGTGTCAACATAGCCCCAGTTATTCCATTATGTTTTAGATTAAAAGCCCAATAGCCTTTTCCAAGATTCTCCAACTGGTTAGATTTATTTACCTTTGATTTGGACTCTTCTTTCTATCCACTTTCACCCATTGCTTCTTTCCAACTTTTCTGGCACTACTTTCACCACATTGCAGATGAAAACAGATACCGGTCTTCAAGGTTTTGATGACTGAAAAATGGATGCTTACACAGATTTGGGTTTCGCTTCAGTGTTTAACAGGGCCAAACATGTATGTTTGAGTAAACACATGTTTAATCACCTTCTCAAATTTTAAGACATGGCCAGAACAGTTTTAAAGAGTTTCCAAAGTTTGATTTGAAAGCATAAATCATGACTCAGTATACTTCTTTCTTGGAGTAATTCAGTAACCTTCCCTTGGTCAGGAAAAAGAAGATATTATGAACGTGAAGTACTCTACAAGGTAAGGTCCTGAGGAGGGGCCACTCATTATCGAGCCTTGTTAGCATGACCTCACAGCCATTGTGTACATAGTCATTTAATGAATGGTGTCTTTTAAGAGCATCATACCATACTGGATATACATGCATTAGCAATTTGTATTTTTGAATTTAGCTTCATAATTCTCTATGATTCTCTACATAATATCTGTTTAGAAAAGGAGTTTTTATTTGCATTTTCCTGTGTGAAATTCACACCTCATCTCATCCTTCTTAGAGTTAGACATGTTGCCTTTGAGAAGTTGAACTGCCTTTCTCCCTGCTGCTGTCTTCCCTGACATGGCCAGGCCTCAGTCATTGTCCCCATTGAAGGGGATCATTGGTGCAGATAATCCTGACCCCTGACTAATCCTCTCTGTTGGGTGGGGTCATGGGCCCACCACTGAGTGCCTTAGTCCTGTGCACACCTGGGGCTTGTCCATGGCTTCCCCAGGGACATAGAGCAGTGCCTAACACTGAAGAATAACCCCAAAGCAGGAGGGTAATCTTCAAGGCAAATAATTCCACAGGGATCAACAGGCACCCCTGGTCCAAAGAACAAAAAAGAGGGCAACAGGTCTTCCCCCCAACCCACCCCAGTCTCCAAACTTGCCCCCTTGCCCTGAATTCAGGAACTCAGTGTTATTCAGATAGCCAAGGCCAGCTGAATTTTAACCAAATGGAATTTGCCATCAATATACAGACTACCTTAGGTCAGATATTAAAGGGAAGGCTTGTTCTGTTCAACCACAGTCACAGCTCAGGGAGAGGCGGGATCAAGTCATCCAGTATTCCTGATAAGTTAGCTGCATCCATGTCTGTCTGTGGCTCCACCAAAAGGGAGATTGAGATGCCAGCAAATGATTCAGTGACAAGTCTTTTAGTGCCTGATTATTTTAAGTTTAAGTACATTGTAGCCAAGAGGTACCACAGGACAAGATTCTCACTTGAAAGTCTGTTTCAGTCAAATTGGTCATTTGGAGCAGTCACTAGATCTTAGAATGTCAGAAATTCTGAAGAATGGCTAGAAGGAGCCATGAGCTTGGAAATAAAAAACAATAGTAGGTTTTGCATTTTATAGTTCCCCAAATATATAGTTTTTCAGAATATCTATATCTAAAATTTGTCCTAAAACCAACTTTGGGGGGATAATTTATTTACCTGGTATGATTTAGATTTTCAATTTATTTTTAAATGTAGTTTCCCATTTTGAAAACAAATGTTAACTCTTGGTTGCTCTAAAGCAACTCTTGAAATAAAGGGTCTGCCGCTATCCAATATAAGGAGATTTGGAGGGGAAAAAATCCAATTTCTTACTGTCTTCTTCTATTCTTTGGAGGGGAAAACATTTAAGTCATATATTTCACATTTTAATTCCATGTGTTTTAAACGTCTGAAAGAGGAGAAGATGAACATCTGCCTCTTAGCTCCCCAAGGACAATGCAACATAGATTACAGATAATAATGTAGATACTTATTACCTAAGTACTGTGAGTTGGACCCTATGCCAAGCACTTCACAAAGAGCAGTTCATTTAATTTTCTAATCTTGAGAAGAAGATACTATAATCAGATGAGAAAACTGAGATGCAGAGGAGTTAGGGCTGACGCCAGACAGGTGTGCTATAACATTCCCTGCCTAGCGGTGGCTGCACAGGGCTGAGTGTCCAAGGAGCTTGCTCACACTGTGAAACCAGAGTCCAGACAGGCCAGGGTGAGGCCCCAGGGCTCTCTTTTTGGCCCTCTCCTCAGTACCGCCCTTGTTGAGTTATTATACACCTAAGTTGAGCCTGTTAACCTTTCCTTCACCTAGAACCAAACACAGCAACAAATTAAAGACTTACAATGAGCACTGGGAACTGGACTCCTCCCATGCATCCTCCCCCACCTTTTTTTTTCTCTCTTTCAATCAAGTGAAGTAAAGTGGCATTCATGGGAATATCCCAGAAAGCCCGCAGCCTCTTCCCATACAGCTGTCACATGTCCTCACTCCTGGCTCACAGGTACAAATAAATGGAATCCCACTCTTCCCCTCTATGAGCTGGGAAAATGGGATGGCTTTGAATTTGCTCTGGAGAGGAGATAAGTCAGCTTCTATGTTCAAGCAGGTTTTGTCTCTCTAATGTGGCTGGTCTGTTAGTGGGTTTTCTGCCACCCACTGGGTCATCATGATCATCAAAGCTATTTAATACTCCAAGCAAGAATGTCAACCTGTAAAAATTGAATATCACATGGACTTTAAACACACATCCCTTATAAAATGTTTAAAGCTTGCTGGGTTTTATTAGAATGTGTGAACCAGACTGAGTATATTAAATTTATGAATCCAATTGATGCAGTACCATAATAATTCAATACAATATGCTTATGTCATCAAACTCATAAAGAAGGTTCTCCGAATAGCTGTAATGAATAGTTCTGATTCTGTAATCACAGACTAACATTTTCACCCTGATGAATTTTAACTGGGAGCTCTCAGACTTCTCCATGACATCAAGAAATAAATGCTGTATTTCAAATGAGGACTACTTATTTCAAGTATTTACTTTAAAACCTAGGATAGTAAAAGTAGCTGGTAGAAAAGAAGTATCTGCTAAAACAGAATTATTCATTAGAAATACTGAAAGGATTGGAAGATATTGGCATGAAGTAGAATAGGACATTAATTTATGTCTAGTCATAAATTATAAATAAAAACCAAAGAAACTTCTTTTCATTCCACCTTGACTGATTTCATTTATTCCCTCATCTTCCTGCCTTACTCCCAACCCTATATATTTTGGTTATCTACCCTTGTGTTATAAAATACCTCACAAATTAGTGACTCAAAATGACCGCCATTTTATTGCCTATGATTCTGAGTGGTTCTCAAATCAGCTGGATATTTGATCCACTCCAGCTCTTACCCAGTCAGACCACTTATGTGCCTACATTCCAATCCTGCTTCAAATAAGGATGGTACTCAGCCAGAGTATTGGAGCATCCAACCCAGGTTGGCTTCTTCACTCAAAGCATTACCTCTGGTGCATTCTGCTATCTAAAGTAGGCTATAGGCTTCACCTAAATTCAAGGGAGAGAGCCACACACAAGGTTGTGAGTCCCAGGAAGCATGGGTAATTGGGGTCACTAGCGTAACAAACCCTTAGACATACCACTTCCCCAACCAACTTCCTTTAGGGCCACCTTTACCTCTCCTTGACCTTGTTCCCCATATTTGAAAGTTTATATTGCCCAAAAATGGATTCCACTTTCAGACTAAGATTATTTTGAAGTGTATCCGGGAATTCTTGGCATTTGGAAACTCAACTGGACATGATCCTTCACAGAGACATGGATAAATGTTTCAGAAATATGTCTGGATATTTAAGGATATATAGATTTCTAATCCAACCTACCTTCTGCAGTTCCTTCCTTTGTTAAAGAATCAAAGGATCTAGCTAAGATTCCTCAGCTACAATATTGCTGATTTTATGAGGACAGGAAAAAGGATTGGATGATCTTCCAAAGATTTTTTTTCAAACTCTTAAGTATGGTCAAACAGAAATGTTGACTACCTCCTCTCCAACATTGCTGGAGAGATTATAAATAGATACAGGGACTATGGAGAATAATTAGGCGATATTAATCAAAATCTTAAAAACACATATACCCTTCAACCGAAAAATTCACTTTAAGAATTTACCCTGTAGGTTTAGTGACCTACTTGCCAAGATAAAATCTTATTTATCAAAATGTTATTTTTAATATTCTCCATCCTTCAGTCTTTCATTTGGTAAACTTACTGAGTACCTACTATGTGCCACACACCATGTTGAATGTTTAGTATGCATCCTTTGGATAAAGTAGTGAAAAATCCTCTCCCTTTTATGGTTTACGATCTTATAGAACTGCCACAGGGATTGGAATAGCCTACCTGTCCATTAATAATGAGCTAGAAAATCACTTTCAGAATAAATAACTTTTTTATGAACTTGTGGAGAATTTTCTTTTGTATAAACTGTTAAATGAATAAGATAAAGTTCAGAAGAGCATCTCTTTTATATCCCTATTTGTGTAAGTTGAAGTGGAGGCAGCTATATTTATATTTGCTTATATAGATATAAAATGCTCTGGAAAACACCCATTAAAAAAAAGAGTAAATAATGGTAAAATTTGGGGGATCCTAGAGGAGATTTTAGAAGGTAGAGGTTAGTTGAAAGGGAGACTTTGGGGCTGGGGATGTGGCTCAAGCAGTATCGCGCTCACCTGGCATGCGCGGGACACTGGGTTCCATCCTCAGCACCACATAAAAATAAAAAAGATGTTGTGTCCACCAAAAAAACTAAAAAATAAATATTAAAAAATTCTCTCTCTCTCTCTCTCTCTCTCTCTCTCTCTCTCTCTCTCTCTCTCTCTCTCTCCTCTCCTCTCCTCTCCTCTCCTCTCCTCTCCTCTCCTCTCTCTCCTCTCTCTCCTCTCTCTCCTCTCTCTCCTCTCTCCTCTCTCTCTCTCCTCCCTCCCTCTCTCTCTCTCTCTCTCTCTCTCCCTCCCTCCCTCCCTCCCTCCCTCCCTCCCTCTCCCCCTCCCTCCCTCCCTCCCTCTCCCCCTCCCTCCCTCCCTCCCTCTCCCCCTCCCTCCCTCTCTCTCCCTCTCTCTCAAAAAAAGAAAAAGAAAGGGAGACTTTTCACTATAGTGAATGTACACACATGCGTACACACACACATTAAACTTTTTTCTTTGTACTTGTGTGTATATGTGTATGTGAAACTTTTCAACCAGAAAAAGAAAAATAAATTTTAAGTCAATTTTAAAAACAAATATTAGTGTATGCTCTGTGCTCAGAACTCAAGCATTAGAAGGCATTTGTACTTTACAACTATAGTATGGAGCTGTGCTGTTCATTACAGTAACCTATGGCAAAGGATTAGATGATGCAGACACATCCATCTTTTCACCACCAGACAATGCTTCTATTGAATACTTCACACTGAACACACTGTACCACAGGTGTGTGACACAAATGTGGGAGATGAGAGGGTACACATGCTGCGGACCCATCCAACAAATGTGAATGGGCTCTCTTGAGTAGTTTCTCTTCCAGGTACTACCTGCTCTGCTGTGACCTTTCTGCCATGTGTCTTATATTCCAGTTACAACGTAGACCAAGGGTGGGGAAACTGCATGCCTATGCTGGGGAGATTCACAATGACCCTCACCCTTGTGTAGTTCTCCCTACTTGACTGAGACTCACAGAACCTGTGAGTCTGATGAGATACACTCCTGTGATTACTCTGTGACATGACAAAAGGGAGATCATTCCAAAGCCCTTTAAAAGCAGAGTCTTCTCTGGCCTGTAGCAGAAGACAGCAGAGATTTGAAGCATGAGGGGAATATGATTTCTAGTTTCAGAAAGTAGACACAGTCCTGGAACATGGGTGGTCTTGGAGCTGGAGCAGTCCCTAACTGACAGCAATGGGGCCTCAAATGGGAACCTCAGTTCTACAATCTCAAAGAGCTGTATTTGGCCAGCAACCTGAATGAGTTTGGAAGCAATTCTTCCCCAGAGCCTCCAGACAAGAGCTCAACCTATGTCAGTAACTCTGACATGGCAAAACACCTCAATATCACTGGATGAAAGCTTCAGCAGAGAGCCCAGCCACATTGTGCCAGAACTTTTGACTGGCAGAACTATGAATATATTTCAAGCCACTGTTTGTGATTATTTTTATGCAGCTAGAGAAAACTAATAGAAGGTCACAGGTCCTATCTACCCTGCCGCCTGTTTTCATACTATCTGTGAATACTGCTGGAGCATCCTTTAACTGTGTATAGAGACCAAGTGGGCCTGTTCTCCTAGTACCTGCTACCCTGGCTGGAAGTCATGCCTCACTGCTCCCTAGGGCCTGTGCTGGTACCCTCTACACACTGGGCACTCTGTTCTTGGTAACTGCTAGTCACTGAACAGTGTTTAGTCTCAGTCTAAGAAGATGCCTCTCCTCCAGACAGCTGTCAAAGTTGAGATAGCCAGGCTCTCTGGGAGAAGAGAGGCACTCAGGAATTAGATGTTACTGGGCAGAGAATAAAACCTGCTGTGAAAGTCACCTGCCCTGCACTAGGTAAAGAGTGCCTACCACCTCAGGGAGGCCTATCCCAGGAAATCAGGGTGGAGCAAAGCAGGAAGTTTCTCTTTTGTCATATAAGGAATTAAAAAATAGCTTTAGTTTGTGTTTTAGCCTACAAATACATACATAGACTATCCTGAGTTTCATGGAAAAGGTGATGTAAACCAGTAAAGGTGGAAAAAAGTGTGCAAGTATCATGCTGCAAGAAACCCAGGGAGTGTCATATGAAGTTGTACAGTGGCGCAGGGTACCTTCAGACAGATGGTAGAGAAGGAAGAAGTTGGGAATTAGCAGGTATTTTGAGGCTCTTAGGAGTTCTCTGGCATCATCAACATCACTTTACATGGCAGCCAGCAGAGCTCCATGGATCAAAGAGAAGAGAGATTCCAGCGCATAGTACATGGGACCCCAGCATAAGGACTGGTGGAATGCTAACCCAGGGAACAGTCCCAGGTCCAGAGTGCGTCCCCCAAGCTGAACAGGCCATGCCAGTTGGCCAGTCCATTCATGCTAGGTTGTTGTCAGTACTCTAGAGCTCTGATTCCCCACCTCTAGGCTTCGTAGTTGTTCTCCTCCCTGCCTGGAACTGTCTTCTGTATCTTCTCCAGTTTATTCACCTGCTGAATCCTTACCCTTCAAGTTTTATACCAGTTCCTAGGACTAGGCGGGTTCCATTCTTAAGTGCTCCAAAAGCTTCTCCTTCCTGTTTTCTTCTGGCCATATTTTAATTATTGCTTTACCTGCCTATCCCTCTAACAGGACTTTAACTGAGGGCAAAACTTTTACTCAGGACAAAACTGAGTCTTACTCACTTGAATCCCAGCACCTAGCCCAGTTCAGGCATGTGAAAAACTTTCAAAAAGAGTTTGTTGGATGCATGAATGAAGTCAAGGGAAAGAAGTCAATAAAAAGCAACCTTGAGCCAATCACTAAAAAATACATTGGATTAGAAGATGGGAGCAAAGCACGCACAGGAACGAACAAGGAATGATCCTGAACAATGAATTGTAAGGGCCAGCACATGTGCCTGTGAGGACAAGTTGTGTGTGTGTGTGTGTATTCAAGCCCTTGCACCTGGCACACTGCTTCATGGAGAACAACTAGGTGTGCAGTAACTGTGCTGGATACTTGGATTGCCTTCATCAAACTGTCTTACTTTCATTGGTGTGTGGAGATCATTTGGGGACATGTTGAGAAATAGCCTGACATATTTGATGCAATGCAGCCAAATTTTATGATTTTTAAAAAGTTAGTAAGAGGATTTCAGTCCCGGATTTATGGGAGTTTAGAACTGGGAAGACTTGACTGCTGAGTGAATCATACTGACCACATGGGTTCGATCCATGACATATGGCCAGTGATGACCAGATCCCTCTCAGTTCTAGAAACATCCCAAGGTATCTACATTCAGTCCTGCTGAATCTTCAGAACTCATCAGTCGATGGATTTTCCAAAGGCTGCAAGGTAAATGAAACCTCTAAGTTTTATAAGACTGATGCTTGTCTTTAAGCTGCCACAGTGGTTAATGATTTCTGGGAATGAGGAATGCCACCGAACTCTCTTCCCTGTTAATATGTCACAACGCAAAGGCAGATAATGCCCCATTACATTTTTAAAGAAAATTTCAATTTTAATAATTTCCACAACTTTAAATTAAATTATGGATTTATGTTAAAATCTTATAAAAAGTAGAAAGTTCCACAATAGTGAGATGGCTGGGGAAATCATTAGAATGACACAGCCGGGGTGATATATTGCACATGAAATAAGCAGTTGGCCACAGTTATAGAAACGAGGCTTATTAAAACAGAAACTTTAATAACATGAAATGATCATGACTTTATCCTACTGCTAATTAAAATCAAGGGGAGGGAGCCAATAGATAAGGAGGCTGAGGTCTTTAAAATGCTTCTGAAGGCCCTAATTCTTATTTTCATACGTGTGCATACATACATAGCAGCTGATTGAAATTCAAGGAAAATTCTAGGAGCCTACCTGAGTGTGGTATTGACAGTCCTGAGGAAAAACCCCATTACATTTCAGGCGTAAGGGCTTAAATCTTGAAAAATTCACTTTCTCCCAGATTTGAAGAACCCATTACTTTGTCAGTCTCTAATGACTATTGACCTTTGCTAAGTCACTGCCTCTTGGCATCTCAGTTTCCTCATCTGTAAATAAAAGCTACTCATTCAGGCCCTCCTCCTCCCTGGCTATCTTAGGGTCACTGTGCATATGAACTAAGAAAAGAAAAAAACACTTCTTACAAAGTACCTACTAGCCATCCAGATTCAAGGCTCTCTGTGTTCTGCTTCAATCCTGTGCTACCCTACACATCCCTACAAATGAAGATCCCTACACATGCAGCTCTTGCTTCCTTGCTCCCTTTTTTTGCTGTATTGGACTCCATTCCTCTCCCCTCTTCCCCTAGTGTCAAGCCTTCTTTTATGATTTGGTTGTGATGTGCCCCAAAAGCTCATGTATGAGACAATGCAAGAAATCTTAGAGGTAGAATGATTCTTAACCTAATCAGTGCGTTACTCCACTTGAATGAATTAACTACGTGGTATTGTAGGCAGAAGGGAGGTCACTGAGGTGTGCCTTTGGGGTTTATATTTTGTCCCTGATGAGCATCTCTCCCTCTCCCTTTCTGCCTGACTATTAATTGAGACCTCTGAAACCTGAGCCCCAAATAAATTTTCTTCCTCTGAAATTGTTCTTGTCAGGGCTTTTGGTCATAGCAGTGAAAAGGGTGACTAAAACTCCTTCTATTCTTTCCAATTTTATATATACCTAAAAGGGAATAACTGTAAGAAGGAGCCCACCATGAAATACCCTGCTGATATCAGAGGTTTTGCCAGGGTGGACATAGAACCTGTGGTTGGTACCTGTGACCAGACTTAGATTCCATCCAGAAGATCTAGAGTTAAAAAGGAAATCCTAGCAGACTGTGTAAAGTCCAGATTTTGCCCAATTTTCCAATAATTCCCAGTGTATTTCTTTTCAGCCAGAGCTCAGACTAAAATTTGTAGGTCACACATGATCATGTTAATATAATGAACTTCATCAAGAATTTCTAAAATAAAATAGCATGTAGCAGCACATTCTAGAACTTTCGCTTGGAAGACCTAATCAATATAATGCATCCAGGAAAAAATGAAAATAAAAAATTATTGCTGGATTACCCTGTATTGCTAGAGGGATTGTGTTTTGCCTTTCAAACTCATTAACACAGCCAGTGGACTATATTAACCTATGTTTGGGTTCAAAAGATTAGTAATGTTTAGTTATATTTTCAAATGGCGGTAGAATTTTGGATTGGCCCTTTTTTCTATTTTTTTTTTTTAATTTAGAGAAAGGGTCTTACTAAGTTGCTGAGGCTGGTCTCAAATTTGTTTTCCCACATCAGCCTCCGGAGGGTTTGGGGAAGGAGCCTTCCCTCCTAAGGCTTGACTGGGAATGCTGCCCCAATCTTAAATGTTATTCCAAAAGACCTCCCAGGATCAGCCTCTTTCTAGGGAAGAGTACCATGGGCAGGTGCCTTCATATGAGGCAATAGACCTGATGCAACAACAGACCAATCTTGGAGGAGCTTAATTGTACATGGATAGCTTCTTCTGATTCACGATGTGTCTGCCACCTGCCCATCCTTTGAGGAGCATCAGCAGTGAGCTTTATTGTAAATAAAGGACTATAGCCATTGTAAGAAAATGTGTTCATTAACTCTAAGGCTCGGGAATGGACAGAGATCACTGGCTGTCTTAAAGCTCTCAAGATTTCCACTGAGGTCTCTGAATTTCTTTCATTCTTGAAAATACTCCAAGGCCAGGCACTATGGTACATATAAGCACAGCCTCCCAGTGTGACTTAGGTTGCTGAGGTAGGGGAATTTTAGGTTTGAGACCAGTCTCAGCAACTTAGTAAGACCCTTTCTCTAAATGAAAAAAGAGCTGGTTTAAGGGATGCAGCTTAGTGGCAGAGTGTCCTGGGTTTAATTCCCAGTACCCCCTCAACACACACACACACACACACACACACACACACACACACACACACAGAGAGAGAGAGAGAGAGAGAGAGAGAGAAAAGAAAGAAAATGCTCCATGACAATGCTATGCATTCGGAAGTACCTTGTCCCTAAGGTCTCTTGGTTTTAGCAGACTCTAAGTGGTAGCTTCATTAGCTGTTTGCTATCCCAGAATAACAACTTGAAAAAATTCACCAGCCATTTACCCTGATTCAGAAGGAGACCTGGATGCTTTTTTGGAAGGAAAAGTGGATACAGGACAGTCAGGAAATGGCCAGTGCTCACCAGGGCACTAACATATCAGTACATTAACAGAATGGTGATGACCCTGTGTAGAAGAGTATAGGGTCTCACCTCTTTCCCCAAGTCTCTGTGGAATGTTAACTCCACAGAGCCCAGTACCCACTTGTCACCATGGGAGCACCATCAGCCTGGGAAAGGCAGGTATATGACCCATATAGCTGAGATGCCCCAAGTAGGCAGACTTGCTCCATGAGAGATAGTGCTGTTGAACAGAGGAGGGACTCAGCAGCTTGGTGGATCAGATCAGGCTCTGGAGTTGGGAGATTTGGCCTTGAGTCCTGGCTCTTCAGCTTATAAAACTCAGGACCTTTAGGATACTGAGCATTTGATTTTCTTAAAGCACTGATAAGAAAATGCCTTCTTTATACTTTAATGTTGGTCCAAATAGCGAAAAGTAAATAACCTGGATAAATGTGTCTGATATATTTCTTTTGTTCTTAAGTCTTTTTTTTTCCAACTTGTAAACAAATAAATCGTGGCCATTTGTCATGCTCTCCTCCTTTACTCTCCCACCTCTTTTGTTCTCTCCTCCATCCCACCTCTTCCTCTTTTGTCCCCCAGATGCCCCTCCTGTCTCTGTGGCTTCCTTACTCTGGACCTCTTCCCTTTCCTTTGATCACTCATTCTCAGGTCCTCACCAGACCCTTGCTTATTCTGCCCTTGTACAAGGTTTCCATTGCTGTTCTGAGTGGCCTCAAGACTGGGCATTTAACAGAGAATGGGCTGTGATGCCATCACCCACCACCAGGGTAGTCTGAAGTTGCAGGCCTTCTGTGATCCCTAACAGGCTACAGAGATTTAATTATGCCTGCTTTTATTTCTTTTTATAATGGAAAAAATGTTCTGTGAAAGCTGTAAAGAAGAAAGGGCACATGAGATCAGGAACAAAGCAAAAAGAATAAGGCACCCAGGGGCTGGGATTGTGGCTCAGCGGTAGAGCGCTCACCTAGCACTGGCGGGACCCAGGTTCAATCCTCAGCACCACATAAAAATAAAGGCATTGTGTTGTGTCCATCTACACCTAAAAAAATAAATAAATACTTAAAAAAAAAAGAATAAGGAACCCAAAGAAGGTTTATTGGGGGGAGCTCCCAGGTAAGGTTCACCTGTCTGCAAAAGAGTGAAGGCCGGGGAAGTCGCAGGCAGGAAAGGCAAGAGCAATTCTAATGAGGGAATCTGGAGGCAGGAAGGCCTAGGCCATCTAAATGGCAACTGCTGACAGCAGGTTGGCAGAGCTGAGTTTAGGGACATCATGTCTGGCGCAGGTCGGTCAGGGCTGATGTGAGTTGACAGGGTGATTGCTTCAGCCAGCTAAACCACAGTGTTTGGGGTCTGTTGCCCATGTGAGCTTCTGAGTGGCCATTTCGGGTGTCCTCAGCCAGGTGGAAAGTCCCCGCCCACAGCCACCATGAAAAGGGGAGGGGGAAGGGAAGGATGCCAACCCAACAAAAGTGAGATACAGGACTGGGGTAGTGGCTCAGCCATAGAGCACTCGCCTAGCGTGTGTGAGGCACTGGGTTGGATCCTCAGCACCACATAAAAATAAATAAATAAAATAAAGGTATGTGTTCAACTACAACTGAAAAACAAAAGTGAGATGTAGCAATTGGGGAATGGATTTTACAAATCCTTTTCCTACCTTGCCATTTCTGACCCTGATAAGTCATTTGACTCCTAGTAAGTCAGTTGAACTCCTAATGTCCTTCAATTTTTGCAGTTCTCTTTTATAAAGTATGCTACCCTGAGGATGCAGCTCAGTTCCTAGACATAATTCTCACTTGCTAGGGAGAACTAGAATTCTTAGGATCCACAAAAAAGGGGTAGAATTGACAGGAGAACTTTTCGTTTCTTCCTTTAGCTATAGCTGTGGAAAACAAAAATCAACAAAAATCACTAATTAAATTTGAGTTAGTATTTTTTATATAATTATACTATATTTAAATATATACAATAGCCAGGATTTAGAACACTGACTGATCTTAAATTGAGCCTCAAACCCTAATGAGAAATGAGGATATTAGGATAGTGATAAATGTGACTCACCAGACACCAGTAATAGGTGAAAGTGGGTTTCATTATTGAAGCAGAGGTCAGACAGAAAGACCAAACTGTCACTGTTGTATGTCCCTGTATTAAAGTTGAGCAGTTGGTACGTCCACATATGGAATACTCTCCAAGCAAGGTTTCTGAACAACCCAACTACACACAAGTTGTGTGGATTAGTCTCACAAATGTGGCATTCATCATATACTGTATGTGTCAAATGTTTTCTCTCATATGCAGAAGCTAGAGAGAAATAAAGAATTTTTTTAAAAGGGGGATCTCATGAAAATAGAAGGGAGAACAGTGAAGTAAAGGGATCAAGGGAGAGGGAGGAGGGAAAGAGGAGAAGGGAATGGGAAAGGGGAAGATAGATCTGCAGAATGAAAGTGACCAAACTATGCTATGTGCATGTGTGACTATATACAATGAATCCCACTTTCATGTATAACAATATTGTACCAATTAAAAAATAAATTCATGCCGGGGGGAAAAGTATATCTTGTATATTCTATTAATGTAATGTTCAAAAACTGGCAGAACTAGCCTGTGCTGCTAGAAATTGGGATAGTGGTTATCCTGGAGAGAGGACTATAAATGGAAGAAGAGTATGAGGAGGGCTGCCTTGGGGCTGGAGAAATAATTTTACTTATACCTAGATGCCGATCACATAGGTATGTTCATTTTGTGAAAAATCATTAGGCCTTTACCCTCATGATGTGAGCTGTTTTCCATCTATGTATTTCAACTTAAAAAAAAATTAACTCATCGAAATCAATCATCAAGGTTTCTTCTCAGCATTTTTCCTAAGCTTGGCAGTGTGCCATGGATGATCAGAGACTGCAAAGAATGAGACACTGTCTGTGACCTCAAGAACCTTCTGAAATTTTAGCACCATCTTCTGTCCCTTGGTTCAGTGGTTCACCAGAATGTGCTCAGCTCACTCCAGCATGTGGCTGTCTCTGGACACAGCTAGCAAAGGTCATGCCTGGTCCTCCAGACCTGGGAGCAAAATGGAGTCACTGCAGAGATTATTTTTTAGACAAATGCTTTCTCTGCACCTGGGAAGCAGCTCACATAAAGGAAACCAAGCTGCCTGAAACTCATGCTAGCAAGAGATTTGTTTTGCAGAGAAAAACTCTTTTGTAATGTTTGGAAGTGGTCAAATCAGATCTTTCTAGCTGGAGTTTTCATCAAGCCATGCTAATGAGTTTATTTAAAGAGAAAGGCATTACCTGCAGTTGATTTATAGTACTCTTTTAATGGCCAGACTGTGTTTGGTAAGGTGTCTCCCATACTTCTCTTTTACTTTTATTTATATTTTTAACTTTTACTTCTCATTATACCCTTCAGGCGTTATTGGCCCTTTAAAGGGACTCTACTTTGTGAACTAATTATGACAAATGTTGATACAACATCTGTTCCCAGATTTAAATTGCCTCCTTGTCTGACAGAGTTCATCTCCAAGGCAAGTTTGTGGTAAACATTAGTTTGCATGTTAATGCAAAGCCTGGGGTATCTGAAGCAGGAGCCACCCAAGAGCTACAGAGACAATGCCTATGCAAGAAGAAGTCTCTCTCCATTCCTCATTAAATTGTGGAAGAGTCACAGCTCCTTGCACAAGGGAAGAACTCCTCATCCTATTCTGTAGCATTTCACTCTTGGTTTGCCAAAAACAATCAAGTATCCACATAGATTTCAACAAGCTTTGGTTGCTCAAGTATAGTCTACAGTATTTGCTGTTAACCATGTCTGATAGAAGTCAGAGTTCCCTACAAGTGGATATTCTCAGGGTCCCTCTCCTAGGAAAGTTGAAGTCAAATTTCCTTTTGTCTCTCTGGTGCTAATAGCTACCAAGATTAAGATAGATGTTCATTCTTCAGCAGTTGGTTTTGGCACTTCTCACCTCTACCTTATGTCAGTTTCAGGATCCTTCTAGAAAGGGTACTTTGAGACTAGTATGTTAGGAATAATGAGCCAGTAAACCAGGTCTGAGTGAAGAGCACTTACTTCCAGGTCTCTTCTTGATTACTAGCCTTTCTCATGTCTCCTAGCTACAGCCTCCTCTCTAGAAAATAGCTGTTATAAGAAGGATGTGTAATTCTAGGCAGTGTATGATGACCACATAAAATAAAGTGACTTGGGAAACTTCTGGGGGTGATGCAAATGTTCATTTTCTTGGTTTGTGGTATTATTTTTTTACTTGTAACAATACTCATCAAATTACATATTTAAAGAATATGCAGTTTCAAGTCTGGGGACATCGCTCGGTAGGAGCATTTACCTAGCATGCATGAGCCTTGGGTTCCACCCCTAGCATCGCAAAAAAAAAAAAAAAATGCAGTATATTGTATATCAGTTTTACTTCTATAAAATATAAAAAATTAGACATTAGAAGATCTGTAGAAACCTAAGTTAAACAAATGTTACTTGTAATTCTTGTATTATTTCTAAGAAAGAGCTAATAAACTTTCCTTGAGCTGAGTGATTTCCTTCAGAAATTCTTTGATTCCAGGTGGGCAATCCATAGATACAGCTGAATTCTACTTTCTCTAGGGCAAGTTTTCTCAGCTGAGGTACTGTTGACATTTGGGGCCAGAAAATTATTTGTTCTAGGGACTGTCCTGTGGGTTTTAGGTTGTTAGCAGCATTCCTGACCTTCACCCACTAGATGTATCATGCAACACACAAGTATGACCATCAGAAATGTCTCCCAACATTGTCTGATGTCCCCTGTGAGGCAGAATTGCCCCTAGTTGGAAATGACTGCTCAAGGATTAGGTCGTGTTTCTTAGACAACAAAATTTTCATTATAGTCCAGAATTATGGTTAATTTCTAAGTTTGTTTTCTAAACAAGGTTTAGGTCTAAACTCTTCTCTCCACCCATTTTCTGTTATAGATGAGATTTGCCAGATATAAATACATCAACTAGTCTCATGTATCCACTTCTCTTTAATATATCCCTTCAGCACCCATGTCTGATTTTACCCTAAACATTTTAGAGCCTACTCTTCAATGCTTTGCTTTGCTTCCTTGGTGCCAAGAAAGGCAGATAATGTGACAATCACCTGCAGTAGGGGAGGGCAAGAGCAAGAGGTCTTGAGCTGTTCACCTTAGTAAGAATTTCCACTCATATCTAATAAAATAGATTTCAAGACAAAGTTAATCAAAAGGGATAAAGAAGGACACTTCATACTGCTCAAGGGAACCATACACCAACAAGACATAACAATCATAAATATATATGCCCCAAATAATGGTGCAGCTTTGTTCATCAAGCAAACTCTTCTCAAGTTCAAGAGTCTAATAGACCACCATACAATAATCATGGGAGACTTCAACACACCTCTCTCACCTCTGGACAGATCTTCCAAACAAAAGTTAAATAAGGAAACTATAGAACTCAATAACACAATTAACAACCTAGACCTAATTGACATATATAGACTATACCACCCAACATCAAGTAGTTACACTTTTTTCTCAGCAGCTCATGGAACCTTCTCAAAAATAGACCATATATTATGTCACAGGGCAACTCTTAGACAATATAAAGGGGTAGAGATAATACCATGCATCTTATCTGATCATAATGGAATGAAACTGAAAATCAATGATAAAGGAAGGAAGGAAAAATCAAGCATCACTTGGAGAATGAACAATAGGTTGCTGAATGATCAATGGGTTTTAGAAGACATCAAGGAGGAAATTAAAAACTTCCTAGAGTTAAATGAAAACACAGACACAACATATCGGAATCTATGGGACACATTGAAAGCAGTTCTAAGAGGAAAATTCATTGCTTGGAGTTCATTCCTCAAAAAAAGAAAAAACCAACAAATAAATGATCTCATACTTCATCTCAAAATCCTAGAAAAAGAAGAGCAAAACAACAGCAAAAGAAGTAGAAGGCAAGAAATAATTAAAATCAGAGCTGAAATTAATGAAATTGAAACAAAAGAAACAATTGAAAAAATTGACAAAACTAAAAGTTGGTTCTTTGAAAAAATAAATAAAATTGACAGACCCTTAGCCATGCTAACGAAGAGAAGAAGAGAGAGAACCCAAATTACTAGCATACGGGATGAAAAAGGCAATATCACAACAGACACTTCAGAAATACAGAAGATAATCAGAAATTACTTTGAATCATTATACTCCAATAAAATAGAAGATAGTGAAGGCATAGATAATTTTCTTAAGTCATATAATCTGCCCAGATTGAGGCAGGAGGATATAGACAATCTAAACAGACCAATAACAATAGAGGAAATAGAAGAAACCATCAAAAGATTACCAACTAAGAAAAGCCCAGGACCGGATGGGTATACAGCAGAGTTTTACAAAACCTTTAAAGAGGAACTAACACCAATACTTTTCAAGCTATTTCAGGAAATAGAAAAAGAGGGAGAACTTCCAAATTCATTCTACGAGGCCAACATCACCCTGATTCCGAAACCAGACAAAGACACTTCAAAGAAAGAAAACTACAGACCAATATCTCTAATGAACCTTGACGCAAAAATCCTCAATAAAATTCTGGTGAATCAGATTCAAATACATATCAAAAAAATTATACACCATGATCAAGTAGGATTCATCCCTGGGATGCAAGGCTGATTCAATATACGGAAATAAATAAATGTTATTCACCACATCAATAGACTTAAAAATAAGAACCATATGATCATCTCGATTGATGCAGAAAAAGCATTCGACAAAGTACAGCATCCCTTTATGTTCAAAACTCTAGAAAAATTAGGGATAACTGGATCATACCTCAACATTGTAAAAGCAATCTATGATAAGCCACAGGCCAGCATCATTCTGAATGGAGAAAAATTGAAGGCATTCCCTCTAAGATCTGGTACAAGACAGGGATGCCCTCTCTCACCACTTCTGTTCAACATAGTCCTCGAAACACTGACCAGAGCAATTAGACAAACGAAAGAAATTAAAGGCATAAAAATAGGAAAAGAAGAACTTAAATTATCACTATTTGCAGATGATATGATTCTATACCTAGCAGACCCAAAAGGGTCTACAAAGAAGCTATTAGAGCTAATAAATGAATTCAGCAAAGTGGCAGGATATAAGATCAACACGCATAAATCAAAGGCATTCCTGTATATCAGCGACAAATCCTCTGAAAAGGAAATGAGGACAACTACTCCATTCACAATATCCCCCAACAAAATAAAATACTTGGGAATCAACCTAACAAAAGAGGTGAAAGATTTATACAATGAAAATTACAGAACCCTAAAGAAAGATATAGAAGAAGACCTGAGAAGATGGAAAAATATACCCTGCTCATGGATAGGCAGAACTAACATCATCAAAATGGCGATATTACCAAAAGTTCTCTATAAGTTCAATGCAATGCCAATCAAAATCCCAACAGCATATCTTGTAGAAATTGATAAAAGAATCATGAAATTCATATGGAATAATAAAAGACCCAGAATAGCAAAAACTATGCTAAGCAGAAAGTGTGAATCAGGCGGTATAGCGATACCAGACTTCAAACTATATTACAGAGCAATAGTGACCAAAACAGCATGGTACTGATACCAAAACAGGCGGGTGGACCCATGGTACAGAATAGAGGACACAGTAACCAATCCACAAAACTACAACTATCTTATATTTGATAAAGGGGCTAAAAGCATGCAATGGAGGAAGGATAGCATCTTCAACAAGTGGTGCTGGGAAAACTGGAAATCCATTTGCATCAAAATGAATCTGAATCCCTATCTCTCGCCATGCACAAAAGTTAACCCAAAATGGATCAAGGAGCTTGATATTAAATCAGAGACACGGTATCTGATAGAAGAAAAAGTTGGTTATGATCTACATGCTGTGGGATCGGGCTCCAAATTCCTCAATAGGACACCCATAGCGCAAGAGTTAACAACTAGAATCAACAAATGGGACTTACTCAAACTAAAAAGTTTTTTCTCAGCAAAAGATACAATAAGAGAGATAAACAGGGAGCCTACATCCTGGGAACAAATCTTTACTCCACACACTTCAGATAGAGCCCTAATAACCAGAATATACAAAGAACTCAAAAAATTAGACAATAAGATAACAAATAACCCAATCAATAAATGGGCCAAGGACCTGAACAGACACTTCTCCGAGGAGGACATACAATCAATCAATAAATACATGAAAAAATGCTCACCATCTCTAGCAGTCAGAGAAATGCAAATCAAAACCACCCTAAGATACCATCTCACTCCGGTAAGATTGGCAGCCATTAGGAAGTCAAACAACAATAAGTGCTGGAGAGGATGCGGGGAAAAGGGCACTCTTGTTCATTGCTGGTGGGACTGCAAACTGGTGCAGCCAATTTGGAAAGCAGTATGGAGATTTCTTGGAAAGCTGGGAATGGAACCACCATTTGACCCAGCTATTCCCCTTCTCGGTCTATTCCCTAAAGACCTAATAAGAGCATGCTACAGGGACACTGCTACATCGATGTTCATAGCAGCTCAATTCACGATAGCAAGACTGTGGAATCAGCCTAGATGCCCTTCAATAGATAAATGGATAAAAAAAATGTGGCATTTATACACTATGGAGTATTACTCTGCATTAAAAAATGACAAAATCATAGAATTTGGAGGGAAATGGATGGCATTAGAGCAGATTATGCTAAGTGAAGCTAGTCAATCTTTAAAAAACAAATACCAAATGACTCCTTTGATATAAGGGGAGTCAACAAGGACAGGGTAGGGACGAAGAGCTTGAGAAGAAGATTTACATTAAACAGGGATGAGAGGTGGGAGGGAAAGGGAGTGAGAAGGGGAATTGCATGGAAATGGAAGGCGATCCCCAGGGTTATACAAAATGACATGTAAGTGGAAAGGAGGGGTAAGACAAGATAATACAAATGGAAGAAATGATTTACAGTAGAAGGGGTAGAGAGAGAAAAGGGGAGGGGAGGGGAGGGGATGGGGGATAATAGAAAATAGGACAGACAGCAGAATACATCAGACACTAGAAAGGCAATATGTCAATCAATGGAAGGGTAACTGATGTGATTCAGCAATCTGTATACGGGGTAAAATTGGGAGTTCATAACCCACTTGAACCAAACCGTGTAATATGATGTATTAAGAACTATGTAATATTTTGAAAGACCAATAATAAAAAAATAAAAAAAAAGAATTTCCTTTTCTTGACGATTATTGGATTTACAAAATGATTTGTAAATATCAGTGCTTAGAGCTGATCCTCCTGTTCTGTTTTTTCCCCTTTACATTATAAGAAGGCTTCAAAGCAGATACAGATTGTGCAATTTAAAAACGCCAATAAGCCAGACATTCAACTGCACAGATGGGCAGCCCTTTCTTTTTTTTTTTTTTTTCCTTTTAATTGTCTATTTCATGAGTAACTGGGGTGAGGGGGTTAGAAATAGGATACTAACTAATGACACTGTTGCTGCACAGCAGATCCCCAGGGCCAGGCACTGTTGCATTCCTCTGAGTGTTGTCTGCAGATAGACCTGGTGGCATTGCTATGAATCAGATAGAGCCTTGAACCAAAGAAACGTTTTATTGTGTTTATGGATATCACAATCTGTTTTCTCTTGGTCTGATGCTGAGGGCTTCGAGGATCTTCCTTGGATGCTGGTGTTCCTCGGAGTCCCCCTACCCCACCACTAGGTCTGATTTATGAAATAAACATATGCATCCAGGTAGACATGAAGTTGTTTCTAGACATTGCTTCTCCTCTCCTTGACTCTACCCAGAGATATCTTGACCATGTTCTTAACTCTTGTCTCTTCCTCAGAAATACCTCAGGGACTTTTTCAGCGTGATGCTCCAATCTGCAACATCACCCCTACACATCAACAAAGTGGGACTGACCCTTTCAAAACACACCATTTGTGAGTTCTCACCATTCTTCAAGAAAGGAGTCTTTGACTACAGCAGCCATGGGACGGGGTAGAGCCAGGATGACAAAGGAACCACCAACGCAGTGCCTTCTTGTTGAAGCCCGCTCTGATGCAAGGCTGGATCCCGGCTGCCTCCCTCCGCCCAAGGCAGACGTGCAGCAGCCAACCTGAACGCCTCACGTCATCATACCTAGTGCCTCAGTTTGGGAATGGGACGCTTTGCCTGCTGATGGTGACCCTGACAGGCAGCTGTTACTGTTCCACTGCAGTTGAATGTGGCCTTTTCCCATAGTGCTTCCTCCTTATTGCGCAGCAGCATCCATCCCCCGTGGCAGGATGAATGTGGCTTCTTTAACTTGAGCTCCCTGAGCCAAGCCAACCTGGGACCTCCCAGAGTGGGTGGCTTGCCAGACCACTCCTAAATGACTTTCCTCTGGTTTCATCCATCACCAAAATATACTCTGATTTTTTTATATCATTTCCGTGTGACTGACTATATCCCAAGAAAAGCATTTTAAATTATTTTACTGTATTTTTTTTCCTTTTCTTTTTCCTCATTTGGATCAGAAATTTTATACAATACCTGAACACTGATGTTTACATAGAATTTCATATTCTGTAAAGGGAATTTTTGGTCCAATCATGACTAGAATCTTCCATGCTTGACAAATTGGATGTAGGTGACATCACTTAAAATTTCTATAAATCCCTACAAACAGGACACTGTTTAACCTTGAATGTTTGAGGACATTATCCCAAATCTCAATGGCTGCTGTGCATTCTCAAGCTTTTTCTGCTAAGCACAAAATAAGTGCAAAACTGGATGCATATTTTTAAATATTATTTTGTTCACATTTTTGTTACAGTATCTACTGGATCTTTAGCTGAAGACTAGAATTTAGAGTACTTTATTACTAACCCCTTAAATTACTCAGGACTTAATGTAGCATTGCACATCCTTGTACAGTAAAATCGCTTTGTTTTACTAAAGAGAAAAATATGAGTGGCAAAATTAAAATATATATGTGGTATATATTGAAATGTACATAATTCTATCTATAGATTTATATGTGTACACACTCCTGTACAATAGTTATATCAAACTATATAATCATTCACACCAACTTTATTAAAGGTATTTGCTTTTCCAGAATTTAAATTGAATTGCTCTCAATATTAAATGAAGTGATAATATCTACACTTTGGTTTTAAGTTTGTGACATGCTCATTCTTACTGGGCTGTTTAAAAATTGGTCTAATGTGCTTGGAAAGATATATAATGTATAATTTAGCATTTTTATTGCAAAAGATGCAGTTATAATAGTGATTGAAGTCACAAATGAATGGTGAACAAAACATATTTACATTCAGTCTTTTAGAATATGCCTGCACAACAGAGCTCTCCAACCTCAAATATGCTTAAAGATGCAATTATCCCCATCAGGAGGAACTATTATTGCACTAATTAAAAATCATAGTTTAGTGTGAAAAAAAATGAGGACTTTTTTTTTTAATTGCTCAGAAGGACTTGCTTCTGTCTGCATTATACACATAGGTTTAGGAGCAATTACTACCAAGAATTTAAAACTAAAGATTAAAGATAAAAGCTAGGGAGATAATAATTAACCGTAAGTCAGTTATTTAAAAGGAGCCAAGCACTAAATCTGCCCATCAGTTGCTGAGTCAATGGTTTTCTTCGACTGACCAGATAATCTATCTTTTGCCCTTTTGGGCCTGTTTTGGTGGCTGGGCTTGTGGCAAGTATTTTGTTGAAATCACCCAGGACATTTGGAAAGAAAAAATAGACATGCATTTGTAAGAAATGCAGTAATCATAAGATCCTATGTTCCAGTCCTCACCTGAAGTAAATCACAATTGTGTCTGGAGTTCTAGTGCTGGCTATCTCTGGATAAAGCCAGTGAAACCATAAATGTGTCCTTTTACTTCTCTGGACCTTGGTCTCTGCATCTGAAATCGATGCCAGCCTATGCATTGAATGACCTCTAGATACCATTTTGGCCCATGGTTGCAGCAGAGGAATAAACAATTTCAGTAGGGCCAATTATAGTTCCTAGTGTATAAATGTGAGATGCATACTTCCAATCTTAGAGGCAATGAGTCTGAATAAAACATGAGGGAAAGTTGAAAAGCAAGTGAAAAGTCACATCTAAACAAATAAATTCCTTCTGAAATAAAGATAAGATGGGTGAGTTAGGATGACAAAATTGAAACTTTCTTTATTTGGACTAATTTAAAGGAGTAAATGAAAATTAGCAATTGTGTATTGCATTACTGTACTTTCAGAGTGCCTCAAATATCAGTAATACCAACCTGACCCCTTTAGGCAATTCAGATTGACAAGCTATCAACTTAGGCTCTTGTAGTCAGTTGGATGAATCGAAGGCGCTTGAACAGAATTCTTTTTTTAATCAGCGTTATCATTCCCTCCTAAGTCTTGCACCAATCTTATTTAAAATCACAAGTAATATAGTAACCTTCAGTCCAGTTCCCACTCGGACCTTGCTATTTCTGAATTATATTCAAATTTAACCCTGTGATCAATTTTGGCAGGTAATAGGGAATAACCAAGTCATGTTGGCTCACCAATGACTAGCATCTAGGAGATTCTCTGGTGCACAGTGTGGAGATACTTTGAAGATAATGAACAGGGTAGCTGGTCCCAAGGTCACTTCAAATTTACATTTTAATACACATTTACATTTTTATGCAAATTCAAGCTAGTTCTGCTCAATTTTGGCTTCCACTCAGAGCTCTAGACAGCATATTCATCTGAATCTGGGCAGAAGCAACCAAAAGCTTCCACAGATTACAATATCACATGAACTCAAAGATACAGGCCCCCTCTGGGGAGCTGTCGGGAGCTACATTTCCCATTTTTGGAATTGGAGCACATTGACTGGTGTCCTGGGTTCAACTTTTAAAAGAAGATTCTCTCTTTTTTCTGGACACATCTCTCACAGTCCCAAGTCACATGACCCTATTTCCTCTACCCACCTGTGAGAGATGGAGAACATTGTTCCATTGTGATGTGGGTCATACTCCTATTCTTCCAAGCCTGCCAAAATGCAAACCTCATCCTCTTAAAGAGATTGTGGGTAGCAACTTAAGCATAACATGAGCAAAGATATACTCAGTTATCTCCGCTCCAAACAGTAGTATTAGGTTCTCAGGTACAGTAATTTTTACAAAAGTTGCCTAAAGGGGTCATTGGTTGATAGTTGAACACGTATGCCCCAGGAGACCTCTCCCATATCAACACATATTTGAAGGAGTGGCTCAGATGAGACTTTATCGTAAAGGTCCCCCTGCCCCAATTTAAATGAAAGGAGAGTAAGGAAATTCAGGTACAATAACTATGACAAAATAACCGCTTCAATTTTATTTCAGATGTCATGGCAGTGACTTATGTTGTAGGGAAACAAAGACCATTAATCTAGGGAGGCTCATTCTTGACAAATTAAGGTGTGTATATCCCACCTTTTTAACGACAGACTCTTTCCGTGTATAATAAGAGAGCCTTGTTATTGACTTTTTCTTTTTTCTATTGAAACTGCTTTTTCAGATAGCAATTTCTTAGATGGAAAGGGATTTTGTAGTATAGTTTTGAATTTTGCAAACAGGGATTTCCAAGTTGAAAAACACCTACCCAGTATTATAAATTTACAAAGCATCGTATTTCAAATGGTTCCTTAGAACAATACCTGGGAGTTAGAATGTTGATGTTGCTAATGACCAGGTTGTTACCTTCAGAATGATTATTTATTTGGTGGTTCATTATCCTGTTAAACTCTAAAAATGGTAGGAAGGACAGAAAAGCAGTTGACGGAACTGGGAGGGTTCAAGGATGTAAGTTCATCCTTGCAGCCTTCAGATAGCACTTTTGTGAACTTAACCACTATGGAACTCTGCCACTGGGCTCTGGTACTGTCTCCTAAGGCTATCCCATGTCTCTCTAGCAGGCTCTCTATTCTGTGTCTTTTACAAAAGGACTAAATACAAAATGTACTTCTGTTTTGGGGTTTGTTTTGGTTTGGTTTAGTTTTTTGGTACCAGAGATTGAACCCAGGGGCGATTGCTTAACCACTGGGCCACGTCCCCAGCCCTTTTTTTTTTTATTATTTTTTATTTTGAGGCAGGGTCTGTCTTGCAAAGTTGCTTGGGACTTCAGTTAGTTGCTGAGGCTGGCCTCAAACTTGTGATCCTCCTGCCTCATCCTCCTGAGTCGCTGGGATTATAGGATTATAGTACATGCTTGACAAAATGTACTTTCTTGGACTATACTAATTTGGTACCCTTTATTTGAAAATGGAATAATAAGATATTTATCCAAAGGTCTCTCTGACTTTTGTGGAAATTTGGGATTCAACTTCTTGGTTTTATACCATTCCTATTGCTGAAAGGGCAGAATCTCCCTTTCAGAGACAGAAGTAGATGTGTTTGCAAGAAGTTGTGCATTGCAGGTGGGAAGTACACGAGGTACAAAGTGGAAAACTGAATAAAGGGAAATGTAAAAATCCCACAGGGTCAGTTTACAAAACTGGTAACATTTAAGGCAAGTCTCTGGAAAGAGAGACGTGTTTCTCCAGAATTTAAACCTAAAAGAAAAAACAATACGTGAAACACATAGTCAAACAACCTCAACTTCTTGAAAGCAGAGTTATTTTTCTCAAAGTGTCACAAATCCTTATGCACTGTGAATGTTTGCAGAAGTGTTTGTGTTTTTCCAGTAGCACTTAGAGCTGTGCCTGAGAGTGTCTCGCTGAAGAACAGCCTGCGGGGTTGTGATTCCTGAGACTCCATCATTCCTTACTCTTCTTTCTGCAGGAAGAGAGGAAGGAAAGGAGGAGGGCAGGAGGGCAGGCTGCAGCTGCTCCCTCAAAGCTGCCTGGACTATCTTCAGAAGAAAGAATCACAGTGAACAATAGCACCAGTTTGTGGTGATTAAGAGTTGTTTGTTGTTGTTGTTTGATTTGCACTTGAGTTGATGTCTAAACTCTCATTAGCTCCTCTAAAAATAAAAGCCAGAAGCCATGGCAAAGGGGAGGGTGGCGTGCCTCCATCGTAAATCAATTTTCTTTTTTTATTTTGGGTACTGGGGATTGAACCCAGGATGCTTAACCGCTGAGCCACACCCTCCAGCACCCTTTTTTTGTTTGTTTGTTTGGTTGGTTGGTTGGTTTTAATTTTGAGACACAGGGTCTCACTAAGTTGCTGAGGCTGGTCTTGAACTTGTGATCATCCTGCCTCAGCCTCCTAGGATTACACACACACACACACACACACACACACACACACACACACAAACACACACACACGTGCCACCATGCCTGGCTTATCTTTTTGTTTCTCTTTCTTTTTTTTTTTTTTTTGGCATGTATTGTAAGAAAAATTGATCCACAATGGCTATAAACTTTCAGTTGCAAAGTAATTAAAATTCTAGCTATTTATCCTTTACAAATGAATGGGGAAAGTTATAGTTAGGTCTTTAAAGCGTTTTCCATGCCTACAGGTCTCCAGTACAACCACATGTGAAGAAATCCTGATCAAAGAGCACATCACTCCCTTCAGGGGTTGGGGCATGGAGTGTTCCCGCAGCACTTATTTTAAGAGCTTGCTATCTGTTGGACCTATTATGCATGCATATGGCTCTGGCCAGAAAACACTCGTGCCAGCTAGGCAGGCACTACTGCACACCTCCCACCTGGTCCCCATCTTGTAGTTAGTGGCACAGTTTGCCATTCTCCTCCCAAACCTTCCACACCCACCAGACCCTTCAGAGCTGGAGAGAGGGACAAGCACAACAAGTTGAAGAAGTTATTTGAAGTTGACCTCAGCAAGTTCATAAAGTATGGATGGTACTTATCCTACTTGAAGTCACCTATACAAATTCATGTCATGGCCACCTCCCCAGCCTCCTTCCCACTATAGAAGTAGTGAAGGGTCAGATCCAACTGGCCATTGTTGCAGCTCCCCTGGTCACATGCTTGGTATCAAGGACCTCACCAAGAGAGTGTGACAGGCAGAATGCATAGAAAGCCAGCTGTGTTCTCCTTTGTTCTTGTTGTTAGCAGAAGGCTCATCACTGGTGCCCCATAAGCCTCGTCCATTCAACCCATACACATGAGCATCTTCTCTGTCCTGGCACAGGGCTAAGTGCTAAGCATACACTACTCATCCTTTAAATGTTAACCAAATAAGAGACCGATGCTGCCTTGTGCCATCTGGAGACTGACTCTCCTGTGCTTGGACCTTTTGTGTGTCTAGGCTTCTAAGAATTCAGAAACTCTTACCTGAGACAAGCATGGTCTCCTGGACCCTCAGATGTCCACTGTGGGGTGCCCAACTTATGTACTCCAGTAGTCAGCAAGCCCAAATAAAGTGTGTCATGTTTGGGGGCTCCTACCTAATCCTTGCTTTGTGAACAGAGGAGCAGGGAGCCCCACACAGGCCTAGCTGTCACAGATCTCTGCTGTGAAAGCAGCAATTGCCAAGGAACATTATGTCCTGCTTAATCAGGGGTGTCCAGGAATTAAACTGTCTCTGCACTTTCTGGGCCTCAACTAAAAGATTGTTTATTTGTAATTAAGTAGGCTATCCTATAAATTACTATATATATATATATATATATATATATATATATATCCATCAGAAATGGGTTGTTCAATCTATTTTGGGGGGTTGACAGGGAAGTCCCTTTGCTATAATAAATACCAAAGCCTCTTAGCCACCCTGAGAATATGGTTCAGTGAATTTTATCAGATTCTATTGACCACAGGGACTTGTAGGTTGATACCTTACCTAAGGTCTTCAGAAGCTTTCAGTATGGTCCAATTTGTGTGAATTCAATGCTGTCAGTCAAAAGGACTACTGGGCTTTATGCATAAATTCACTGGGCCACTGAGTGAACTACCTTTGATATTTGATGCAAACAGAGACGTCATTGTTGGTCCCCTCCAACGACAGCATCACCAATAGAGGATAGACCACCACTGGCTACGGCTGTACCAATGACAGTCTCCCACGAAAATAAGAAGACCCAGGAGCCAGGACAAATATCAGGTGGCAAGGAGCAGCAGGATAGAGGAAGACACGTTGTACATAGTGGTCCCAGTGTCTCCCAAACAGCCAAACCCAGGCACCTTACCCTTGATGCTGAAGATGACCACATGTGTTCTTCTGGCTCAAACTCCTTTTTGGAATCAGGAAGGATATTTGTATGCTAAAGCAAGAGTTGATTTTAATGGAGATGGGGACTCCTCAAGAGCAGTCTCTCTAAGTAACTCTTGCCCAGGTACAAATCTATTCAAGTGAAAAGCCAGAGGCAGGAGGAGGTGGGCCCTTTAGATCTTTCCAGCTGCATGTGATGCTAGTTTTCACAATCAGGTAAAGTGCCTCACTATCTCCATGCACCATCCTCTTACTCATGGACTATGACCTCACCGAGCTAGGCAGGACTCCTCACTGACAGTCTCAGGGATGGCAGGTGCCCTGATACTTTTCCAGAAAACCACAGTCATCCTGCCACCAGTGGCCCACCATCGTGTTTCATCCTCCAACAGTCTTCAGTGCTGAGGGAAAATCTTTATCTATTTCTGCAAACCTTCCAGAAAGGCAGCCACCATTGCAGATGTGGAATGGGCTAGACCCCAAGCTGATCCCAAAGAACACAACATTAGGGAGTCTGAATGGCTCAGGACAGCAGCATTTCTGGTATTTGTTTTCTGTTTCTGTGACTAGGCAGAGATGATGTCACTTGTACTATCTAATAGGACAGCCTCCAAGCTCCCAGAAAAACCAAAAGTCATGAGCAGGACAGCCCTGTATCTGGCCGGAAACTAAAGGGTGTCAGAACTAGAAAGAGCCTTGGAAACACCTGCATCCAGGATCCACTCAGGGGCTAGACAGAGTACAAATGTGAATGGCAAACACACGTGCCACTGAAGGAAATTCAGATTGTGTTATGAAACACCCACACAGGCACCAGGCTGCACCTAGCACATCTGCATGCTACACTCTGCATGGGGTTACCATCTCCATCGCTGATGTAAAATGATCTGTTAAAGGTAAAACAGCTTGAAGGAAGTTGTGACTCACTCAAGTGACAGCTAATTGGGACCTAAGTTTCAGTGTCCAGTGTTAAATCCAGGCCCCCCCCCCCATGACCTGGATTAGAGGAAAATAATGACTACGTCAGTCCTGGAGAAACAGGAGACAGGAATCACACCAGTGATTTCACAAAAAGAATTTGAAATAATTACAATTAGCCAAAAAAGAAAAAATAAAAGGAAACTCAAAAGTGTCACAGAGGTAGTAACTAAAGGAAGCAGCTGTCTCCCTTAGAGATGGGGGAACATGTGGGAAGAAGGTTGGAATTACTAAGACTAAAAGCCCCTAAAGTGCTAAAACTAGACCCCAAGGAGAAGGGGGGTACTGGCTGCTGGCATCGGTGTCTCAGCTGAAAGAGGGTCCTGGGGGGCTGCCCTGGGAAGGGGCTGCTGCCTCTCTGAGCACCAGGGCACAATGAAGTTTATCGGTCAATACTGGAAAAACTACAGACTAGATCCAGCTGCTGCTTCTAGCAAGGGCTGCTGCCAATGTGGGGAGGAAGAGTGAGGATGAGGTGATACTGACGAGAACAGGAAGTCATCTCATCAGGAAAAGGACGCAAACAGAAGTGTTCCTGGGATTGATGCTGACAGGAACAGAGAACAAATAGGATCAATTCTCTTTTCCTTCCTCCAGCCCTGAGGTGTCCCTCTAATGCCCTGTCTTGGCAGAGCCTAACAGGGAGCAGCTGGCAAAGCAGAATTAAGGTTTGCAGGTTTCAGTCCCAGCATCCCAGAGCAGAACAGAGAAGGCTGGGCTTGAAGCCAGGAGGGAAGGGCTTACTGATTGGCACACTGAGCTTTTGCTTCAGAGAAACCTGGACCTAACACTCATCAACTATTGGTCAACTTCAATATTGATCTGAATCCAAAAGCTATGGTTTCCCCCTAACTCCCACCACAACCCATCACTGGACATTCTGAAGTTCCTGTCTATGTCACCTGCTGAGTCATGAACACCATGGCCTGAGAGTTAATCCACAGGACCTCTGTTCTCTGCATCTAAATCTGCACTATCTCCATGCACCATCCTCTTACTCTTGGACTACGACCTCAGCGAGCTAGGCAGGACTCCTCACTGACAGTCTCAGGGATGGTAGGTGCCCTGTTAGTTTTCCAGAAAACCACAATCATCCTGCCACCAGTGGCCCACCATCGTGTTTCATCCTCCAACAGTCTTCAGCACTCTAAGTCTGAATTTCAAATCAAAAAAGAGCTTTATTTATCTGGCCAGGGACTGTCACCCACCACAGAGACTCAAGCTCTGCGGGAGGACAGCAGCTTCCTGATCCATCCAAAGAGAATATAAGCACAAAAAGCACAACTCAGTGACTTGCTTATTGTCATGTAAGCTAGCCAATCATAAGATTAAAACATTAATAAGTGGTACCTGTGGGCTCTAGGCAGGACTGGAATTTTCCAGTCAACAAGCAAGCAATGAACAGAAGAAAAAAAAAAAGCATTAGTTTTGCAGTTCAGTTGACCACAGTCTGGGTTCAAGCAGGTGCTAGACAGTCATATCTTGAATTTGGGCCAGGGTGAATCTACTTCAAAGTCACGTAGGCCCACAAGGGCATTCAAACCCAGGATGTAGCTCACCATGACCACCGATGCATCCTGAGTAGGGTACAATTTGTGGGGTACAAAGTACAGAAAGACAATTTTTAAAAGAAAACAGCTTTCATTTCAGTTTCTCAGAAACAGATCTTGTAACAGTTTTTTTTTCTTTTTTACAGAAGACAGCAAAATGGAGTCTTAGACCTGTTTATGACAGTTCCTGCTTTATAATTGTCTTATCTCACTTATCAAAATCTTATATCTATGACCTATATTTTTTACTAGTCTATAACCTATAACTTACACTCTTATTGATGGTATTCATCAGTTCACACCACAACAGTGGCTCAAGAGAATGTATCCTTTTCTGGAAGAAGTATCCATGACCATGTGTGTACCTGAGCAGTGTGATGCCAATCACCTGGGAAATGCCATGGATATCTCCTGCTCCACCCAGTCTTTGCCACAGGATAAGTTTCCCGAGAAGGTAAAAAGTGTTCAAAGATTGCTTTAAAAAGACAAGAAATCCAGGCATTCCTAGACACCCATTCCTGAGTCAAAATAATAGTTGGGTTTTTTTTTTTTTACCCCCTCTATGTCTCTCTTTTCCTCCCTCAATGACCAAGAAAATTGCTTTGGTGACTAAGAAAATGGATTTGGGAAGATTCACTCTAATTCCATGGCCTTGGCTGGCATAGCTACACTCTAGATTGTCCCTGAGGACAATTTCTAGAGCATTCGTCAGGTGAGTAAAATTTAAAGTCCTGGCTTTGTGGTCCCAGAGACTACGTGCTGTTTATTTAAGGCAATAGTTTCTTGTACTCTTTTTGAGGTTGGCAATAGTACCCTTCCTAATCTTCATTGACATTGTTTCTGTTTCCCACAGAATTCAAGGTAAGCAGGTTCATCTCTTCTGCTCAGGTGATTTGAAGTGCTACTCACCTGAGAAATTACTTCCCAGTGGTTATTCCCATGAGATGCAGGATCAGCCATGACAAGCCTGGCACTAAGCCATGACACTGACCTTCAGCGACTGCAGTGGCTGCTTTCCTGATTGTTCTCAGCCTGAGAACTTGAGAATAGCTATTTCCTGAAGGTAATTGATGTCCCATGAGAAGACATGGGAGATGTACTCTTGGTCTTGCTTTTCCTAGTTTCTGACAGGTCTTTCTACTTTTCTAATGTGCAGAACAGTTCTGCTTAATCATGGAATACAAGAGCTGTCTTCTTATTTGAGTTTCTGTGCTCAGCGGTGTGAGGAGGTAGTAGACCCAAAGAAGTGAGGGAGCCAGTAATGGAGGAGTTCTAAAAGAGAACTGACCAAAGACTCCAGTATCCCAAGAAATTATTCTGATGACATAGAAACACCCTCTGGCTTAAACATCTAAAATAAAGGCACCCCGTCTTTCAATGGGGTTATATTCCAGTAAACCCATTGTAAATTGAAAATATAAGTTAAAAGTGCATTTAATACACCCAACCTACCAAACATCCTGGCTTGGCCACCCAGTCCACTGTAGAGAATCCCTTGTTTCTCCTCATGGTCACGTGGCTGGTTGACAGCTGAGCTACCTATTGCTTGCCTGGGGAAAGATCAAAATTCAGAATATGGTTTCTACTGAATGAATATTGGTTTTGTACAATTATAAAGTTGAAAGATCATAAATTGAACCATCCAAGGACCATCCGTGCTAAAGTGAAATGAACATTTCATTTCATCTCACCCCTCTGTTCAGCCACAATAGCTGGGCTAGTGATTGTCTGTCTTCCTCTTGAAATGGATGCATTCAAGAAACTCAAAGAACTGCATTTGTTTTCATTCCCTTTCCTGGTATCAATGACTGCCCATCAGTTGGGGGGTGGGGTAACCAGCAGTTGAGAATACATACATCTGATCACAAAAAAAGCTTCATCCTGTTCCTAGTGAATGTGCCAGGAGCCAGGTGTTGTAATAGTCTGTCAGTCATCTGAGAAACACTGTCAAAGTTTTCTCAGTGGAGACAAGCCAAAACCATACCTCTAAATTCAAGGAAACTCATCTAAAATGAGGTTTTTCAGACAAAGAAGTCTGAATAGAGCAAAACATATTTTGATTTATGTAACTGGCCATCACCCACTCAGGGAAGAGGGAATGGCGATATGCAGATGATTCAGAAAATTTGTGTCATTGTTAGGTTCATCTTCTTCCACCACCCTGTTGACAGGTCTCTAATTCACCCTCTACTAGTTAAGTTTAAGTCTTTCCTTCTCTGAAAGCAGGAAAGACAGAGAGGGCACACAAAAGAACAGCCCTAAGCGCCATCTTTGCACCCTAATATTGGACAATTGTGAACCGGAGAAAGTATCTTTTGAAATTTGGGGAATGCTTCTTCCTGAAACCCTCCTCCTACATCCCAGCATGACATCCTAGGAGAAAAGCAAAGGCAAAAATAAATTAACCATGAAGGCATTTAAGCTTAAGCTTCTCAAATGCATAAACTATTTCCAAGGTCCTTTTCAGCCAAGCCAGTCGTGGGAAAGGTGGGCAAGAGAGAGCTTGGCCCCAGTTGGGGGATCCCCCTCCACATCTGGGGACACCAGGCTGCCTCCATTGCCCACATCAACTACAGCAGTGAGTTCATCCAGCGTGCCAACTCCCGGAGCTCTCTTCCCTCTCCCATCAGGCTCCCATCCTCCCTCTCTCCCCTCTCTTCCTGTTCCTTTCCCTGCCCATCTCTATGAGTGTCTAAAGTGTTTCCACCATCTCATGGTAAAAGATTATTGACTTGGATTACATCAGAGTGAGTCTTAGAAAAAGAAGGGTTTGGGAAGGATTTCTTCCAACTCCTACAAGATCCTAGGAAGAGGTCTTAATGATGCAACAGGAAAGTGACAGAGAGGGTCTTGCCAGGTGTTCTGAGCTCCAGAGGTTGAAGCCATCAGAATGGCCTCCCTGTGTGAGGGACACCAGGGGACCAGGTGGCGGGGCTGCATGGAGGGAAGGGGAAAAGCTGGGATTTCCAGGGCCAAGTCAGAAAAGCCTGGGGTTAGAGGCTGGACTTCCTCTAGAACTCAGAAAGAAATACCATGACATTTAAAAACCCTCTGTTCTACTTTGTTTTCTTGGCTCACCCCCTCCCAGGTGTGAAATCTAGGAGGACAGGGTCATATTCTTCTTGTTCCTCTCTGCTCCCCAAGCGCAGTGCTGGGTATGCTCACTGGTTATTTAATGGAGTTGGTGAGTGGTTTTGGGGGGTGGTGAGGGGTAGTGGTGATTGATTTAATATTTTGAGAGAATCCCCCAGGCTGCTGCTTCGAGGCAGACTAGAGTGTACAAAGAGGAAGAAGTGGGAAAATTTAGGGTACAGCAAGTGACAGGCATCTCAGCTGGGCATCTGCAAGGGTCTGAAGATTTTATGGAATGGGTATCAAATATGATTCCACAGCAAAGTTGAAGTAAAAGCGATCTGGCCTAACTCCCTGGCAGTGTTTGAGAGGAAAGGAAAAGTGAAGATTTGAGCAGCTGACCCTTCTTGAGGCAGTAGGATCAGACTGGACATGCCACCCCCAAGGGGAGGGAGCAGCTTCCAGTCTCCTAAATGCATTTGCTATTTCCTATTCTAGCAAATAGAGAAAGACAGATTTACAACTAGAGGCTCACAGACATTCCAGATGCACCGGATGCGTGTGCATGTCTGTAGGACACGGAAGGGAGACAGTTGGGCTTCTAGGAAGTCTGGAAACTGCAAACTGCAGCCAGATGGGCCCAGCCCAGGGACCGTCACGGCACACTGGAGCATGAAATCAGATTTTGGAGGGAGACGAGGGTGTGGTTTGGCAGAGGCTCAGACTCAGGAGGGGATTCTCAGCCAGAGGTTTGTGTGGAATGAGAAATGGTCTAGGTTCTCAAACGACAAAACAGATGCAGGGCAAGGGAAAATACGCCCCGGGATGCTGGGTGCAAGCTCTTCCCAGTTCCCAAGTTTAACTACTGACTCTTCCAGCTGCATCTCATATGACCCTCCCTCCGATAGACAAGTGAGTCCATCAGTCCTTCTCCACTTCCCCAGGAGGCTTCTGGCTAGCCCCTTCCCTTTCTCCTTGGTATTCTCTCTGCTGTTCCATCCAGGGACACAATTTAAATCAAGATCCATGGAATCCCCAAGTGATGTGCTAAGAAATCCTGGCCACTGGCGTGATTTCAGGAGCTGAAAGTCATGTCCCAAAGAGGACAGAGTTAGAAGCTGTATGGTAAAGCTAAGTCTTCAGGGTTAATGTTCTTCCACTTCAGAAGCAGTGGGGAGATGACCCCAGCCGTGGTGTGGCTAAGCAAATCTGAAATCCATCAGAGAGCATCAAGGAAGAGAAGAGCATGGGTAGGTATCAAAGCTGCCAACTGAATCAATCTCTCTCTCTCTCTCTCTCTCTCTCTCTCTCTCTCTCTCTCTCTCTCTCTCTCCATCCCCGTCTCTCTCAAACCTTGGTCCTCCTTTTAAGGTTTTCCAATGGCATCAGTCAGGCCCACAAAAATTCTCCAAGCCAATTTCCCTGACTTGGAGTCAAGTGATGATTAGAAGTTCTTAATTACATTAAAAACAACAACAAACAACGACAACAAAAGCCTTCATAACAGCACCTAGGTTAGGTTCGCATTTGATTGGCTAACTGGAGACTGTCACCTCACCATGTAAAACACATCACAGAAGACAGAATTGCCCTTCAGACCTCCCAGGTCCCTTAAGCCACTGATCAATTTGCTTCAGGTCTAGAAAAATGCTGCGAGACCTGCCTTCTCTATGGGACAGTGAACACTGTTCTTCTGAGGTGCTGGGCTAGACACTGAATCTGGAAACAGAAAGCTGATGGTCTCCAGGTTCAGCTCTGTAAGCTTGGATGAAAATAGCAATGGGCCACTCCAGGGACTCAGCCACAGGCTTACCTTGACTCCTTACAGGATGATGAACAATCCCTTTTGTTGTGATAACTGCTGAGACACCCTAAATTGTACTTCCTTTTCATAGATTCAATCTGATCCAATCCGAATGGTAAATGTATCTAACATGATTATTGGGAAGTTTTGACTTCAGAAATGGAGCCCATGGTAAGCCGAGTCACCCCACATTCCCTTAAGTGAGCTTCATAAACTGACATTTTTAGATACTCCCCAGGGTGCTGGTCAGTCAAGCAACTCACCCTAAGCATACCTGAGGGGTAGCGTACACAGAAGAATCTAGACTAGATGGGCCTAAAAGTGACAAGGATGTTGGTATGCAAGAATGCAGATGATGTTTTACATCAGAAACAACATAAGACACAAACTGGAAACAAATTGCAACATATGATAAAGAATTAACTTATATGTAAACAGCTCTCTGAAATTAACAAAAGAGTACCAGTCCATTTTTAAATAGCTTTTTAAAATTCCTTAAGTTTTACAATGACAAAGGATACAAACATACAATTAGTACCAATTAAATTTTAAGTGGCCAATGGATATGCCACTCATGCTTACTTTACTAGAAATTAAATAATTAAAATTAAGACACCATTGGTCTCTCATTTGGGACACCATATATCTTTAAAGTCTTAAAGAGATTTCTGGTAACCAACTAGAGAGCACATTGAAGAACAGATACTCTGACTCACTCTGTGGGAATGTCACTGGTGTAGTCTCTCTGGGGGACTTTACCATCTAAATGCCTTTAAATGTTTCATACCCATAGATATTTTCCATACATAGCCAGAACAATTCCTCTTGTCCTATCTGCACTCTGAGAGTATGATTTGCCATTCTTTCATCATATATCTGGGTTCACCTAGAGGCTTGCTTTGACCAATAGTATGCAGCAGAGGTGAAGGGTGCCTCTTCAAATCAGGACTGTAGGATATCTGACAGTTCCTGATTTTGCCATCTTGGAACACTGAGCTACTATTTAGATCATGGTAAAATTCTATTTTTGGAATTTCTGTGGTGTGTTCAATGTGTTATTTTTATAGCCATTACTATATGTAAAAGCCAAACCAAAAACACATTCTGTTTTCTATACTTTCTGATGATTTTCTTTAGTTATGTTCATAAAAAGTTTCCATAGGCTTTATATATGTGTGTATCTACACATCTATATGTCTCACATAGTTCCAAAAATATGGACCCACAATTGATGACAAGCTTCAGTATTGTTGATTTAAATATATGACTTACAAAACACAGAATGAATCTGTATTTTCCAACTAGCATGTGTTATTAGAGCTTCATGTCTTCCTTAAATGTGGTGATAAATCGCTTAAGGAAATGCCACATGCCAGTTTTTAAAATGATTAGTCATTTGTGATGCATAAAATGTAAAATAGATGTGGATAAAGAATTCATTTTTCCTTTAATAAAGAACTTCTACTTTATTATAAATGATTAAGAATTTGATCATATTAGCAGGAAAAGATTCCTAAAATATGACATCTTTTTAGATAAATTTAAGGATCAGTTTTCAACATTATAGCAGAGATCCTTAGAGGGTTCAGCTAATTTTTCCCAAGTTAATATATGAGATTAACCCTGAGGTTCTAGATATGGAGAAGGGATAAGGAAGGATCATGGGGAACTTGCGTCATGGATGGTTTAAGAAAGAGGGGCACTGTCTTCAAAAGCCCACTATGGGTGCCCACAGTCTAATACATATCACATCTCCTTTTTCAGAAATTTGCAAGGCATTTTATGACATTGAAATTTTGTATATAGTTGTTGCAGTCAAGAAATTTTTTTTCCAAATTTTTCACAAATGATATGATCATGGAATCTTTTTGTTTGTTGACTTCTTTGAGATGGGAGAAGAAGTGATTGTTAATAAAAAGAAGACCTATTATTATCTCACAGAACATACTCATGTAAATAAGACGTGGATGAACTAAAGGACTGAGGGAAGGAAGAGAATGAGGAAGGAATCAAAGAAGAAAGGATGATGGGAAATGACATAGAAAGGGAAAAAAATAAGGTCCATGATTTCTAATTCATGATTCCAACCCTAAAAGTCTCTGAAATCAGAACTCTTTTTCGCTCAAGTTTGATGCAATTTCTGTAGTTGTTAAAACCTGACTAGAGTGGCATAGTCTTTTGGTAACATTCATACCTCTTTTGGAAAAAAAATTTCTGTTTTGCATCAAAAATACTCTGGACAAGAAGTGACAGAGTTTTTAGATAATATTCATATACCTCTCAGTGAAAATATTTCTGTGTTTTGCTGGAAAAATATTCCTGATACGTGACAATGGAGTTTTCACCTTAGATTCTGATGAACTGTCACATAATCTAGATGGCTGTGTCATGTGACCTTCATTCTGAAGTCATCTACTCAAGGGGGTGTTCAGAAAGGATTAGGAACCCATGGGTTTTTTTGTTGTTGTTATTTGCTGGGGATGGAACCCAGGGCCTTGGGCACACAAAGTATGCACTCTACCAGCTGAGCTATATCCCCAGCCCTAGGTACCTGTTTTGATTCTGTATTTTGTAGAGCTGTTCATACCATGTAGATTTGGTTCCTTGCTTATGAGGGGCTCTCAGATCTGCTTTGGAGGTTAAATATAACATGCGTGAGGAAATATGCATAGTATATGCTTCCTCGAAATGTATTCTGCCCTCTCCCCCTTTCTGTTGGCCTGGCCTTTGCTCACCAGGTCCACCTAGGTAGCATCCCTGCTTAGTGGCTCCTGAGCTTTGTGTGCTGCAAAGGCAGATAGCAGTGAGCTAAGGCAGAAGCCAGGAGAATGTCTCTGTTTGTTCATCCTCCTGCGGGAACTTGGACATAATGACCACATATGTCAGTCCTGCCATAACTAGCCATAGCCTGGACTTGTTTTCTTTTGCTTCATACAGCTTTAATGACTTCCTCTGGGTAAAACACACTATTTGAAATTAACTAATTAAAAATTCAGAAGGAGATCTCCTGACAAGACAGGCGCCCTCCGTTGACAGCCACTGTGTGGATGCACACTGTTCCTTCAGGGACTGTGCGTACCATTATTGGAGTCCTTACCAATGCTATGAATCTGGGTCTACAAATGTAGGTCATGAGATTGAAATATTTAGAAATGCATCTAATTTAACCTGATTGCTACTTAAACACTTACCCCCGGGATTTTGTTGTTGTTGTTGTTATTTGTTTTTTTGTTTTGTTTTGTAAAAACAAAAGGATAGAACCCAGGGTCACTTTACCACTGAGCTACATCCCAGCCTTTTTTATTTCTTGAGACAGGATCTCAGTAAATTACTAAGTCTGGCCTTGAACTTGGATCTTCCTGCCACAGTCCCTGTAGTAACTGGGATTATAGGCATATATCATCATGCCCAGCTAAATAATTTTTCTTATAGATATTTTCACATGTATAAACTTATGCACAATAAAGTTTATGCAATGAAGTCAATATAAGTAAAATATTTTTATATAAGCAAGTTGTTTATCATTGAGTTACTGGTTAAATAAATTATGGCACATCCATGAATAGAAATACTAAGAAATAACGAGGAAGACCTTTATGTTGTAAAGAAGGCAAAATGGTAACTCTTCTCTCTTAGGGTTTTCAGCCGGATGAGACTTAAATTGATATAAGACAGATCAACAGGAGAAAAGCATACAGATTTACATAAGGTTTATGTGACATGGGAGCCTCATAAGGAAATGAACACCCAATGAGGTGGCAACACTGAAATGATTTTATATCACATACAACGAAGAGAGGCAATTGTGGAACAGTAACTCAACCATGTGGGGAACTACAGCAAGACTGGCATTGTTTTAACAAGGTGCATTCATATAGAATTCTCTCAGGTATCATTTCCCATCCAAGAATATTTCTTTTATCCTGGCAAAGCAATTTCATCTCAGGGTTCCAGAAAGGAAAGGAAGATACAAATGCCCTTCCTATATCTTCTACTTCCAAAGTGCTTTTTTAAAAAATATTTTTTAGTTGCCAATGGACCTTTAATTTTATTTATTTGTATGTGGTGCTGAGAATTAAACCCAGTGCCTCGCACATGCTAGGCAGGCGCCCTACCACTGAACCACAATCCCAGCCTCTTCCAAGTGCTTTTAACACAAAAAAAATGCTTATGTCAAACTGGCATGTTTTGTGATAACATATTCTACTACTCACCCTTGAATACCTAGTACAGCATATATTAAGTGAAAAAATAAATCAAAGTTGATATTATAGACATAGCACACTACTCTTTGGTTAAAAATACACATACATATATAAGTATGTATATATAACATATATATGTATACATGTGAGTATACATATATACCCATAAATGATGTGTGTGTGTGTGTGTGTGTGTGTGTGTGTGTGTGTGTGTGTGTGTATTCACTATGTGGAGGACAGGGGGCGGGGCCAGAGGGAAAATTTTCACAGAACGTTCTTTATATATTTTTAATATTGGAATCATGAAAATGAGAAATCTACTCAGAAAGAAAATAAAATATTACTAAATCCTTTTTTCTTTTTCTGTTAAAACTACTCACCCACTACAGTCACTTTTTGGGGGTTGGAATATTGATTTTGAAACACTTGTGGAATTATGGTCACTTTTAATGATCTGCTGTAATCAACAGATTCTCTCCCCAGAAAAATGTACATGTGGTGAGGCCACATACACAATTTATATTCAGTTTTCAGGCATCCAGAGACTTCAGCTCAGTTATGAACTTCAGGCTAATAACCCTTCTAAGAAAAGATAAGCAAGGGAAACAAGAGGACTTTAGAAACCATTTGTACATAAAACTGGTTTCTCCTGCCGTATTCATCTCACTGGTCTTTGTATAGAACCCTCACACCTTATTTTTTATTTTATTTTTTTTTATTTTTTCCTTCCCTTTCTTTATATCCAATTTTCTGGATTCTTTTTTGTGATTCTCATTTTTAAAAGAAACTTTCACAAATTAGGCTAATTCTGTGATTACACTGTTTAAAAGACTTTTCCTTAATTTCCTCCCTCTTCTTGGGAATTGATTTTCCCTCGACACACTTTCAGAAACACATTTTTACTTGCCCCTGGGGCTCACATTGAAAGGACAGCTCTTTTTCTTGTCCTTGAACTGGTTTAATAGAAGTCTCATGTCTCTCTTCCCTTTGCTATTAATATGGGTTCTGTAACCCAAATTTGGAGAGAATTTCTTAAGGCAAAATCCCCAAACCACCATTTAAGTTTCTCATACTTTTCTTAATTATGGAATATTAATTACAGAGACTCTTCATTCTCACCCTTTTATACTCATAGACTCCCATGTGCAATAGAAGAACCCAGAATGGAACTAGCACATAATATGTGCTCAGTAAGTGATAGTTATTTCTTTTCTCCATAAATTCAACACAAAGGGCTCCAGAGTACTGCACGGCTCATCTGGTCCACAGTTGCTACCTACTCCCTTTCCTGACCTTGGTGCATTCAGGCTGCCCTGGTTTTAACGGGTCAATGCAGAAGGTGCAAAAGTCTGGCCCTCTGCTTCAGCTCGGGGTAACTTGGAGGGGCTGTGCCAGTTTCAGGGGATCTTTCTGGGATGGGCTGAAGCTGTTGCATCTGGACAAAGCCCAAGTCCTCCCTCTGCGCAGTCCAGCTTTCCTTCATCCCCAAGGCTGTGCCAAGAGCTTTCTGCAAGAATCCACCTGCACTTAATTCTCCATGTCAGAGTCTGTGTCTCTAAAGTCTCACACACTGAGTCATTTCTAGAAATTCGTACTTTCATATCTGCTAAATATCAATCATTTTTACCAGTATGGCATTCTATCCTTCTTCTTCTATCAGCTTCCAGACTTGCCTCTGAGTGTCCACACCACCTCTGCTCAGCCCATGTGGCAATGGAGCTGTGATGTCCACACCCCGGGCAGTGGGATGGGTTGCTGGGAGACCAAGGAAGACACCCCCAAAGATGGAGGGTAGACATAAAGTTTATAGGGAAACATTTGGAGAAGATCCAGTGGTGACAGGCTGGACAGGAGACTTTACTGGAGAGTGCAGTGGTGGTAGCTGGACAGGACACCCCCATCCCCATGGTGTTTCACCAAGTAGCACCTCTTGTGCCTCATAACATTACCCCAGAAGGGAATGCCTCCTATTCCTCATGGCATTTTGTCCAGAGGCAGCCATCTGGATGAGTGGCACGTATCCTTTATACAGTACCCTCAGTTCCACAACAGTCCCGAAAGAGAGAGAGGGGTTTTATAAGTTAGGCTACAGAAACAGTGGCATGGAGACATTCTGGCCTGAGCCTGCTCTCTGTATTCCTTGACTTGAATAGGTTCCTAGGAACCGAAAGGGGCATTCCAGGCACATGGTGTCTTCTGTTTCTTTAATGTGTCTTCTGTGTTTACTGTCCTGTTTCTTTAAGAATGAGACAGGAATTGAGACCCATCTTCCTTTCTTTCCCAGGTGGGTTCATTATTTAGGAATGTACAATCGGGGCATTGTGATTGGTTAGGGATGGCACATGATCTAATTTAGGCCAATAAGAACTCTTCCCCAGGACTTACACTGAAACCGTGGAGACAAATAAGCTTTCTTTTGTCCTTGAGTTGCTAAACTGACTGAATGAAAGAAAATTTCAGAGGAAAGCAGGGCAAAAAGTGGACAGCCTTGATGACATCATTGGACCACGGATCTGAACCCAGATCAAATCCGAAGTTTCACTTGGGGAGTTAATGCATTCCCTTGTTTGCTTAAGTAATTTGAATGGGGATTCTTATCTGAGACCCCAAAAGACCTGCCTCCTACAGAGGATTTGTCCTTTAATTACTCTCCACTAATTATAATAAGAACAAATAGTTTGATTTATAAAATTTTCTAAAAGGTGTCATTTTATGCTTTTTAAACAGCTCCAGAAATCACAATTTCTTCCTGGATATCTCAGGGACATTCCTTTGACCGAGTGGCATTTTATATTGATGTCCACAGGACTTGTGGGCTCTGGCATTTGTATTGAGTTCCTTTGTGTACAGGGCTCACTGAGCACTCTCATCTAATTATTTTGAATAAAAAATATTTTTCATTGCTACTAGGCTATGGTTCTCTGCCATCTCTCTGACATCACTATGCTTGCTTATAGAAGCCCTTCTTCCTCTTGGCTTGGATCTCTAATCTCAAAATTCATTCAAATTTTCTATAAAGCAGTGAAAATAGGTCTGGAATTGAGCAAATTCCTGACAGACTTTTCTGTGAGCTAAATGCATAAGTTTTTTGATATGTAGACATTGGGTATGAAATATGGCCATCCAAATGTAGCCATTTTATGATTTTTTAGACTTGTCATGGGATATGTTTTCAATCAAGAAACATATGGGTTAGAAAACCTGGATATAGGCGAGATGTGATATATTCGTCCATACAACCAGAATAATTGATCGGTATAGATGGCCAACCATCTGGAATATTGTACTATCCTGAAAATAATGTACTTCAATGAACTCAATGCACAGGCAGCTTTTTGAAGTCAAGAAAATTAGGATGGAGCCAATGACAGTAAATTGATCTATATATATATACTCAGTCTCTACAAACCCAAACTAGCATTAATACCAAGGATTCCCCTCTTCTGTTGGTGTATCTTGGGCAATCCTAGTTACTAATCCTGGATAAGCTGTATGTGAATATTTCCAGAGATGAAAGTGAAATTTCTAGCATTCATTTGATTTCTCAGTAAGATTCAACTCATGTTTGTCTGATGAACTTGACTTTGAGCAGCCAGGAAAAGAGAAGTATTGGTTTCTGCTGCTAGCACCAACAACAGAGGTCTGAGGAGCCTCCGAATGAGAAGAGGCACATTGACTAGAAAAGGAGAAATGTGCTTCCTTCCATGTTTCCCCTTTCTCTGTAGAGCAAAGAACAGGTGTAGAAGGAGGAAAATGTTACCCAAAAAGGAGGAATTCTGATAGCTACAGGTAATAAAACATCCTCAATGAGTATGAAAACAGCATCCGTTATTTTTGAACACAGAAAGCTGCTTTTGCCAATCACTTCGGCACGTCCTCTTTATCACTTCTGAGTGTGTTTATTTTGACGGCTTTTTATTTATTCTTTTTTTTTTCTTTTTTTTTTCCGGTGGTATATCAGAAATATGGCCCCATCTGGAGACAGTGCCCAACTTGATGCTTTTCATGGCCCTTCCAATCAGGAGTAACTACAGCTGTCGGGGGAGCACTGAAAAAATGTCAATTAGCTATAAAAGTTCCACAAACAAGCATTATGTCTTCCTCTTATGAGTCCCCGGGTGCAGCTCAAAATTGAGCAATAATGTCCACAGTTAAAAATGGCTGTTGGGGGCCCCGGCACTCTCTTTCTCCATTAATAATTGCTCAACATCAGCACGGGAGTCCCACTGCCTGTGTACGGTGGAGCCCAGGCGGCTGGACGGTATGCACGATAAAAACAGCCACAGCTCACATCACACTTATGGGTGGAGAAGTAGCAGGCCTAGATCTCTCCAGGGAATCAGGACTAGTCACCTTGTGCTGTCCTTCACCTCTTGGTCCCTTTCCCCAAGCTCTCCCCACCACTGGCTGCTGGTTTCCTATTCACATTCAAAAATTACATTAGGGTTGTTCTGGCTCTGAGGAGAAGTTGAAGAGCAATCTGCCTCCTGGTGTCACCCTTTGTGATTGTCCAGAAACTTAATTTGCATGTGGCCTTTATTTACAGACAAGCATTCTGTCCTCCAGGCTTAAAAGGCAAAGATAGCTGTCTTTTCTGAAAGTGAAACCAGTTACCTGGGACTAGTGGATGTGACCTGCATTGACATGGGAAATGTCATAAAGCCTTAATTTACAAGCCCAGGCAGCTGGCCTAAGGGCTGTCATTTGCCAACTTTATTTCTTTTTTATATAAAGGTATAATTCAAAAATAAAAATTTGTATGTATGAATCTATATTGTGAAATGATTATTACAATCAAGCTAATTAACGCATCCATCACCTCAGAATTACCTTTTGTATGTGTGTGTGTATGCATGTGATGAGAATACGGAAGATCCATACTCTTAACAAATTTCAAGTACACTTTATTATTAATTACGAGCACTGAGCTATTCATTAGCTCTCTAGAAGTTTTCCATTTTGTATCTACAAGTTTATTGGGGGATGGAGAAATGGAGTTATATTGGTCAAAGAACGCAAACTTATTATTTGATGATTTTTTAAAACAAGGCATTAAAATATGATTTTTCTTGCTTATTAAATTTTCTGGTGCCCTCTTGGATCTTGTGCCCGAGGTTCATGCCTCACTCCTCTCGCCCTAGTGCCAGTTTGACTTTCAGCCAGAGATGAAGTGGATGTGCGTCCTTCTACAAGATCCCAGCAATGTGTTCTGAGGAGACGATTCTCCCATTTAGCAGAGTTGAGGCCTTCAGAAGGCTTCCGCAGTGCCACACACATAGATGGCATCTGGAAAGAACATGAAATAGACCTTGATTCCAACCCTTGTTCTGCATCCATGCGACCTTCAGTGAGTCATCTAACTTCTCTGAGCCTGAGGCTTCTCATCTACCAAGCTGAAATAGCAATATTGACCTCAGAGTATGGCCTTGAAGATTAAATGAGATGAAGTGGGTCAAGTGGCTAGTACTCAATAAATAACACTCGAAAAATGTTTGTGGAGTGAATAATCAATACACACAATGTTGGCTTAAAGCACAGAAGGGTTTTATATTATTAGATTGCCTTGTGACCAACTAGATCTTTTTTTTTTTTTTTTGGTCTAACTTTTTATATCAAGTCATGGTGATATCTGCAAATGTTTGTTTTGGACTAGACCAAAGAGCAGGGTTCTGTGTGAATCTTTCCTGCATCCCCCATAAATGTTGTGCACAGAGGAAGTTTCTAAGGGTCTGTTGCATACGGAACAATGATAATGATATGAATGGATATAGTACTAAGAGTGTGGATCTATGTCCTCACTGTGTAGGTGACCTGAAACAATTATTCTGTCAGCTACAAGGTTCTTAAGAGAGCTGGGCTCAGGAAAGGTGAGACCATAGTCTAGAGAGTTACAATGACCCCACTGATTCTTGGAGAGTCATATATGCACATCATTGCCTGAATCCCATCCCTTGCTCTCCAGTGAGTTGGGAATTGGGGGCAGCAATGAGAAGAGAATTTAGAGGTTTTGCTATGTTTCCTTGGCTCATGGAAAGCGAATTAATTCATAAATGTTCAATAGTCAGAAAGTTCTGGGTCATCTGGGAAAGACTATGCGAGGACTCTTCAGGGGGTAAAAAAAAAAAATGTTAAGAGGTAAGCTTATAAAATGGTTACCAGGAAATAAATCTTTCAAACTAGGGTGATTTTGAGAGTATACGGAGAGGCTGTTAATACACTGGAACAAAAGACCTCAATAGACTGTTCTGGGTTAAGCAGGACACATATTTTTAAGGCAATCCTGCAAAGAGCCTCCTGCTTGGTATGGGAAAGAATAAAGTCCTTTGTGCTTCTGCCCACTGGGCAGCACCAGCTTCCTCTACAAGGGGCCTGCCCTTTGCACCACTGCTGTCTCTCATCTGCCTTCTGGTGATGGAACAATTGTACCTCCCTTTGCCTACTGAGCTGTCTCTTTAGCCAGAAGCCTGGGGTACCTAAGAGCCGTTCAGTGCATCCATCACCACCAGCTGCTCTCCTGCTACATCTGGGCTCTCTGTTTGAAAGAGTGACATCTTGCACAAGCCTGAAAAATGGAATCAGAAGTGGAGAGGCCAGCAAAGGCAGAATGCCAAAGACAGGAGCACGTGGGACATTGAGTTGTCTTTTAGATAAATGACTGGTGTTCGCACAGGAAAGAACTGTAGATAATCGTTTGTTCTAATATCTCACCTAATCTCTTCTCCCTCCACCTCAATTTACTGTTGAGGAGATAAAAATCAAGAATAAAATAAGGTGCTCAAGTTTATTAGTTCCTTCAAATTTATGTCTCTGGCTCACATTTCCTCAAAGGATTCCAGAATCAAATATCCCACTGTCTCCTCCACATTCCAGCTGACAGAAACATCCAACTCCACACATCCAAACATGGCCTCTTGACCTCTCCACAGACCTGACTACTCTCCACCACCTTCCCTGCCATCCCTGGTCCATACCACCATCATCTCTCATGTAGGTTATTCTGATTGCCTTCTAATTCCTTCCACTTGTACCTCTCTATCATCCTTTTTTTTTTTTTACTGAATTTAATAGTGAAATTTATCCTTTAAAACTCCATGTCACTCCTCTGCTCAAAATTCTTATAGTGACTTCTGTCTCAGAGTAAATCCTGCCTTTGTTCTGCATATCCCTGCACAAACAGCACCCACGCCCATTACCAGTTTCACCCCATCTTCTAACAGGAGCACCCTAGCTCATATGGCTATAGCGACTCTGAAGTTCTTGCTCTTGCCCCAAATAAACCAGACACATCCTGACCCCAGGACTCTGCACTGCCTGTTTCCTGTGCTGGAGCACTCTTCTCTCAGTCTCACTTTGCTAAATCCTTCTGTCTTTAAATCTTCACTCAAATTTAAGCTTCTATTAAAACAGCTCCTCCTCATTTTTCCTCTCCTGTTTTATTTTTCTCCATAGCATTTGTGATCTCATAAACTGTATATTTTACTTATTACTTTCTGTTTATTGTTTATCTCCTCCGAGTGGAAATTAAGATCCCTGAAGACAGAAATTGGTGTATTTTGTTCCCTGCTGTGATATCAGAACAAGTACTTGGCACAAAGTAGGAATTTGATAAATATTTGCTGAATGGATGCATTCAGCAGCTCTTCACCCACTGTTTTCCATGTGTCAGGTGCACACTAGGTGCACCAAGATTACAACAGAATTTGTTCTCCTGAAGTGACCCCAAGTCGGTGGGATGGAGGCACAGACAGCCCCCAGGCAGTATAGCCATGATTCACAACACTGTTAAGGATGCAGTCTGTGGAGTTATTATTCCACCACACGGGGGAGTGGAATTAAAGCAAGTGATGTTCTCCCAGAGTTGGCAGTGCTGGGGCTGGATCTTGACAAGCTAGTGGAATTTTACCAGGCAGCCGAGCAGGGTGACAGAGCTGTCCCTCACATCTCAGTGGATTTTCACGCTGCATACTGATTCATGGGGTAGTCTTGATCCCAGGGAAATATAGAGAAGGATTTATTTGTGATAACCATATTGTCCAGACAGCACACCCCTCTTGGCAGACAGAAGGATAGCCTGATGGCATCCCAGAACACGTGAGTCACCAGGTTCATCCAGTCTGCTCACCTGCTGATGAAGTGAAAGCAGTTTCCCGTGAGGGCAATCTGAGTGGGTGAACTTACAAGACTATAGCCCTGTACCAAGCATCATCCACTGGTCCTGCATGATTTCAATTTCCCCTAGTTCTTAGGAAGTCCTGATTTGAGGAATTGGGGCTCATGATTTATTAGAATAGCCACTTTAAATCAAAGAATTGTCTGTGGTTAATTCAGCCATTTTCACAGCGTCCAGATGCCTCTGGAATAAAAAAATACCAGCTGCTTTTTAAGTTCTTATGTGACAGAGAGAGAGTGAGAGAGAGAGAGAGAGAGAGAGAGAGAGAGAGAGAACAACAGGCACTGGGCAGGTGTTGTTTTCTGACTTGGGGGCCTCTTGGGACCACAGGATTGCCTCCCTGAGTCTGTCTGTCTGTCTGACTGTTCTGGTGATAATGAGGGTATACCAGTTAACTCTACTGTGTAACAAATCACCTCTTCACTTAGTAGCTTATAACAACAGCAGTTTATCACTTCTCATAATTCATTGAGTTGTCTGAGCTGATCATCTGCCAGTTTTGTCTGAGCTCACCCATGGGACTGTATCCAACTGGAGAGTCAGTGAGGCCGGAAGGTTCCTGATGGCCTTCCCCATCTGTTTGGCAGTTGTACTTTTTAGCTAGGACAACCTGATGTTTCTTTGTGTATATTCTGTTCTCCTCATGGATCCACTTTATTATACCAAGGTCAGTATACACTCAAAGAAGATAATGGGGGAAGCTGCAAGGCACCTGGAAGACTAGACATGGGGACTCATATAGTTTGGCTTCTTGATGTTCCACTCGGCAAAATAAGTTACCAGCCCAGTCTAGACTCAAAGGCCAGGCTAGACTCCACCTCCTGGTGAGAGTTGCTGCCAAGATTCTGTGGCCATACGTAACTTACCACAGTTCCCCTCTGTCCACAGTTGTTAATACTCATTAAATGCAAAATTAATCCTTCCTGGCCTTCAAATGTCTTACCCAGTTATAGCATCAGGCTCAGAATCCTGGAGCTTGTGATCTGCAACTGGTTTGGATGCAGATGAAGCCTCCCAGATGCACAGCTACTCTTGATTCAGAAACACGTGAATGCAAAGCTTCTAAAATTCAGGGGACAGGACCAGAGGAAGTAACAGCCAAAGGGGGGAAAATAGAGGCACCTAGCAGTCACTGGTGCATAGAAATCCCAAAATCTAGACAGAATATGTTATCAGAGCTCTCTACTCCTGAGGCATGGAATATTTCTTGATTGGCTCTATTCCCTAATCAGTCCTTTTGCTTGGCTTTTAAAGTCACCTTCTAAGCTCTTGGATTTACCCATTGAATTTATTTATTTTTGTTCCATAAGAGATAGTCTATGTTTTTTTTTTTTTTTTTTTTAGCCTCCTTCCTACTTGTAGGTGTGGGAGCCAAAGTCCTGTTTTTGTTTGTTTTCTTTAAGTTGCTACAATTCCTTTAAAAATGTTTAGGTTTTCTATGTACCACATCATAATTATTTTTTTAAAAAGTCACATCCACAATTATATTTCAACTAGTTCTCTCTACTTGGATGGAGTTTGAAGTGTTATAGGTTGAGGCTCTTAAAATTCTTTTGCCCTTTTGTGCAGTTGAGAAGTTCTATTAAATGCCACTCAATTTTTTGTAGGATCAAGTACATACTCTTGATTCAATTATGATTTTAGAGTCACTTTTTTTCTTCTGAGACACTTTTGCCTATAAGAAAAAGATTAGAAATGTTGAAAAAAACATTTGACAAATACAAATGTTATTTGTCAATTTAGCACGTACTAGGCTTTCTGTATTTTCTTTAAATTCTGCCTATTACGAGTTCCTTCTTTAGTTCTTCTCATACCTTCTTCTCATACCTTATCATACTCAGATACGAAAAAAACCAATCACCATCTTCAGAATTCTGCCTCATCTCCTCAACCAGATCCACAAGGTCATCATACATTTTATCTCTTTCAATTTACTTTAGGCAAAAGTAATTGCCAATTGTCCCTCAATCATCACTTAAATCCACCCTTTTCCAGAATCTAACTGCAGTTTCTTCAAAATATTTCCAGGATCTACTAATAGCTTCTTCTGGGCTCTCTTAACTTCTGCCCATGCCCCGTCACAAGCCTATGTCACACATTTTAGGGTTTTTTGTTTTTAACATCAGCCCAGCACTCACTTCCAGGTACCAATTATATGTCAATTAAATATAGTAGAATAAACAAACCATTCCAAAACTTAATGGTTTAAAAATGATTGACTTAGTCAAATTTCCATCATTATAATGAATTACCTGAGGCAATTAATGTATAAAGATAAAAGATTGATTTTGGCTCACAAATTGGAGACTCCAGCTTATAATTGAGTGGCCCCATTTCTGTTGGCCTCTGGAGAGGCCGCATTTCTTGGCAGGGTGCATGGCAGAGCAGACTACTTACTTTATCAGTCAGGAAGCAGGGAGAGACAGGAAGAGGAAGAGACCAGGGTCTTATAACCCCCTCCCAGGCCTCATACCAAATGACCTAAGGACTAGCCACAAGGTCGTACTTTTCAAAGGCTCAACTATCTCCCAATGTTTCCTCCATGGAGACCATGTTTTAAAAAATAGACCTTTGGGTAACACTCATCTTGACCTTGACAAAGATTTACTATATTTCTGTGGCCTGCAGTGTGATTCTTCTTTTGGTCTCAAATGGGAGCCCTGATTCAGCTGGGAGATGGAGTTGGGGCTGGGATCAGTTAGGGTGGCTGAAACTTCCTCCCCATGGTCTTTCATCCCAGTTTCTTCAGCATTTATCAATTCCCTGTTCAAATCCTTGATCGCCACTCATTTCTCGATATCCTAGGTTGTATCTCTCTTCTCCTCTACGTACTGGCCTTTTTGGATCCCTACCTATAGTTCCTGGGTTTGATAGTGATGTATGCATTGTATCTAGCCAGCACCTAGTCCAACATGTACATCCTTAGCTAATTTCCCTTGGTGAAATTTTTCGGAAGGAGAAACCTGCTTATAGCTCTGATTCTGGTGTTAAGAATCCAGATCAATTTTGTATACATGAAAATACTCCTTCCTTCTTCCCTGAAGTTATAGACAACACTCTTTGCATCCTTAAAATGAAATCTCCACTGGAGTTGCCTCAAATCTGCATCAAACAGAACAACACTACTCTGTTTTCATGCTCAGATGATCTCTCCAGCAGAGCAGGTCTCTCATCTGTTACAGTCATCTCTAAGATTGTCTCTATAATAACCTGGCCTCCTGGTATTCATGCCTGTGTGATCTTCCCTTGAGTGTAGGTGGGATTTTTTGATTTGTTTCTAACCAATAGAATACAGCAGAAATGATGTGGTGTCACTTTGGATATTAGGTCTTAAAAAAGCTGTGGCTTCCATCTTGAGTGCTCTTTCCTACTCTCTTTTGCGAATTCTCTCTACTCTCTAAGAGAATTCAGCTGCTGGGTTGTAAGTCAGCCCTTGTGGGAAAGTTGACAACAGTGAGCTTGGGAGCTAAGGCCTACCTCCAGCCTTGTGAGTGAGTGTGTGAGCTCAGAGGCTGGTCTTCCTCCAACAATGCATTCTGCTACCCTGACAACCCCATGAGAGGTGTGATTCAGCCAGACTCACACATCTGAGATGCTCCTGGATTCCTAACTTGCAGAAATGATGAGATCATACACACTTGTCCTTTCCAGTTGCTAAGTTTTGGGGTAATTTGTTGCATAGCAATAGGTAACTAATATACCTAGTGTTTTCCATTTTTAGTGACAGCTTTTGTTAAAAAAAAAATGTGTATAACCCAAGAACATCCCTACCTCCAAAAACAGTTGTTACAAGACTAGCAGAAGCCAGAAAGAGAGGTGAGGACAGGAAGACGTGTGGGGAGTCTAAAGGACATCTTTAGCTCCTCAGTCATGTGCCTCTGCTTTCCTTCCCTGGACTTTGTATTCTTTCAGAATGATCCGTCAAGAAGAAAACAGTCATCTCAGGATTAAGATGGCAGCAACAAGTAATTTAATACTTTCTTTTGATTGAATTAATAGCAGAGGCATTGACTAGACTGTCCAGCTGAGACAAGGAAAGTTTAGCTCATCTAAATTAAATCTCTTCGATATCCTTGGTTTGAACAGCCTACTCATTTTTGCGCCAGATGCTGTGTACATTTTTGTTGTTGTTGTTCTGGGATGGGAGGAGAAACAAAAATGAATTCTCTTTTCTTAGGTAGGAGGACTGATCATCTCTACCTACCCAGCATGATTATTGCAGCACATATGGTTTAGAGCCGCTGAGAAAAAATAATGGATCTGCCTGAATTAGCACCTGACTTGGGTGAGCACCGAAGCAGAAATTCCCCCTCCTTTTAACACACTGGCTCAGTGAGGCAGGCCAGGCCCTATAATCATCATTGATTATCTCATTCGGCATGACTCCTGGGAAATCTTGGGTGAAAGTAAATTGAATCGGATATTTGCTGCCACTCTTGTAAAAGAGGCCTCTTTTAGATTAATTTCAGGGATGATGGCAGTCCACAAAATGAAGCTCCAGAGTAGTGTGGCCAAGGGGGCTCGTCAGGCATTGTGAGAAAATGCAGCTCTTGTGAATGGATGTATATAAAAGGTAGATTTGGAGCAAAGCACAATCTTTTAACATAGAGGATTAGTCACAGAGGGGAGGCCCCTTCATAGATGAGCTCCCCTGGCAAGCACATGGAAAAGGCTGATTGTTAAGGAAGATTAATTAAATAAAGCCCAGGCTACATTGTTTCTGTGGGTGTCCTAGGCTCCCTACAGAGGAAGATGCTGCACAAATTCTCTTGGGGTGAGATCTCAGATACAAAGGGGAAAAAAGCCCTTTTGTGGACTGTGGGTCATTCCAAGGAATCCCTTGCCCTTAGGGGAGGGAGATGAATAGGCAAAACTTGAAAAGGCCAAGAGTTTGTTTAATGAGAGAGGAGGATTTAAGCCTGGAAAGTCCAGCTGGAAGCCCAGTGGCATTTCTGGGAGAGTGGTCAGCTCTCAAGTCTGAGTTGACTGCTATCCACCTCTCTAAAGAATGTCCCACTCTGCAGAAAATGGGGACTTGTTGACCCTCGGAAAGGGTCCAAAAAGGACAGTGGTTCTGAGACTGGGAAACAAACGTGGTTCCAACTAGAGAAAGCTCATGATGTGAAATCGGCCTTTGAATGCTAACGTGGTGGGCAAAATACAGCATGTGTCACCAAGAAGAGCCCTCAAGCCCTCCAGCTGAGAGTGTAGCTAGACTATCTTTTGGGAAATTTTAAGAGCAACTTTGTGTAACAACAAGAATAGCACTAACGCATATTTTTTAAATCAAATGCCTGTTATGTGTCAGGCACTATGTCCGTGCATAGATGTTAATAATGGTGCAGCAAGAGAGGTATTGCTAGTTTTGGTGAAACGTGTTGGTGTCCACACAGATCATTAGGAATTCCTTTTCACCCATTTCATGCACCTGCAGGTTTGGGTGTGCTCTTGCTTCCAACTAGAAGCACCTGTGGATGACTCTTGGATTTCACTTGGGTTAGTAGTGTTTGCTTTGAAGAGCCGGAAGGACCTCAGAATTTACATCCTCTCTCTTTTCCCAAGGCCCTTAGCCAAGGACTAACTAGATACAGAGATTTAAAAGCTCCCATTCCTTTGATTAGTGCCAACTCAAGCATAATTTCTAGTCCAGAGTTCCTTTGCAGCATTAGGCTGAAGCTACCCTTTTCTGAACTTTTGCTTGAGGTCCCACACTGGCTTTGTTTTCTCCACCTTTCCTTCCTACTTTTCCCACTCAATTTCCAGTTTTCCCTGGGAGCACTTTCCTTAATAATACAAATCTTCATTGTGGAATCTGCTCTTAGGAAACCTGCCTTAAGACATCAACCCTGATTTGTAAATCAGACAACTGAAGAACACAGTGAGATGAAGTCACCTACTTATCCAAGGTCACTCAGATTAAGTGACTGAGATGGGATTCACAACCAGTCCTCTCTGGCTCCAGAAATCCATCTTCCTTTTGTCCTCCACAGAGCCCATTTCCAAGGAGGGATAGTTTGTGTAGGAAAAAATGTAGAGGAAAAAACTCATGTTTAGTATCATATTTTTGTTCCCTTTTAGGAGTTTCTTGTCCACAGGACCAAGCATTGGCCGAGTCACAGACACTTTAGCAATAACTATTGAGAAGAATGGAATTGACTTGACTATTGAGAAGAACGAAACCTGAGCATTCCACTCAGGTTCTGCTCTACTTTATATCCAACGGTTAATGGATCTGCCTCATTGAAATTACCCTGAAGAGGGCTGGGGATGTGGCTCAAGCGGTAGCGCGCTCGCCTGGCATGCGTGCGGCCCGGGTTCGATCCTCAGCACCACATACCAACAAAGATGTTGTGTCCGCCAAGAACTAAAAAATAAATATTAAAAATTCTCTCTCTCTCTCTCTCTCTCTCTCTCTCTCTCTCTCTCTCTCCTTAAAAAAAAAAAAATTAAAAAAAAAAAAAAAAAGAAATTACCCTGAAGAGCACCCATCTTGTAGGTGATATGCGGTTTCTTCTGTGCTCAAAGTATCTTCCATTCCATGGTGCTGGCCATGGGGGAAATATCACAGGGAGGGGTCATTGCTTTGTGTCTGTTTCCTTTGGTAGCTAGAGGTCCAGCAACCACGGTTGTGGTCCTTATTATGGCTATCTGTCTGTGAAGTAACTAATTAGTCCTAGGGGAAGATGGATTTGGGGAGCTGTGATATGGCTCAAGCACTGACCGCAGGTGCCTGAGAAACTGTGGATACATGTGTAGGACCTGATGTAAGTTTTGGTACATAGTGGGTATTCGAGGATCACATTGACATTTTAGCAAAAACTTATGTCTCAATTACCAGCCTAATTACAAGTGGGTTTTTCTTATATTAGGAAAGAGGAAATAGTTGGTCAGGAGATCATATGAAATATAGCTGACATATCAATATATTCTTGAAGTCTAGCAAACTCTGCCCACTCACAAAATAGTTCTTATTTTATGCCTGTAATCAGGAGGAGGTGAAGCCAAGACCAGTAGTATGAAAACTCCATTTTCTCATACAATGGTGCCTTCCACATCTTGTTCAACACCGACAGCACAAAACATGGAGACATGACTTTGAGTTTTTATATTCCAGTGAGGTTATGTCATCTTTAGATTTATAGACTAATAGTTAATGTTTAAGCAGGAATTTCTTGGTGAGGTGGGGCTCTTGTTGGTGTGAGGGTAACTCAAATTCATTTTCTGTATTTGCCCAATTGGTCTTGTCGTCCAGGTCTTAAAATTAATGCTCTGAGCATTAGCTGTGCAGTTGGGATAAAGAAAACTGGCATCACTCCAAAGGACACTCAAAGGTCTCTTTCCTCAACCCTGAATTGCTGATGATTATAAGAATACATAAATGCACTCATGTATGTATCACGAGTTAATGATTCATAAACGATATCTCTAGGTGGATTGATAGTTACTACTCTGTTTAAATTTGGAGAAAGGGCCTCCAGGATTCTTGGGTGCCTAGAATTTTTTTTTTTCAGCAAAGAGGTGGGCTTTTATTAGATGGTTGGCTTGTATTCTTTAGAAGTCTCCTTCTCTGCGTACACACACCATACACATCTTTTTTTTTTTTATTGTTGGTCGTTCAAAACATTACATAGTTCTTAATACATCATATTTCACAATTTGATTCAAGTGGGTTATGAACTCCCAATTATACCCCGTATACAGATTGCTGAATCACATCAGTTACCCTTCCATTGATTGACAAATTGCCTTTCTAGTGTCTGATGTATTCTGCTGTCTGTCCTATTCTCTACTATCCCCCCTCCCCTCCCCTCCCCTCCCCTCCCCTTTTCTCTCTCTACCCCTTCTACTGTAAATCATTTCTTCGAGTTGTATTATCTTGTCTTAACCCTCCTTTCCTCTTATATGTCCTTATGTATAATCCTGAGGATCACCTTCCATTTCCATGCGATTTCCCTTCTCCCTCCCTTTCCCTCCCACCTCTCATCCCTGTTTAATGTACATCTTCTTCTCAAGCTCTTCGTCCCTACCCTGTCCTTGTTTACTCCCCTTATATCAAAGGGGTCATTTGGTATTTGTTTTTTAAAGATTGGCTAGCTTCACTTAGCATAATCTGCTCTAATGCCATCCATTTCCCTCCAAATTCTATGATTTTGTCATTTTTTAATGCAGAGTAATACTCCATTGTGTATAAATGCCACATTTTTTTTATCCATTCATCTATTGAAGGGCATCTAGGCTGATTCCACAATCTTGCTATCGTGAATTGTGCTGCTATGAACATTGATGTAGCAGTGTCCCTGTAGCATGCTCTTATTAGGTCTTTAGGGAATAGACCGAGAAGGGGAATAGCTGGGTCAAATGGTGGTTCCATTCCCAGCTTTCCAAGAAATCTCCATACTGCTTTCCAAATTGGCTGCACCAGTTTGCAGTCCCACCAGCAATGAACAAGAGTGCCCTTTTCCCCGCATCCTCTCCAGCACTTATTGTTGTTTGACTTCCTAATGGCTGCTAATCTTACTGGAGTGAGATGGTATCTTAGGGTAGTTTTGATTTGCATTTCTCTGACTGCTAGAGATGGTGAGCATTTTTTCATGTACTTATTGATTGATTGCATGTCCTCCTCTGAGAAGTGTCTGTTCAGGTCCTTGGCCCATTTATTGATTGGGTTATTTGTAATCTTATTGTCTAAGTTTTTGAGTTCTTTGTATATTCTGGTTATTAGGGCTCTATCTGAAGTGTGTGGAGTAAAGATTTGTTCCCAGGATGTAGGCTCCCTGTTTATCTCTCTTATTGTTTCTTTTGCTGAGAAGAAACTTTTTAGTTTGAGTAAGTCCCATTTGTTGATTCTAGTTGTTAACTCTTGCGCTATGGGTGTCCTATTGAGGAATTTGGGGCCCGATCCCACAGTATGTAGATCATAACCAACTTTTTTTTCTATCAGATGCCGTGTCTCTGATTTAATATCAAGCTCCTTGATCCATTTTGAGTTAACTTTTGTGCATGGCGAGAGATAGGGATTCAGCTTCTTTTTGATGCAAATGAATTTCCAGTTTTCCCAGCACCATTTGTTGAAGATGCTATCCTTCCTCCATTGCATGCTTTTAGCCCCTTTATCAAATATAAGATAGTTGTAGTTTTGTGGATTGGTTACTGTGTCCTCTATTCTGTACCATTGGTCCACCCGCCTGTTTTGGTACCAGTACCATGCTGTTTTTGTAACTATTGCTCTGTAGTATAGTTTGAAGTCTGGTATCGCTATACCGCCTGATTCACACTTCCTGCTTAGCATAGTTTTTGCTATTCTGGGTCTTTTATTATTCCATATGAATTTCATGATTCTTTTATCTATTTCTACAAGAAATGCTGTTGGGATTTTGATTGGCATTGCATTGAACTTATAGAGAACTTTTGGTAATATCGCCATTTTGATGATGTTGGTTCTGCCTATCCATGAGCAGGGTATATTTTTCCATCTTCTAAGGTCTTCTTCTATATCTTTCTTTAGTGTTCTGTAATTTTCATTGTATAAATCTTTCACCTCTTTTGTTAGGTTGATTCCCAAGTATTTTATTTTTGGGGGGGATATTGTGAATGGAGTAGTTGTCCTCATTTCCGTTTCAGAGGATTTGTCGCTGATATACAGGAATGCCTTTGATTTATGCGTGTTGATCTTATATCCGGCCACTTTGCTGAATTCATTTATTAGCTCTAATAGCTTCTTTGTAGACCCTTTTGGGTCTGCTAGGTATAGAATCATATCATCTGCAAATAGTGATAATTTAAGTTCTTCTTTTCCTATTTTTATGCCTTTAATTTCTTTCGTCTGTCTAATTGCTCTGGCCAGTGTTTCGAGGACTATGTTGAACAGAAGTGGTGAGAGAGGGCATCCCTGTCTTGTACCAGATCTTAGAGGGAATGCCTTCAATTTTTCTCCATTCAGAATGATGCTGGCCTGTGGCTTATCATAGATTGCTTTTACAATGTTGAGGTATGATCCTGTTATCCCTAATTTTTCTAGAGTTTTGAACATAAAGGGATGCTGTACTTTGTCGAATGCTTTTTCTGCATCTATGGAGATGATCATATGGTTTTTATTTTATTTTATTTTATTTTTTTTTTTTTTTATTTTTTTTTTTTATTGGTCGTTCATAACATTACATAGTTCTTAATACATCATATTACATGGTTGATTCACATGGATTATGAACTCCCGCTTTTACCCCGTATACAAATTGCTGTATCACATCAGTTTCCCTTCCATTGATTGACATATTGCCTTTCTAGTGTCTGATGTATTCTGCTGTCTGTCCTATTCTCTACTAACCCCCCTCCCCTCCCCTCGCCTCCCCTCCCCTCCCCTTTTCTCTCTCTACCCCTTCTACTGTAAATCATTTCTTCCATTTGTATTATCTTGTCTTACCCCTCCTTTCCTCTTATAAGACATTTTTTATAACCCTGAGGATCGCCTTCCATTTCCATGCACTTTCCCTTCTCACTCCCTTTCCCTCCCACCTCTCATCCCTGTTTAATGTAAATCTTCTTCTCAAGCTCTTCGTCCCTACCCTGTCCTTGTTCACTCTCCTTATATCAAAGGAGTCATTTGGAATTTGTTTTTTAAAGATTGACTAGCTTCACTTAGCATAATCTGCTCTAATGCCATCCATTTCCCTCCAAATTCTATGATTTTGTCATTTTTTAATGCAGAGTAATACTCCATAGTATATAAATGCCACATTTTTTTTATCCATTCATCTATTGAAGGGCATCTAGGCTGGTTCCACAGTCTTGCTATCGTGAATTGAGCTGCTATGAACATCGATGTAGCAGTGTCCCTGTAGCATGCTCTTGTTAGGGCTTTAGGGAATAGACCGAGAAGGGGAATAGCTGGGTCAAATGGTGGTTCCATTCCCAGCTTTCCAAGAAATCTCCATACTGCTTTCCAAATTGGCTGCACCAATTTGCAGTCCCACCAGCAATGAACAAGAGTACCCTTTTCCCCGCATCCTCTCCAGCACTTATTGTTGTTTGACTTCCTAATGGCTGCCAGTCTTACTGGAGTGAGATGGTATCTTAGGGTAGTTTTGATTTGCATTTCTCTGACTACTAGCGATGGTGAGCATTTTTTCATGTACTTGTTGATTGATTGTATGTCCTCCTCTGAGAAGTGTCTGTTCAGGTCCTTGGCCCATTTATTGATTGGGTTATTTGTAATCTTATTGTCTAATTTTTTGAGTTCTTTGTATATTCTGGTTATTAGGGCTCTATCTGAAGTGTGTGGAGTAAAGATTTGTTCCCAGGATGTAGGCTCCCTGTTTATCTCTCTTATTGTTTCTTTTGCTGAGAAAAAACTTTTTAGTTTGAGTAAGTCCCATTTGTTGATTCTATTTGTTAACTCTAGCGCTATGGGTGTCCCATTGAGGAATTTGGAGCCCGATCCCACCGCGTGTAGATCATAACCAACTTTTTCTTCTATCAGATGCCATGTCTCTGATTTAATATCAAGCTCCTTGATCCATTTTGAGTTAACTTTTGTGCACGGCGAGAGATAGGGATTCAGATTCATTTTGGTACAAATGGATTTCCAGTTTTCCCAGCACCATTTGTTGAAGATGCTATCCTTCCTCCATTGCATGCTTTTAGCCCCTTTATCAAAAATAAGATAGTTGTAGTTTTGTGGTTTGGTTACTGTGTCCTCTATTCTGTACCATTGGTCCACCCGCCTGTTTTGGTACCAGTACCATGCTGTTTTTGTTACTATTGCTCTGTAGTATAGTTTGAAGTCTGGTATCGCTATACCGCCTGATTCACACTTCCTGCTTAGTATTGTTTTTGCTATTCTGGGTCTCTTATTGTTCCATATGAATTTCATGATTCTTTTATCGATTTCTACAAGATATGCTGTTGGGATTTTGATTGGCATTGCATTGAACTTATATAGGACTTTTGGTAATATCGCCATTTTGATGATGTTAGTTCTGCCTATCCATGAGCAGGGTATATTTTTCCATCTTCTAAGGTCTTCTTCTATGTCTTTCTTTAGGGTTCTGTAATTTTCATTGTATAAATCTTTCACCTCTTTTGTTAGGTTGATTCCCAAGTATTTTATTTTTTGGGGGGATATTGTGAATGGAGTAGTTGTCCTCATTTCCGTTTCAGAGGCTCTGTCGCTGATATACAGGAATGCCTTTGATTTATGCGTGTTGATCTTATATCCTGCCACTTTGCTGAATTCATTTATTAGCTCTAATAGCTTCTTTGTAGACCCTTTTGGGTCTGCTAGGTATAGAATCATATCATCTGCAAATAGTGATAATTTAAGTTCTTCTTTTCCTATTTTTATGCCTTTAATTTCTTTCGTCTGCCTAATTGCTCTGGCCAGTATTTCGAGGACTATGTTGAACAGAAGTGGTGAGAGAGGGCATCCCTGTCTTGTACCAGATCTTAGAGGGAATGCCTTCAATTTTTCTCCATTCAGAATGATGCTGGCCTGTGGCTTATCATAGATTGCTTTTACAATGTTGAGGTATGATCCAGTTATCCCTAATTTTTCTAGAGTTTTGAACATAAAGGGATGCTGTACTTTGTCGAAAGCTTTTTCTGCATCTATCGATATGATCATATGGTTCTTATTTTTAAGTCTATTGATGTGGTGGATAACATTTATTGTTTTCCGTATATTGAACCAACCTTGCATACCAGGGATGAATCCTACTTGATCATGGTGTATAATTTTTTTGATATGTATTTGAATCCGATTCGCCAGAATTTTATTGAGGATTTTTGCATCAAGGTTCATTAGAGATATTGGTCTGTAGTTTTCTTTCTTTGAAGTGTCTTTGTCTGGTTTCGGAATCAGGGTGATGTTGGCCTCGTAGAACGAATTTGGAAGTTCTCCCTCCTTTTCTATTTCCTGAAATAGCTTGAAAAGTATTGGTGTTAGTTCCTCTTTAAAGGTTTTGTAAAACTCTGCTGTATATCCATCCGGTCCTGGGCTTTTCTTAGTTGGTAGTCTTTTGATGGTTTCTTCTATTTCCTCTATTGTTATTGGTCTGTTTAGGTTGTCTATATCCTCCTGGCTCAATCTAGGCAGATCATAAGACTCAAGGAATTTATCTATGCCTTCACTATCTTCTATTTTATTGGAGTATAAGGATTCAAAGTAGTTTCTGATTATCTTCTGTATTTCTGAAGTGTCTGTTGTGATATTGCCTTTTTCATCCCGTATGCTAGTAATTTGGGTTCTCTCTCTTCTTCTCTTCGTTAGCATGGCTAAGGGTCTGTCAATTTTATTTATTTTTTCAAAGAACCAGCTTTTAGTTTTGTCAATTTTTTCAATTGTTTCTTTTGTTTCAATTTCATTAATTTCAGCTCTGATTTTAATTATTTCTTGCCTTCTACTTCTTTTGCTGTTGTTTTGCTCTTCTTTTTCTAGGATTTTGAGATGAAGTATGAGATCATTTATTTGTTGGTTTTTTCTTTTTTTGAGGAATGAACTCCAAGCAATGAATTTTCCTCTTAGAACTGCTTTCAATGTGTCCCATAGATTCCGATATGTTGTGTCTGTGTTTTCATTTAACTCTAGGAATTTTTTAATTTCCTCCTTGATGTCTTCTAAAACCCATTGATCACTCAGCAACCTATTGTTCATTCTCCAGGTGATGTTTGATTTTTCCTTTCTTCTTTTATCATTGATTTTCAGTTTCATTCCATTATGATCAGACAAGATGCATGGTATTATCTCTACCTCTTTGTATTGTCTAAGAGTTGCCCTGTGACATAGTATATGGTCTATTTTTGAGAAGGTTCCATGTGCTGCTGAGAAAAAAGTGTAGCTACTTGATGTTGGGTGGTATAGTCTATATATGTCAATTAAGTCTAGGTTGTTAATTGTGTTATTGAGTTCTATAGTTTCCTTATTTAACTTTTGTTTGGAAGATCTGTCCAGTGGTGAGAGAGGTGTGTTGAAGTCTCCCATGATTACTGTATGGTGGTCTATTAGACTCTTGAACTTGAGAAGAGTTTGCTTGATGAACATGGCTGCTCCATTATTTGGGGCATATATATTTATGATTGTTATGTCTTGTTGGTGTATGGTTCCCTTGAGCAGTATGAAGTGTCCTTCTTTATCCCTTTTGATTAGCTTTGGCTTGAAATCTATTTTATTAGATATGAGTATGGACACTCCTGCTTGTTTCCGTGGTCCATATGAGTGATATGATTTTTCCCAACCTTTCACCTTCAGTCTATGTACATCTTTTCCTATCAAATGCGTCTCCTGTAGACAGCATATTGTTGGGTCTTGTTTTGTGATCCATTCTACTAGCCTGTGTCTCTTAATTGGTGAGTTTAAGCCATTAACATTTAGGGTTATTATTGAGATATGGTTTGTTCTTCTATCCATATTTGTTTGTTGATGTTACTAAACCTGATTTGTTATCCTCTTTGACTACTTTCCCCCCTTTACTGTCCTATCTCCCATTGTTGGTTATCAATGTTATTTTCCATTTCCTCTTCCTGTAATGTTTTGCCAAGGATTTTTTGAAGAGATGGTTTTCTAGCTGCGAATTCTTTTAACTTTTGTTTATCGTGGAAGGTTTTAATTTCATCTTCTAACCTGAAGCTTAATTTCGCCGGATACAAGATTCTTGGTTGGAATCCATTTTCTTTAAGCGTTTGAAATATGTTATTCCAGGATCTTCTAGCTTTTAGAGTCTGTGTTGAGAGATCAGCTGTTATTCTGATTGGTTTACCCCTAAATGTAATCTGCTTCCTTTCCCTTGTAGCTTTTAAAATTCTCTCCTTGTTCTGTATGTTGGACATCTTCATTATAATGTGTCTTGGTGTGGATCTCTTATGATTTTGCACATTCGGCGTCCTGTAGGCTTCTAGGATTTGGGATTCTGTCTCATTCTTCAAGTCTGGGAAGTTTTCTTGTATTATTTCACTGAATAGATTGCTTAATCCTTTGGTTTGGAGCTCTGTGCCTTCCTGTATCCCAATGACTCTTAAGTTAGGTCTTTTGATATTATCCCATAGCTCTTGAATGTTCTGCTCATGGTTTCTTAGTAGACTTGCTGAGCTATCTATGTTCTTTTCAAGTTGAAATACTCTGTCTTCATTATCTGATGTTCTATCTTCTAAGTGATCCACTCTGCTGGTAGTATTCTCAATTGAGTTTTTAAGTTGGTTTATTGTTTCCTGCATTCCTAGTATTTCTATTTGTTTGTTTTTTATTACCTCTATCTCCCTGTGAAATTGATCTTTAACTTCCTGGATTTGTTTGTCAATGTGATCTTTCATTGTCTGATTTTGCTGTCTCATGTCTTCCTTGAGACTCCAGATCATCTGAAGCATGTATGTCCTGAGCTCTCTATCTGACATTCCATCTGTTGCAGCTATTACCTCTTCTAAAGTTGAGTTGACCTGCATTGCCTGTGGTCCTTTCTTTCCTTGTCGTTTCATACTGCTGGCGTTTCTTCCTGCTTGGTGAAATTGTTGTGTCTTTGATATTTTCCCCCTCTATTTATTTATATTGCTCTTGTATAGTTGAAAAATCACCCTTGCAGGGCAGGTAGTGGCTGTGATCCTCCTCCAATTAGTGTGATCCGTCTACCATGCTGGCAGGCCCTAGGTCTGCTTTGCTGGTCGGTCAAAGGTCTACCTACCCAGCAGGCGCCAGGGGCACCTGTGTCACTCCATAAGTTGCTGGGCCTAACCTCCCGATGGGTTGCAGGTTCGCCTCGCTTGCAGGCACTGGGGGAGAGGCCGGTTCCGCCCCTCAGCAGGCTTTGGGCCCGCTCTGCTCCTGTTCACAGTCCCGCCTACCTGCAGACACTGGGGGAGGGGACGGGCCTAGCCCTCAGCCGTCCGCCGCCGGACCTGTCCTAGTGGGTCCGGTCCGCGTTCTCCGCCGGCACGTGTAGCTGCAGTCCCTTGGCTGGTTGCTGGGCCTGACCCGCCCGCCCGTGGCTTGCAGGTGCGCCTCGCTTGCAGGCACTGGGGGAGGGGCCGGTTCCGCCCCTCAGCAGGCTTTGGGCCGGCTCTGCTGCTGTTCTCAGTCCCTCCTACCTGCAGACACTGGGGGAGGGGACGGGCCTAGCCCTCAGCCGTCCGCCGCCGGACCTGTCCTAGTGGGTCCGGTCCGCGTTCCCCGCCGGCGCGTGTAGCTGCAGTCCCTTGGCTGGTTGCTGGGCCTGACCCGCCCGCCCGTGGCTTGCAGGTGCGCCTCGCTTGCAGGCACTGGGGGAGGGGCCGGTTCCGCCCCTCAGCAGGCTTTGGGCTGGCTCTGCTGCTGTTCTCAGTCCCTCCTACCTGCAGACACTGGGGGAGGGGACGGGCCTAGCCCTCAGCCGTCCGCCGCCGGACCTGTCCTAGTGGGTCCGGTCCGCGTTCCCCGCCGGCGCGTGTAGCTGCAGTCCCTTGGCTGGTTGCTGGGCCTGACCCGCCAGCCCGTGGCTTGCAGGTGCGCCTCGCTTGCAGGCACTGGGGGAGGGGCCGGTTCCGCCCCTCAGCAGGCTTTGGGCTGGCTCTGCTGCTGTTCTCAGTCCCTCCTACCTGCAGACACTGGGGGAGGGGACGGGCCTAGCCCTCAGCCGTCCGCCGCCGGACCTGTCCTAGTGGGTCCGGTCCGCGTTCCCCGCCGGCGCGTGTAGCTGCAGTCCCTTGGCTGGTTGCTGGGCCTGACCCGCCCGCCCGTGGCTTGCAGGTGCCGGTTTTTATTTTTAAGTCTATTGATGTGGTGAATAACATTTATTGATTTCCGTATATTGAACCAGCCTTGCATCCCAGGGATGAATCCTACTTGATCATGGTGTATAATTTTTTTGATATGTATTTGAATCTGATTCGCCAGAATTTTATTGAGGATTTTTGCGTCAAGGTTCATTAGAGATATTGGTCTGTAGTTTTCTTTCTTTGAAGTGTCTTTGTCTGGTTTCGGAATCAGGGTGATGTTGGCCTCGTAGAATGAATTTGGAAGTTCTCCCTCTTTTTCTATTTCCTGAAATAGCTTGAAAAGTATTGGTGTTAGTTCCTCTTTAAAGGTTTTGTAAAACTCTGCTGTATACCCATCCGGTCCTGGGCTTTTCTTAGTTGGTAGTCTTTTGATGGTTTCTTCTATTTCCTCTATTGTTATTGGTCTGTTTAGGTTGTCTATATCCTCCTGGCTCAATCTGGGCAGATCATAGGACTCAAGGAATTTATCTATGCCTTCACTATCTTCTATTTTATTGGAGTATAAGGATTCAAAGTAATTTCTGATTATCTTCTGTATTTGAAGTGTCTGTTGTGATATTGCCTTTTTCATCCCGTATGCTAGTAATTTGGGTTCTCTCTCTTCTTCTCTTCGTTAGCATGGCTAAGGGTCTGTCAATTTTATTTATTTTTTCAAAGAACCAGCTTTTAGTTTTGTCAATTTTTTCAATTGTTTCTTTTGTTTCAATTTCATTAATTTCAGCTCTGATTTTAATTATTTCTTGCCTTCTACTTCTTTTGCTGTTGTTTTGCTCTTCTTTTTCTAGGATTTTGAGATGAAGTATGAGATCATTTATTTGTTGGTTTTTTCTTTTTTTGAGGAATGAACTCCAAGCAATGAATTTTCCTCTTAGAACTGCTTTCAATGTGTCCCATAGATTCCGATATGTTGTGTCTGTGTTTTCATTTAACTCTAGGAAGTTTTTAATTTCCTCCTTGATGTCTTCTAAAACCCATTGATCACTCAGCAACCTATTGTTCATTCTCCAAGTGATGCTTGGTTTTTCCTTCCTTCTTTTATCATTGATTTTCAGTTTCATTCCATTATGATCAGATAAGATGCATGGTATTATCTCTACCCCTTTATATTGTCTAAGAGTTGCCCTGTGACATAATATATGGTCTATTTTTGAGAAGGTTCCATGTGCTGCTGAGAAAAAAGTGTAACTACTTGATGTTGGGTGGTATAGTCTATATATGTCAATTAAGTCTAGATTGTTAATTGTGTTATTGAGATCTATAGTTTCCTTATTTAACTTTTGTTTGGAAGATCTGTCCAGTGGTGAGAGAGGTGTGTTGAAGTCTCCCATGATTATTGTATGGTGGTCTATTAGACTCTTGAACTTGAGAAGAGTTTGCTTGATGAACAAAGCTGCACCATTATTTGGGGCATATATATTTATGATTGTTATGTCTTGTTGGTGTATGGTTCCCTTGAGCAGTATGAAGTGTCCTTCTTTGTCCCTTTTGATTAACTTTGGCTTGAAATCTATTTTATTAGATATAAGTATGGACACTCCTGCTTGTTTCCGCAGTCCATATGAGTGGTATGATTTTTCCCAGCCTTTCACCTTCAGTCTATGAATATCTTTTCCTATCAGATGCGTCTCCTGTAGACAGCATATTGTTGGGTCTTGTTTTGTGATCCATTCTACTAGCCTGTGTCTCTTAATTGGTGAGTTTAAGCCATTAACATTTAGGGTTATTATTGAGATATGGTTTGTTCTTCTATCCATATTTGTTTATTGATGTTACTAACCCTGATTTGTTATCCTCTTTGACTACTTTCCCCCCTTTACTGTCCTATCTCCCATTGTTGGTTTTCAATGTTATTTTCCATTTCCTCTTCCTGTAATGTTTTGCCAAGGATTTTTTGAAGAGATGGTTTTCTAGCTGCGAATTCTTTTAACTTTTGTTTATTGTGGAAGGTTTTAATTTCATCTTCTAATCTGAAGCTTAATTTCGCCGGATACACGATTCTTGGTTGGAGCCCATTTTCTTTCAGTGTTTGAAATATGTTATTCCAGGATCTTCTAGCTTTCAGAGTCTGTGTTGAGAGATCAGCTGTTATCCTGATTGGTTTACCCCTAAATGTAATCTGCTTTCTTTCTCTTGCAGCTTTTAAAATTCTCTCCTTATTCTGTATGTTGGACATTTTCATTATAATGTGTCTAGGTGTGGATCTCTTATGATTTTGCACATTCGGCGTCCTGTAGGCTTCTAGGATTTGGGATTCTGTCTCATTCTTCAAGTCTGGGAAGTTTTCTCGTATTATTTCACTGAATAGACTTTCTATTCCTTTGGTTTGGAGCTCTGTGCCTTCCTGTATCCCAATGACTCTTAAATTTGGTCTTTTGATATTATCCCATAATTCTTGGATATTCTGCTCATGGTTTCTTAGCAGACTTGCTGAGCTGTCTATGTTCTTTTCCAGTTGAAATACTTTGTCTTCATTGTCTGATGTTCTCTCTTCTAAGTGATCTACTCTGCTGGTAGTATTCTCAATTGAGTTTTTAAGTTGGTTTATAGTTTCCTGCATTTCTAGAATTTCTATTTGTTTGTTTTTTATTACCTCTATCTCCCTGTGAAATTGATCTTTTACTTCCTGGATTTGTTTGTCAATGTGATCTTTCATTGTCTGATTTTGCTGTCTCATGTCTTCCTTGAGACTCCAGATCATCTGAAGCATATAAATCCTGATGTCTTTATCTGACATTCCATCTGTTGCAGCTATTACCTCTTCTAAAGTTGAGTTGACCTGCATTACTTGTGGTCCTTTCTTTCCTTGTCTTTTCATACTGCTGGCGTTTCTTTCTGCTTGGTGCCACTGTTGTGTTTTTGAAATTTACCCCCTATTTATTTATGTTGCCCTTGTATAGTTGGGAAGTCTCCCTTGCTGGGAGGGTATTGGCTGTGCTCCTCCTCTAATTATGGTGGTCTGTCTACCCCGCTGATCGGTCGCAGGTCTGCCCCCGCTGCGGGCACTGGTGGTGGCTTTGCTCTGCCCCCACTCCAATTGTGGTAATGTAACTACCGCGCCCTGGGATCGTTGGTCCTGATCTGGATGTGGGTGGCGGCTCAGCTGGGCCCCCACTCCAATTGGTGTGACGAGTCTACCGCGCTGGCAGACCTCTAGGCCGGTGGGTCGCAGTTCTGCACAGCCCCCACTCCCAATGGGGGTACCTGACTACCTCTCCAATGGGTCGCTGAGCCCCCTCCGGACCCGGGCGGCGACCCTGCTCCACCCCCACTCCAACCAGTGTGACGCGACTGCCTCGGTTTTACGTGTCCGCCACGGTGGCAAGCTACCTGGCCTGTCTTGCCAGTTGGCGGCAGGTCTGCCTGCCCTGCTTGCTCTGATGGCAGCTCCGCACAGCCCCTACTCCAAATGAGGTTACTTGGCTACTGCGCCGCGGAATCGCTGGTCCTATTCTAGGCGTGGGCGGCTGCTCTCTTCAGCCCCAGCTGCGTTTGGGGTGTCATGGTACCACGCCGGCGGGTCACTTGGCCTGCTCTGGGCGCAGGAGGAAGCTCCAATCTGCCCCTACAACACCCCGCCGGACCCTGATTGAGAAGCAGTCACCGCCGTTTCCCTAGCCTTGGGCCAAAGCAGCTTAGGTAGCCGGAACCCCGCCTCTCCGATCTGATACACTCTCCGCTGGGAGCTGGTTCCCCACGGGTTCCCCAGCCCCAGGCCAAAACTGTTCCAGGAGTTAGAACCCAGTCGCCCCAAGCTCACCGCACGCTCCACTTGGAGCTGGCCTCCGCCGGCAGTCTCCGCAGTTTCCTCAGACCTGGGCCAGGTTAGCCCCGGGGACCAGAATCCAGCTGCTCAGTGCCCGGCGCACACCTTGCCAGGCACGAGCCTCTAGGAGTATTCTCCACAAGAACCCCCGCCCCGAGCCTGAGCAAGAAATCTGTCTGCTAGACGCAGGCAAATACCAGCCTGATATCACCTGTTCGTAGTTGAATGGGCTGAGATCAGTAGAACACGGGGATGATTACATCATCTCTCCGAAATGGCGGCTGCTGTTCTCCACTGTGGTCCGACCGGTGTCTGGAACCAAACTGGGCCGCTTCTCTCCTCTGTTTCAAAGCTGGAACTCAGCACTATGGGCTCCGATGTACCACTGGCGGGAGCCCCCCTGGATCCGTATCGCTGTTCCCCCGCTCCGGCACCCTGCCGCTCCCCGGCACGCGCCACAGACTCCAGCCTCCGGGCGATCGCCTGTCAGGCTATGCGACCCTCCGTGCGGGGAAATGGAGCTCTCAGAGCCAAACTTCGCACGATGGAAATCTGTCCACTAGATTCTGGAGCACCTCAATTTCACTGGAACTTCCCAAAGATATCCTTCAGCCGTTTTGCATTGTCTTTCTCCCACTTAGCGACGCGGCGCCCTGGGGTGATGCAGTCCCTTCGCCGCCATCTTCCGAAACATTCTATTTCAATCCACCATACACATCTTAAACTATCCCAATGGTTTCCACTTCATATCAAAGAAATAAAACAGGTTAAGCTTATGTATTTTCTTTTCTGCTTATTTTGAAATCTTCTGTGGGATTTGGCTAGAGTAGAATGTAAGCATGGCTATTACTTTTTTTTTTTAAGTTGTAGATGGACACAAGATCTTTATTTATTTATGAGGTGCTGAGGACCAAACCCAAAAGGGTGGTGTCATCTAGCTATTAGAGATTATCATAATTTTAAGCAAAAGCATTTCTGGGAGAACCAACCCCTGAATCATTAGGGATCACCATAAATGGTATTATGGTTTAGATATGAGGTGTCTCTCTAAACCTCATGTGTGAGACAATGCAAAAACATTGAGAGGTGAAATGATTGGGTTATGAGAGCCTTAACCTGATCAGTGGATTAACCTGTGGACCTGGATTAACTGGTAGGATGTGGCAGGAGGAGACAGGTCCCGAGAGTTGTGCCTTTGGGGTTTATGTTTTGTCTCTGGTGAGCAGAACTCTCTTTCTGCTTCCTTGTTGCCATGTTCTGAGCTGCTTTCCTCCTCCATACCCTTCCGCCATGGTGCTCAGCCTCACCTTGGGCCCAGAGCAAGGGAGTTGACTGTCTATGGACTGGGACCTCTGAAACTGTAAGCACCAAATAAACTTTTCCTCCTCTAAAACTGTTCTTGTCAGGTTGTTTGGTCACAGTGGCAAAAAAAGCTGATAAAATCAAGTGGGTAGAACAAGGATCCCTCAAAGGCTTCTGGATATCTTATCCTAACTATCTATGCTCAATCCAGCTCCTAAAGGTCCTGAAAAAAATAATAGTTGTGTTTCCATCATCCCCGTCACTTACGAGTGCCTGGGCAAGTTCATGATGGAGTACTTGCAGGATCTGGAAATGCTGACTCCACTGGGTGGCTAGGAACAGGGACAGAAATAAAATAAACCTTGACAACATTGATCCTGGCCTCTGCCGATGAAAAATGCAGCACGACGTGGCCAAAGCACACATTTGAAGTGCAGTTCCTCTCTATACCAGCCTTCATTTACCAGAGGTCAAAAACTGGCAGTCTGTGGCTGGCTTTGGCCAGCAGACATCTCTCATTTAGCTGGTCACAGTGTGGGAAGTTTTTCTCATCAGGGCAGGAAGCCCTCTTTAGTTCACCACAATGTCGTCCCTTTACTGTGGCCTCAGCTTCCCCTCCCCTCCTTGATTGACATGGGTTATCTGACTGTTGCTGTTATCTGACCATTCCTGGGAAAGCATAAAGAAGAATACCAAGAAGCCAGGGCTGAATTTCTTGTGTTGCTGTATCTCCAACTTGCCCCTTCTTCCTGGAAGCAGTGCCTGAAAAAAATCTCTGTGCAGCCATAAAAGAGAATAAAATCATGGCATTTGCAGGTAAATGGGTGGCATTGGAGAAGATAATGCTACGAGAAGTTATATAATATAAGGTGACTGACTCATAGTGGGGTAGGGAAGGGGAGCCTGGGAGGGATAGACAAACTCTAGATAGGGCAGAGGAGTGGGAGGGAAAGGGAGGGGGTAGGGGGTTAGCAATGATGGTGGAATGTGATGGACATCATTATCCAAAGTACATGTATGAAGACAAGAATTGGTGTGAACATACTTTATATACAACCAGAGATATGAAAAATTGTGCTCTATATGGGTAACAAGAATTATAATGCCTTCTGATGTCATTTATTTTTTTTTAATCAATTAAACAAATATCTGTGTAGCCAGGCACAGTGGCACACACCTGTGATCCCAGCAGATTGGGAGGCTGAGACAGGAGGATCTCAAGTTCAAAGCCAGCTTCAGCAAAAGCAAAGCGCTAAGCACTCAGTGAGACCCTGTCTCTATATAAAATACAAAACAGGGCTGGGGATGTAGGTCAGTGGTCAAGTTACCCCCAGTTCAACCCCTGGTACCCACTCCCCCCAAAAAAATATCTGTCTACCCCTCCATTTCCCACACAGCTCACCACAAGCTTTATTTTCTTCAACTGCCCAATGTACACGAAACCTGTTACACAGGGATGTTGTGAGAACCTAATGCAACCACATGGATAACTTGTTCAGCATGGGTTAGGCACTTCACGAACTTAATTTCTCTTTCTTTTCCCTTTTCCTTTTTATTCCTTTGCTTTTCCTTCCCCTTGCCCTGTACCTCATTCTTGTTCCTCTGTTTTCTTCTTTCTTTTATGATACTTTGACAGTTCCTTGCTCTCCTCTGTAGACTTTAAACAGGTTTTCTTTTGTTAATGGGAACCCCAATGACCGTGTCTTATCCTGAATTGAAAGTTGTATTAAATGTGTCTTCTGGTTCCATGCAGTTTCTGGGTTAAAGAAGATGCATCTGAAAGATACAGAAGGGATTCAACACCGAGTTAGTCATTTTTCTGAGTTAAGATGAGGTTTATCTCTCTACTCTGGATTAATTCAGAAAGTGGTTGAAGATGGTGACTTTGCATTCATCAGGGGAGCTTCCAGTTAGTAAATTGAAACTGTCTCTTTATGAAGATAGAAAATATAAGTTCCATGTTTTAAGAAATACTCTCTCAAATAGGTTAATATTTTAGGAATAAAATAGCAATAGGGGAGTCATTAGAGACTTTTAGAACTCAAAGGGGACATAATGACAAACTATTCTGTCCCTTTCCTTCATAGTTGAGGAAACAGGCTTGGCAGGGTAAGGGACTGGTTCCAGGCACACAGCTGTGCAGTGGCAGGAACCTTTGTTTTAAGCGTCCAGTCTTCATTTCTCATCTTGCAACCTCATTGACTACAAGGTTCCAAAACATTTTCAGTGTCTGCATCTCAAATAACAAGAATTGAGCTGGGGATTATTAGAGGCAAAGGTTACACAAACAATGAAGAGATTATTGAGTAAAATTCCTGACCTTGGCACCGTAAAAAGAGACAAGAAGTCATGGCCATAGTATTCACATGCCCCAGATGCAGGGAAAGAAAATCTTTCTGAGTTCATTGATATCTGGGCATAAGCTCTGATTTAGATATTTACCAGCTGTGAAACTTGGAAATGCCATTTAATTTCCATAAGTATTACTTCCTTCATTTGCAACGTAAAGATAACTATTTCTGAACTGCCTCCTTCAAAAGTTTGTTGTGGATTTCCAAATAAAAATGATTTAGCCCAACCTACTATGTGTAGGGCACATTATTGCCAGGAAGCAGGGATTCACATTGAGTTGCACTTGCATTATCTTTATGCTGTGTCAGGTGCCCTCACAGGTAAGATATAGAAAGGGAGAGGTATAAACAGGGGTTGCTCCATGGCTGAAATGGCTTCATGTTCCAGGTGTTGTGCAATATGTGGTTCTTTAACCTCATATGGGAAACTTGAACTAGAACAATCATCATGAAGGAGAGAACAGACATTTTGTGAGGCTGTGGACAGTTTTAGACCTCTTTGAAGAAACAACACTTGGCTGTAACCTGTATTTCTGATATACTTAGAGTCAGAAGTAAATTTGATGCTCAGTATTAGGAGGGGTTTGAGGTGAATCTCATTTGTGTTGCTGTTGTGCTTTCTTAAGTGTCAACAGGGATAAGGCATTACCTGATTAATATATATATATATATATATATATTATATATATAATATATTATATATATAATATATATATATGTAGTTGTAGATAGGCACAATACCTTTATTTTATTTATTTGTTTTTATGTGCTGTGCAAATCCAGTGCCTCACATGTGCTAAGCAAGCACTCTACCACTGAGCTACAACCCCAGCCCCATTACATGATTTTTGACTATCACTGAGGGAGCTTCTGTGAAACCCAATCCAAATCTTTGGGGTAAAGATTATGTATAGGTATGGAATATAAATAAGCAAATGATGAAGAGAAATTCAGACTTAGTGGCATGGTATCTTGAGGGGAGGGGAGAAAGAAAATCCTCTGGACATTGATGACTCTGTAACAAATAAAGAACAACAAATTAAAGATGGCCCATTATTCACTTGGTCCCTATAGTGGATATGGTACCCAATGTCCGTAGCCTGTGTTTAACTCTATAACCAGAGATATTTCCCTTGATCATTCTTAATAACTGTATTTCCTCCTCCCATGCCTGTTATTCTGCACCATTACCTTCCCCTTTCCCTGTCATTTATCTTGACTCATCTGCACAGCTCAAAGATTTGAGCAGAAGGTGTGAGGTAAGCCTGGACACCCCTCTAAAGTATTCTGCCCCTTGGATTTCTGTGTCCACACACTGTCCACTGCCATTCTGAAAGTCAAGGTATGGGATCATATGAAAGTGATGGATATGCTCTTACATTTAAATAAAAATAGTCTTTATAGGAATTAACCCAAAAAGGCAAGGAAAAAAAAAAAGACCTTCTTGGAACATACAAAGGCTCATTTTTGCCAACCCCAGACAGAGAAAGAAGAATTTGAGAGAACAGTGATTCTCTGCCTTGACTCTCTACCTTGATGGCAGAATTACCTTGGGTGCTTTTAAATAATGTTATACCTGGGCTCCACGCCAGACTAAATTAGAATTTCTGAGAGTGAGGCCCAAGCATGCAGTTTTAAAATTGTTTCCTAGGTGGGGTAATGGGTAGTCATAGTTGCAATCCACTGAGGTATATGGAGTTCTGTGGTCATTTGTTATGCTCCTTGTGAAAAGAATCAGGCAGGAAGTACATGGTCAGGTCATAAAATGCCTCAGGACTGAAATACTTGCTATTGTGAGATCAGCGGTATACCATGTCAGCCCAGCTGCAGACCAGAGCAGTAATTCAGCCCATGTATGAAATAATTTCTCTTGATGTTTATGGAACTAACAAGTCTCATGATGGTATTTTCTGATGAGGATGTGTTTAATGACTTGAGCCCATCGATGAGCTAGGATAACATCCTGTTTGGACTTCTCCCTTTTCAAGTTTATCAGCTTGAGGTGCACATGAATATTTTTTACAATTTAACAAGATGGCTTTGCAAGCTGGACTTTATAAGGAAGTGTGAGTTCCATATCATATCAGGGATATGAATTCCCACTCAGAGCTGACATGTCCATTCCATAGAGAGGAAAAAAAAAACACACTGAATTTATATGCTATTCCAGAAATTCTGAACTCTGAAGCCAACTGGATCACTCTAAGGACCCAAGTGGGAGACATATTTGAGTCAATGTCTACACATAAGGATTTTTTTTTGTTATTTTATTTTCCCCTTGAGGATGATAAAATGAAGTCCACTTTAATTAAATGCACAGGGAACACTAATTTACTTTGAAAGGCACTGCCAATTCACTTATTGGTGGCATTCTCTATAGTACTAAAGGAACTTTCAAAGGAACTAGACTAAGAGAGAAACCCGTTCCTGTAAATATTCCTATTGGTACAGGCACTTCCTTATATATTTCCCTCATGACCAGCAGCTACCAAGCAACTCTGAAATTACTCCATTGTATTGTACACAGCTCATGACTGCAATTCATTAGGGGTTATGAATATAATATGAAAAGTCTTCCAAGCAAAAGAAAGTAAGAAATTATAGATCTATTTATAATTTGGTTCCTATAATCAATTGTACATTAGTTTGGTCTCCTGTTAACAAGCTTTGTGTGTATTCTCCAAACTCCAAATTATTTCTGACAATATTTCTAGATGTTGCATTTCAGTCCTATAGGTTTATTACTATTATAGATAGTTTTATGATACTATTCTAATTTTTCATCCTTAAGTAGACATAAGAACTTCTACAGCAAATTACTTACTCATAAAGTATAAATGTTGTTCAGGAAATTCTTGAATATGTTCAGCAGAACTAAGAAAAGTGCATCATTGTCAGTTTGATTAACAAAATAATTGAGTGGTCTTAAGAAATATTCCAGGGGAAAAATCATAAAAATACCACAAACATACATGTTCCATTCCTGACTGACTTTGGAATTTCTTCTGTAAATCTTGCAATGCTTCATTAATAAGTAAAACAAACAAAAATCCCCTCATGTGATTCTGATAGATTCAATAGTCAATATATGATCAGTTGTGCTCAATATGTGCTCAGATCCTGATAGATTCAATAGTTAATATTTGGCAGTCAATATGTGCTCATTTATGGATGAGTAGGGAGAAAACTAACTTTTATTGAATGACTGGTATATTCAATTTTATTACTCATAATAATTTTAGAGGATAGGAATCATTCATTTTATAATTTAGAAAACTGTCTCAAAGTCACACAACTAGCCTAACTTGTGGAGATTCAAATCTGGGGTTGCCTTGAAGCTAAATGTAAATGAAGAATAAAAACATGAGTAATATAACATGAATTATAAATATATACACACATACTAAAGGCACAGAAAAGTAGGCAAAAACTGGATTGGGCTCTACACTTGAAAGAAAGGATTTGGAGGCCAGCATTGAGTGAATGTTCCATATATACCACCTTTAGCCTGAGTAGAGGTTCCACACATGAAGCACTGTGTGAGTGGGCTAAAAATGATGAAAACCTATAGTTTTACTAATTTGAAGAACTAGAAGACAAAGTTCATGACTACTCTAGGCACTTCAAAGAGAAAAAAGAGTCCTGACAAGATGAGAACTAGAAGGAGGAAGACCCAAATTCTTTATATACACTCATTCCAATTTTCTTGCTGACCACACAAGCTTGGATGCCTGGGAGAGAATCCAGGTATCCCATCTTCATTAATTGAAAGAACTAATCTGAGGTTTGAACTGACACTCACTTCAGAAAGAAGAGAGTCTAGAGTTTGAAAATGGACAAGTTAAGTGCCTACTAAAATAAAGCAAACACATGAAAATTACAATAAATACAAAATTCTTTGGAGAAACAGGACAGAATCCAGTGTTGTTAACAACAAAATATTCACGATATTAGGAATACAATAACAAATTACTAGATATGCAAGTAAACATGAAAGTATGGTTCAGACTCATTAGAAAGGGTGTTCAATGGGATTCAATCTCAGTAAAAATGAATTTTATGGCTCAGCTTACTAGAGGCGCATAGCACCCTGACAAGAAAGGGAGAATAACCCGATGAAGACAATATTCAGGCTGAGAGACCACCTGTTTGTGGAAGTGAATGTTCCAGGGAGGGATTCAGTCAGAATCAAACGTTATATAGGTGTGTGGAGAGTTTCATTCTGAATTTCCTTGTGTATGTTCCATGAGAAAAGCCAAAAAACAAGTGTCCCCAGACACTTGGGGTCAGAATGATATGAGGATTGGATAACATGGTTTCCATGGGCCCTAGTCATGTTTAGAAGATGTTTAAGGAAAGAAGGGAGATCACAATTTTGAGTGTGCTGAGGGATTATGTAGAGTGGTTAATATTTTCATACCTTAATTTATTTGCTTGCAGATTGGACAAAATTTAGATTAGCAGCTGCTATTTAGTAAAGGCATTCTGTAAAACATGCCTAGGGTAAGATATTCTATACTTTCAACTTCCAATTCTACTCTAGTATATTTTAAAGTACATTTATAATATTCATTCTTCACTCCTGTGAGGGATGTGCCTGAAATGCACTAACATACTGGTGGAGTTTTCCATGTATGCACTCTCAGATTTGCTCCTTTAAATAAGCAAGGGCCATCAATCAGAGCACCTAGTCTTTCCTGTCCACTTACTTTTGCTCTCTGACTTGGTTCACCCCCTTGCATAATTCAACACATTAACATTGATAGAGACCCCACACTACCCACAATATATCTCCTTCAAGCTGTTTCCAGTCCAAATTCCAAAAGATAGCAGAAAATGTCACTGCTTTTTGTACCTCAGTGAAAGGATTTGATTCTAAGTTTCATGGTTTCACAGATTTATTCTGTATTTATGGGCTAGGGTGGAGACTTCATTTGTCATAATGGTTCTGGTGGCAAGTCCATTCATGGAAGAAATTTACTGATTCTTGCTGAATTATATGAGTTATTGGACCAACACAAATGATGTCTGGTTTTTCATCTATCCTGTGCAGATTGATTTGTTGGATGGCAAGCATATGGTCTTTGGTACGATTAATATAGAATCTATGGAACGCTTTATGTCTAGGTTTGGCAAGACAGCAGGAAGATCAATTGCCAGTTCAGGTAACTCTTATACATTTGATTTTGTGTTTTGTTTTAATCTCTAATCTCCTCTTCAGGTGAGGAAAGCAATCTTTTCTTTTATCCTATAATCTTTGGGTGCTTGTTTGCTAAAGTTGCTTGGGTTTCATACTTTCATACTTCATTTCAGGTCTACTTAGACTTCTGATTTAATGATTATTAAATAAAATCTAAACAAGAAATAATATTTGTAGTTCCCTGTTGTGGTCAGTGTTCTTATCTCCTCAAACACAACTCCCACCCCACCCCACCCCCCCAAAAAAAAACTAACAAAACAAACCACATGGTGGTAAGCTCATTGATCTTTATTATAGCAGGCAAATTTCTACTCATAACATCCAGAAGATTAAAGTTCTTCTACAGTAACTGCACCCTTAACGTCTCAGCTTCCCCAAATTTGCTCCTTCTCTTTCTCAAATGTATTTTTCCAGGAAACATACTCTGCCAGGTAGAGCGTCAACTTCTAACATCTGACAGCATGTGCGATCTCCCAGGACAAACTCTCTGTAGACAGCAAACCACAGAGCCATGGTCTGGCTACCCAAGTACTACACTTGAAACATGCATAAGGTTCTTAGGGATCTCACTTTACATATTATAAAAATTTGAGTGTAAATGTAAAAACTACTTTAAAATACTTAAAAGAATAGTGAAAGAAGAGGAAGGCTTTTTCTTAGGGGACAAAGTTAAGAACAAATGATAGAAGAATTTTTAAAGGGACACATTGCAGCTTCATTCAAAGGAAAGCCTGCTAACTTTCAGAGGTTGAGTTACTATGAGCTGCTCCATCAGAGGGCCTATGTCAAAGTGCCCATCAAACAGATGGTCTAGAAGAAAGCCCTTCAGTGGGACCATTTTGGAGCAGAATTGCATTTGGAGCATGATTTCCCAATTAGCAAATCATGACATTCTAAGTTAAGGAAAGAGGGGAGATCATAAATTTGAGTGTGCTGAGGGATTAAGATGTCATTCTAAGATGTCATAGTTTGCTAATTTGCCTTTGACTCCCTGAGAGCTTATAGGGCTGTTTCTCAACTAGATTATTCACATTTATCCTCATTGAAGACAATGGGTGATCCCTCATTGGCTGTTTATAACTGTACTCAGAAAAGTTTGATTTTTTAATCAAAGCATTATTAAAAGAGCGACCATGACTATTCAGATCTCATAACAGAGCTGTTATTTCTTCTCATGATTTATATTATTATATTGTTGTTGCTTCTTTTTGATTCTTAGAGATATCTTTGATTCCATGAGTTATCAGTCTTGTGACAAAGACATGTACACCAGCTTGACATTTCTATTTTTGATTATTAAGCAGCCTCAGAAGGGAAATTAATTATGCAGAGTTTATGGTCAAGATATTTTGGTCTGCAATTAATTTCTCATCTCTTCCCATTTCCTCTTTGGAGTATTAAGAACACATGGTTATTGCAAACTCCAGGGTGAATAGGGCTCTCTTAAGTCTCTTTAATATTTGCCAACCTTTCTACTTGACTTCAAATATCTTATCCAAGCATAAGTTCAGGCTTTACCCTGAGGCTCTGCTTGAAGGACAAGCTCACAGAGAATGCCACAGGGAGCTGCTTATCTATTTAGATTGTTCAGGTTTACAGTGGAGCACATGGAGTCTCTGAGTGGTGATTTGATTTTGTTCCCATTGGAAAAAGTGGCAACTAGCCCCTTACAAAGACAATGGAGAAGTAATTGGTGGTTTTTCATGTAAAATAATTTCATGTAGAGTATGCCTTTATAATTGTTTTAAAATTCAGCTATCGTAGGCTTTTACTTCAAAGATTACAAGATGAGAACTGAGAAGACTACTGCTTAGGTGATTGTGGGCAAGTCACATTCAAGTCACATTGAATCTCATTGATAAAGATGTGAATTACTATGTGGTCTCCCCCCACCTAATATCGTATTTCTAACCTATAATTCAAAATTTCAAGGTGTGTTCTGGAGTCATTTTATTTTATTACTGTCTTTGCTTTTGTCTTCATGTAGAATATTTTGCTGATAAGCTTAGAATATGTCTATTTTGTTCAATGTTACACTCACTCATAAATACTTTTCTATTTTCAATTCCCTATTGAATTTAATCCAAGTTGTGTAAATCGTGGGTTACTACAATGTGAATAGAATGTCACATATGTAACTCCTGCTATTGGTACTAGTTTGTGTCTCTGAAAACATGTGGAGCAAACCCCTCCATCAACAAGCAACACATGTGCATTGTATATCTATCTTTGTGTTCAAACCACTGAAGTCTGAGGATTATTTGTCACTGAAGCATCATCTAGCCAATTCTGACTAGTATAACTTACTCCATCCATTGCAAGCAGATTCTTGATAAGGAGCATTATAGGGAATTTACAAATTTTCACTTAGGTCAGAGTTGACAAATAAATCAGAACTCTGACTCTTCAATACCACGTAAAAAAAGAAACTTTGCTATAATATATCTTGATTGACTCATCATTTAGCAAAAACTAGCAAGTGATCTGAACTAAACAAACTATCAACCTCAATTATTATCATTTCTCATCTCCCTAGAAAATACTGGCTAAGCAACACATTTTAGTCAATAGTGAATTACAAGGGACTATATTCTTAGAATATGAGATTATCTGCACAAATAATTGTTAGACAGAAACAAACCTCTTTGCAGGCTGCAGATATTATTGTTATTGTTGTTTCTGTTGTTATGTTTGACTTTTGAATGTAATAACATTTGCTGCATTGAATTGATTCATTTTGAGGGTGAAAGAACTGCTCTGATGTAAATTTACCAAAACGACACAGTTTTCTACTTTAGCGGTTTAAGATAATTCTCTTGAAAACAGGACTTGGAAATGCACATGCTAGAAGAAGGGTTTTTCACATTCGCTAATGGCTTCTTTATTGTCCTCATTCTTCTGGGATCCTTGTCTCCTCTGGTTTGTATGCTCTCCCTGTGTGGTCTCACTGCTCCCTCAGTTTCTAATAAAGCTATGTAGTAAAGGAAGAATAAAGGATTCCTGGGCTGGGCTTGGGAGTTAGCAAAAAAAAAAAAAAAAAAAATGAGGATGTGTGCTGAACAAAGGGGCAAGAACAGCCATTGGGTATTTGCCTTGGATGTGTTAAATGTTCCCTGGTGGACTCAGGGAGGGCAACGCTGGAAGGATGGCTCAGAGAGCAGAAGGAGAGACTTAAGCTTTGGTGGGGAGGTATCTTTGAAGGCCAAAAAAGGAAATCAAGTCAGAGCATCAGATATGCATTCAGGAAAAGAATTGACAATAAGGATCAACAACAGAGACTCTGGAAAATATTACCAAACAGATGCTGCTTTTCTGCTGGCTTCATTGTTCCAGCTGTAAGCTCTGCTGTCCTTGGTTCAGAAATCTCTCCCAGAATATCCCAGTCCCTGTGCAATCCAGCTGCCATCTTGTGACCTTGACACTGACCTCTATCCTGAGCTGCAGACCTGAATTTCTAACAGCACCCCCTCCTCCCTTCCTATCTATCTCCCTTTCCATTACTCTTGTCTCAATGAATGGCCTCTCGATAGAGGAGTATTCCAAGGCAGAATCCCTGGTTCTCTCCAGCAGTTCCCTCTCCCAACCTCCGGACTCAATCACATATCCTGCTATTCTTACTTAAGAAATACCTATGGAAACCAAAGTTTCTCTCTGACTCCACTGCCTCCATAGTAACCCTACTATGCTATACACAGAAGACCAGAATTTATTCTTAACTATTTTTTATTGCTATATATTAATTATACAGAATGGTGTATTTGGAAATGAGTAATGTCTGAGGGTGTGTGGGGGGGTTCTGGTTCCAGACTTGTTCAATTTTTTTCCTGGCGCAGAATGACAAAATGGACCTCTTGTAGAGGAAATTGATATGTCAGGATTGCAAATATGACAGGATGGGGCAAGTAGCAGGTTGTATTTTTCTTAAGAACCCATGAGTCCCTGAAAACTTAATATAGAGGGATTGGGGATTAATAGGAGTGCACAAAACTGCCAACTGAAGGTCCTTTCTGCCAGACTCCTCGTTTCTCTCCAAGTGCCAGGATCCATCTTTGTCCCACTTCTAGGAGCCATCAAAGATATGCCTACTGCTAACTCTCCTGGCCCATGGGTGTGAGATGCAGAGAGACACGGAGGCATTCCTCTGCAAGACCTGGTTGCTGTCTAAGACCTCTCCACATCTTGGAATGGTTGATGCCAGAAATGACTACTCATTTCAGAAAAGACCCTGCCTCCTTCCCATAGGAATGTGATCTACTGGTGACTGTTAGATAGTTAGCACTTGAATAATAAAGTATAGTGCCCTCACTACTTACAGAAATGGCTCTCAGAGAAGCCAGGGGTAGGAGGTTGAGGCAGGAAATTGTAATGAAGAAAGTCCCCAGAGCACTAAATCCGAGACTGCAAAAGGCCAGGTATTATCAAGGGGACAGTGGGTGTTTCTAAGTGGACATTGTACTCATTCCCTTAAGGGTCAGGTTGAGTGCTCAGATCAACTTGGTACAAAGACCGTATCTGAGTAGGGAAGGATGGATTTTGGTATACTGCTCCCAATGCCATGTACTTTCTCTAATTTAATACTCACAATAGGCTCTTAATGACCTCGGGAAACAGAGGCACAGAACTTAGATCAGTGGTTCTCAAAAACACTCTTAAAACTTATTAAGGATCCAAAAGAGCTTTTGTTTTTTGTGGATTACTTCTACCAATATTTATCATGTTAAAAATTAAGGCAGAATATCTTGTTTATTTTTTGTTCAAAACGTTTTTCATTATTTTTTAAAGAGTATGGTTAATTTTTTTACTATAGTAACCCTACTATGCTATATATAGAAGAGCAGAATTTATCCTCAACTATATTTTATTGGTATGTATTAATTATACAGAATGGTGTATTTGCACATATAAAATCATGATGAATGTCACTCCTCAATACCTCTCTATCTCCTCCTTGCTCCCCATGCTCCCTTTCCTCCTCCCTGCTACTCTCCTTTCCAATTTCGTGGAATCCCTTTCTTGTTTGTTTGTTTTGATTTTTCCTTCTAGCTTCTGCATATGAGAAAAAAAAACATATGACACTTTTCTCTCTGAGTTTTATTTCACTCAAAATTCTGGTCTCTTCTTTCCTAAAGCAGAAAAATTTTAAAATACAAGAATTCATCAACACACATCCTGTGAGTCATCAGAATGATAGCAGCATCATTTGTCCTGTATCCTCACTTTATACTCAGGAGAAAATGAGAGTGAAAAAGATAATATCAGCATGATTATGAAAATAGTTTTGACTCCACATAGCTCCTAAAGGTTCTCAGAGAACCTCAAGGGGGAAAATACTTTGAGAAAACACTAGTTTGAGTGACATTTTTGAGGGGATGTGGCTGGAAATGAGAAGCTGGTGTTGGAATCCAGGTCTGACACTAAAGCCAAGGTTCCTTTTGTCCCTATCAAAGACTTGACATTGCACAAGGGAAAATTCTGCAATTTGCCCTAACCCAAACACTTAGGAATAAAGCAAAACAAGAGAAATCCATACCGTTGGTCGGCAGGAGTCACATCCACTAGAGTACAGATTTCATCTGATGCATTTTGGCATTTAGTTTGGAGAATTAGCAGACTGACTTGCTTGGTTCTTCAGTGTGGCCTTTTCCATGGGGGCAATATCCTTTAGGTCATCCTTAGCCAAAGCTTTCAACAAACGCACGACTGTGGTGTAAGAGGGTTGATCACTGAAAAAAGATACATGGGGCACCATGAGACAGACCACTGTGGGCTTTCTACCGCAGTCTTGGATGCTAGGGCTTGTGGCTTACCTGATTTTCTGAAATGATGTTAGGCTGTAACTGAAGTGTCTCAAGTTAAAAGCATTGAAATTAAATCTGACTGCTTTCTGAATTCACAGCAAAAAGCAGCATCTATCTACCCTGAGCCTCTGTCCCACCCCTGCAGATCCTTAAGTCTAATTTACTTGTCTATTATTTAGCCAGTCCCTTGGATACATGGAGGGAGGAGCTGCAAGCAGGAGCTTATTTCTCATGGCAATCTTGGTGTCGGGTCATCCACATGTCAGCCTCTAAGCTGTGGCCCGAGTGGGTGGGCTTTGAGGATATTGCAGCCACAGCCTTCATCTCAGGAAAGCGTGTCTCCATTTCAGATCTGCTAGTGAAACGCGCCTCCAGGCTTATTTTATTTCATAATGATTTCTGCCCACATTGTTCAGAGGAGATATTTACCAATGCCTCAGTTCTTCAATCCATGAAAGCCCCTTTCAGAAGCTGTCATGTACATCTATAAATGCCTGGAAATCAATGCTATTTAGCCAGCGGTAGTGACCTTTCAGACACAGAGATGACTTCAAAATGGCATGTGAAAGATAACATTCAGCAATTCCAATACAATACTCAGAATATCCAATAGCACTTTAATTACCCTCTCCTGCAAAAGAGGAGGAAAAGCCTAAGCTCAACTTCCTTCAAAGGCAGCTCTCACAGCTATAGCAAGCAAGGAAGCTGGCCTGATTTATAAGAGGAGTGTTGCGTGCCCAGTGTTTACCCCCTTTGTCAAAAGTAACATCCAGATGACTCCACCCTTCTTAGGTAATAAGAACACCCAAGGTATTAAAGAAGACAGCCAGGACTTTCAGACTGAGTCTCTGAGTTCCAGTCTTTGTTCTACTCTGTACCTCCAACTTCTACAACTTTGTTACATTTTGTGCAATGGTTCCGAGTAGGGTTTTAAAACCTGTAAAGTATACTCATTTTAAAATCATCTTATCAAAAGTAAGATACATCTATTTTTAAAAACTTAAATCACAAAGATTAGCTAAAACAAGAAGCTAAAAATAACTTGAAATCCCATCATGGATTTTTTCCCTAGGCATCCATGCTTACTTATTAATTAATTTATTTACTTATTTACTATTAAAATATGCTTACATTGGTCACATTGTTGGTAACCTGCTTTGTTACTCAACACCAGCTATTAAATATTTGCCCAATAATAGCTTCTAATGATTGTGTAATATTTCATTGTGTATTTGTAGGGTAGCTTATTCAACTGATTATCCAGTATTGAATGTTCATGTGGTTTTCTCTTTCTCTCTCTCTCTCTCTCTCTCTCTCTCTCTCCTTTCTCTCTTTCTCATGCTACCCATTCTGTCTTTGTCTTTCTGTTTGTCTCTATTCCTTCTCCCTCCTTTCTCTCTCTGTTTCTCTCTTTCTTGGCAGTGATAAACTGTGCAGCTAGAGATGCTTACTACTGTGGCAACTCCAGGAGCATTGTACAAACAAGGTTCAGCTGTGTGACTAAGTCTTGACTGTGGGGCCACATCCTTTTCTGGGATTTTGAATTCAGACTGCAATCATGCAGAGGGTGAAAGGGTTAGAATGCCTTCACCCCAGACAAGGTAGCTCTTATGTTACAAAGACTCTTTGGATCTGCTTCTCATACATTTTTTAATTTATTTTTTTAGTTGTAGTTGGACACAATACCTTTATTCTATTTATTTATTTTGATGTGGTGCTGAGGATCAAACCCAGGGCCTCTCATGTGCTAGGCAAGCGTTCTACCACTGAGCCACAACCCCAATCCTGCTTCCCATCCATGTTTTTGAGCATCCTCTTCTCCCTTCCCAACAATACTGTGAGATTCTACAAATCCTTCTGATGAGTTTCCATATGGCCTAAGGTAGCCATTGTCCATTTCTATAGCTTATTATAAAAACATCTCTAGCAAATGCAATTAGTAAAAATGTGCAGATTATACAGTACTAGCCTGATTTTTTTTAACATTTTAAATTAATCAAATAAATGGCTTACAGACTTATTAAAATTAAGGGTAAGTCTATAGTCTTAGTTATGCTGGGATTTAGTTTATTTTTATGCTTTATGAATGCATATTTGCCTTTGGAATTCATAAACTTTTGTAGTTTTAGCTTGCCAAGTAAGTTGATATTTGTTTAATTTGTTAACAAAACCTATTAGTGTCTTGGCTAGAAATGGTTGGGAATATGTTTCAGCTCAAACCCAGTTTTTGTAGTCTATTTATGAACCTCAGAAAAGAAAGATTTACTGTCATTTTTATGGAAATGCTGGCAGGACCATAACTGTGCTAACACAGATGGCACAGTAGTAAATATATATGTGTGTGTGCATAAAGGAAGCACGATTAGGTAAATGGATGTTTGGATGGTCTATGGGAAAGAGGAAAGTTGCTGCAAGGTGGTTTCTGTTTATCCATATGGCCCAGCAGAGCAGATGACAAGATGACTCTTCTTTTCAATCATTTGATTTCCTCGGGATCTGCCTGATCAGCAGTCCTTCTCTCAGACCAGGAGTTTGGCAGGGAGCAAACTCTCTTGAGAGCTGGACTATGGGAGTACTCCAGGGATCAGTCAGGGACTTTCAACTTGGAACCAAGAGCAAAACTGTGACACTAACTTCAGCTTGGGCCCTCCACTTGACTCCCTGTCTTGTTCTGATGGCTGGTAAGGACATAGGATTGCAGAGCAGACCTCAGCCATGACAAAACAGGTGTAAGTATCAGACTGATTACGGATATGAGAATAGAATAGACCTGTTTTTGAATCAAAGTGGTTTAGCCACTTTGACTAGACTTATTTTTAAATGATTTATGCAACCAATTCCCTAGCATTGTACATTCTCTCTAACACCCTGTTAATTTGAGTCCCCTATTTTTGCTGCTGCTTCTTTATTTTTTAACAGGAACTAAAATTTTATTTTAAATATTATTTAGTAATTTATTTTATTTTAAAATAGCTCATTTTAGAACATATAAAGCAGATTTATTATTGACTTCCTAGCACCCTGTAATATGGATGTAACCAAAACTGGTTCCCTACTGATGGACCACTTGATAAGTTCTTGTAATTGTTTACTACAAATAATATTACATGAAATTCTTTGATTTTTCTCAATGTAATGATTGAATATATGCATATATGTGCATACTGATTATCAGTCAAATTAACACACCCATTGCCACTCATAGTTACCTTTTGTTTGTGTATGAACACTTAAAATCTGCTCTCTTATAAATTTCAAGTGAACAAATGTGCATTACTAGCTATAGTAAACATGCTCTACTTTAGATTCCTGCAACTTATCTATCATGTAATTAAATATTTATACTCTTTTTACTGCTGTTCCTTCTCCTCCTCCTCCTCCTCCTCCTCTTCTTCTTCTTCATTTCTTTGTTCTTCCTCTTCTAAAAGTTGAGTTCTTCTTATCCTCTACTTTATATTATCGCTCTATTTTGGAACTTTTTTCCTTGTCATGTATTTCTGCTTTCTAATGCTTCAGCTTTTTCATGTCTTGGTCTCACTCAATGCCTCTTGGCTTCTCTTGGAGCATCTTTTCAGTTCCCTCTGACCTTTCTGCCACTAGCAGTTTCCAAGTTCAAGTAATCAGAGTCTAACATGTTCCTTTTGGGGAGAAGTCTCTTTTTTTTTTTTTGACTCTACAATAAGCTTGTCCATTTACCTTTGGTTAGATACCTTTCCTGGTCAAAGTGGGCACAGTTGGACTATATTGTCATCTGCATTTAATATAATCAAGCTGTACTCTACAAACTGTGTGGAGAGAGAAATCAAGGGAGACATGGGGAGATTTGAGGGGAAAGAGGAGCAAGAGTTCATGTGATGTGGCCAAGAACAGCATGTGATGTGGCCAAAATTTCTGCTTGTGAGAAGGTATGTTAGGATGAGAGTGACATGGAAAATGCTAATCTGCAAACATCTTAGTTTTTCTCAGCTCCTATATGCTTCTTATGGTATAAAAAACCCTAAAGTTCATGTGAATACAATATACTGCATCATCTTAGATCAGGTCTTCTGAAAATAGACCCTGGGATAAAAATTTTTAGTTAGGAGATTTACTGGGGAATGATCTTGGGAACTACATCTACAGAAGATAAGAGAGCAGAATTTGATAACAAGAAATTAAACTCTGCTATGAGGCCACTGAGGTTTGAAGATTATACCAGATTGAGTCGGGGAGGTGGGGGCCAGGCCTATGCACCTGTACACCTCCAAGTCAACCAGTCAACAGAAGGAAGCTGCTACGGGCAAGAGGCTCTAACCTTGCACAAGGTAGCTCTCCTATGTAAACAGCAATTACTGCAGAGGGACAGCTAGAAGTTAATACTTCTGATAGCTAGAGAACTGGGTGCCTCATTCCTGAGAAAGTGATCTGAGTGGCACACTATAGTTTCCTGTACATGTTCATTTTTTATCCATTCATCCCATCTATCTACCCATTTCATCCATCCATCCATCCACCCATCCATCCATCCATCCATCCATCCATCCTATCATTAATTCAACACACATTCATTGAATAAGATGTGCCAATAACTATACTAGGAGTTGGGATTACACCAAAATACAGAGCCGACGAAAACCCAGCGTTCATAGAGGCTACATTCCAGTGAAGGAGTCAGATGCTCAATTTCAGTTAGAAAAAAAATGTTATGAAGAAGCATAAAGTAAGATAAGGAGGACAGAAAATGAGAGAGGATGCTCTTTTATATACTGTGTTCAGGCAAGAGTTTTCCTGCCAAATTCTTTTTAAACAGTGAATCAAATGAAGTGAAAGGATTAATGGGACTAATTGGGGGAAAAAAAAGAAGAGCCAGGCAGAAGTAGCAGAGAACTTAAAATCTTAAGCCTTAATGAGTTTGGCACGGAGGAGGAAGCAGTCTGTGGAGTATCAGGAGTGAAAGGGAACATGGTGAGAAATTACGCTGCAGAGATAGATGGAAGTCACATCATGTAAGGCCATGGAAAAGCATTTGGATATTATTTCAACTCAAATGAGTGTTGGATGATTTTGAACAGAGGAGCGAAGTGATCTAGTGACCTGACTTCAGCTTAATCAGAATTGCTCTGGCTGTAGGCTGGCAAGGCTGGAAGCAGGGGGACCAACTAGCAGGTCATTTCAGTCCAGAGGGTGAGAGCAGTGAGAAAGGGAAGGAGAAAAGTGCCTCATACATGCAAAGAAGCTATTTTATTTGGTGCTTAGAAAAATAAAACAACAATCAGTTTCCCACAATGAATGAAAAACATCTGTGTTGGGTTTTTTTGCAAGACAGTATACAAAATGATGACTTCCTAAGGGATTTTTTAAGAGTGATTTTGAAAATATGCAATTTTAAGCCTATTTGTTGAATTTAAACTCAATTCCCTAGGTCTCCTATAAGATATGAATGAATCTCTCTCATGGTGCCCGACCCTCGAGCACAAGAGACTATGCCTTTTATGTGTGCATCCTGAACACTTTCCATGGTGCCTGGAACTAGAATATTGATGGGATGAATGAATGAATAATGAAAAGAGGGTGATACTGCAAACATCTGTCTTATGTGAGCTCTCTACAGATTGGGTGTGCTCTCAACTGGACCCTACTTTCAACAAGGATGTCACAGAGTCTAGCAAAAGATAGCATTTTCTCTGACCAAATTGCAGGTGAAATGATGACATTCTGGGAGGTCACATGGGATGGAAAGTTCACAATTCATATTTAATTGGCAGCAAACTTTTTAGAGAGGCTTAAAACAATTCAGAGACAAATCATTTTTCATAGTCAAGAGGCTGGATATCTGTGGCAGATTATGTTTTCTATAGAATCATCTGACCTACTCTACTCTTATGCAGTGTAACTTTTCCAAAGTCTCAGCAAAAGGAAGAATCTATTTTTCACTTCTTTGAACCTGGTAAGGTCCATGATTACTTGGACCAATAACATATGGTTATTCCAAGCTTACCTTAACTTGTCTGATAGTATCCTTCTGCTGCCCCTGAGATGCTCATTCTTGGATTGCTACCTTTCAGAACCCAACTGCCGTGCTGTGAGACCCCAAGGTCACATGGTTATATTTCAGTTGACGTTTCCACCTGACCTGCAGCATCATCTGCCAGCGTGTTTAATGAGTCATCTTGAACATATCAGCCCAGTTGAGCCTTCAGATGAATGCAGTCCCCATCAAACCTGGGCTCAGCTGAATCCAGTCAAACCAAAGAACCATAAGAAGTGCTAATAAATTGTTTCAAGCTTCTACGTTTTGGGTGGTTTGTTATGCAGAGGAGGAACCAGATCAATCACAGAAACCAAGTCACTTAGTGGGTGTCCTTGTCAACTGGAGTACGTCAAATCTCTCATGGTGGCCTGGGACACCTTCTGCTTACCATCTACTTCTCAGGTATGGGAAGTGATGGGTTTATGGGTGAGCCCCAAGTGATTCCCTGCTGTACAGTCTCCATCCTATGCAACTTTTCTCCCCTTGCCTTCCTCCTATCTGACTCCTCACTTCCTCTAAGTAGCTGGTTTTCTTCCTTCTTTTATGTGGCTTCTCTTCCATATGTAATTTTCATACCTTCTACCCATTTTTTTCCTCTTCATTCATCTGTTGCTCTTCCTGTTCCTAAGTTTTCCCCAGGTTTGTAACTGATCCTCTCTTAGCTCCCTTTGAATTCCTCTACCACCTTCTCTTTGGGGGTCCCTTTGGATGGTGAACAGCAATGCATTTTTCCTGCCTGGAATCTCTTGACTTAATATCCCTACCCTCCTTCTGTGGCATCTAAGTAAGAATGTCAATATCCTTTCTCCTAAACCCTCAACCAGAGGTAGGTCACAGAATCAAAATAGGTGAGCATCTTTCTCCTAAGAATTTAATCTTTGGTGGGGTACTCAGAGAAAATGGTGGGTCCCGAGTGCGGACATCTGAAGAGATGGCCCACTTGTTCCTGCTGCCTAGACCTGGGGGGCTAAGTGCCTCATTCCTGTATTCTACTAAGGTTTGTTTATTGTTATTTTTGATAATAACAATATTTTTGATAATAATCTGAATCATTCTGACAATAGGTCATTTTCCATCTGAATGAACCCCACTTATTTTCTATTGTTTAGAACTAAAAATCTCAACTGAAAATTTATCTCACTCCTTCTTCCCCACCCCTTTTATTTGTCCTCTCATTCTCTCTTCCACTTGGTTCTCTGTCCTTCCATTTCTTTCTATGCTTTTCTCTCTCACATTGTCTCTCTCCTTAGTCATACATATGCAAGCATTTTTGTTCCCATGCACACTCCACCATTATTTCCCCTCCAAATCTCTCTTTTTTTTCTTTTTATAATCGAATTGTTTTTAAATTAAAATCTTCTGGGCCTTGCTTGTGTTCAATCAATTCCACATGGCTCTCCTTCCCTGGCTGGTGGTCTGTGGAATTATAATGAAGCTGTGTGTCTCTGCCATTGCTTTCTGGGTGCCAAGCTGGAACGTAGCCCTTGCAGATCCCTCCCAGAATGTTGACAGGTTCCTCTCAAAAACAACCACCTATTTTGTGCTGCATGGTTTGGCTCTCTGAGCACCCAGCCTCTCCTGCTGGGCTTGGAGTGGTGGTTGTACATGGTCTAGAATTAACTTGAAACATTTTGGAGCTGCCTTTGGGGGGGACTCCTTTCAGAATCTGGCTAATAGATTTGGCTCATGGAAAATATCATGACCCACTGTTGAAATAACTTTGGGGTGGAAAATAGGAGATCTGGGCTCCAGTTTCAAGCTCTGGAACATGAGTGTCCACAGTATTAACTACTGAATGCAAAAGCTGAACATCCTCAATTTGAAAATCAAAATACAAAGGGCTCTAAAGCCTCCAACTTTTAGAATACCAACAAGGTGCCGCAAGTGGAGAGTTGCTCATCATAAAACAAAATTATAAAGACTATTGTATACAATTAACTTCAGGCTACATGTATAAGGAAATAATACGGAAAGCTTGGTCTTTGTCCCCAATGCCAATAACAAGGACAAGGCTTTCACAAAAAGAAAACAGTTTTATGACTTTGCTAGCAAAAGGAGAAAAGCAACAGACTCATGTCATGGAGGTTGCCATTCTAACTGCTAGGGCGAACAGAGGGTTTTTAAAAAGGGAGTACTGGGGCTATTAGATATTATCAGTAGATGTAATTAATGTTGAACGCTACCCTTCAGAGAGCTGTTTTCTCCTTTCTGGGAATGTTCAGGTGGACAGTAAATAGAAGAACAGACCCCTCAGCTTTAGGACAGGGAAAATGCTAATCTTGTTTTCCCTGCAGTTAGGAGGGGGAGGAAGAAGAATAAAGAAAAGAAAAGTCAGTTTTAAAAATAAGCCTCCAATGGTTGAGCTGCAAGGTTTACACTCAATACATGAGTGGACCCTTCCATGAAAGGGACCCTGTTAGAGAAACAGAAATGAATTTCTTTTTTAAACACGGGTCCCATCTCTAAGGCTTGTCCTTATATATGTGCAAATAATCTCAAATCCCCCCCACCCCCCGCCTCTCATTGTCAGTCTCTCTGTCTTGGATCCTCTTCTGTTTGCCAGCATTGGCCCTGTTAAGGACGGTGCCCAAGGGCAAGTTACAGAGAAGCCAACCAGTGAGATCTTCCAGGTGCTGAATGGTCGGACTGTTAGGAAGGAGATAAATGGTAGAAGGGCCACTTGGGAGCCTCTGGAGCTGATGAGGTTTACATATATAGCATGACACATGTTGTCGGTGCCTGCCCATATTGCCTGCCACGATCCCTGTGAATGTTGCCAGTACCTGAGAGCGTTTGCTGGTGATAGTCTTTGTGGGGAGCACGCCAGAGTACACAGGACTTTACATGGAGCAGCCATGAACCGATGACAAAAGAAGTTGGCAGATAAATACCTCAGCTCTGTCACCCTTTGAAGGCGTATTCTATGCAGTCTCCCAGAGTTCCCCAGAGGGATTGAGCCCCTGCTGCCCAGTTCAGTCACCTGTTCATTGAAACACCTTTTACTTGAAAGGCCTTTTAATCGCTTGCCTTCCCATCAAGGTCTCTTTCCCATCCTTTTCAGTGTTTTTCCCATAAATCATTCTTGTGCAAATCCTCATCTCAGGGCTGTTGTCTGGGAGACTCCAAGCTGAGGAGTGGGTCCTTAAAGTGCCAGTAGGTGGTGAGAGTGATTACCAGAAGATAGAAAACAGGTGATTTTCTATAAAATATAAATACGATAGAAAGTATTACAATTATGTAATGTGATTGTTATCCATAATACCATTTTATGTAACAGTAATATTAATAATACCTAAGTTGGTTCCTAGGGAGTTCCTTTTATTTCCAATAGTGTATATGTGTGTGTGTGTGTGTGTGTGTGTGTGTGTGTGTGAGAGAGAGAGAGAGAGAGAGAGAGAGAGAGAGAGAGAGAGAGAGAAAGGGAGGGAGAGCAAACTGGGATCCAAGATGAAATATTGCAAAAATTACTCTGGACTGGCAGATAAGGTATAGAAGCCAGTTAAGATTTTAATACACTTGAGCTAAATAAATCACTGGAATTTCTGTATTGAGTTCTGTCCCGAAAAAAAAAAAAAAAAAAAAAAAAAGAAATAGCCTAAGTGACCTCACCATGGTGCCATAATAAGAGCACATTAGCTGACAGCTAAGAGCCATTTTTAGCCTATTGAAAATGGCAGTGGTACTGGGGCATTTAGATTAGGTTCCTTTACTTATTAAAGGTTCTTTTAGTTTTTATGGTAAAATAGTTTTGATAACAGCTTTGAAAATGCCAGCACTATGTGCTAAGCGATGGCCATGAATAGTACTGATTTCCAAACAGCTATGTTCATTATAAATCCATGGACATAAAAAGTGCCATAGTGATAAACTTGTGTGTCCTGAGCTCCGAAATCATGAAGGTTTAGTGGTTGCACTTTTGTTGCCCTGAGTCTTGCTCTCATTGTTGCTGTTCGGTTCCTGTTTAGCATGCTTGAAGCATCCTGCAATCTAGCAAACCGATCCTTTCAAAACAGCCTGTCTTTCACTGTCTTCAGAGTTGGGGCTTTGGGCTTTGATGTTTCCTGCATCTACTCTGTAGACTGGGCTACTCTGTAGATTGAGTTTTCTTAACAAGGCCCAGAGGCTATTGTGGGATACTGGGAAAACTAGCCATGTTTTATTCTGGGCCAGGAGAGGAGGAGGATTTAGGATGGCAGATTAAAAAAAAAATTTAAAAAAAAGAAAGAAAGAAAAAGAAATCAGTATTGTTAACTTCTTCCAAGGTGATTCTAGGGAATGGGTCCAAAAAAATAGAAAGGAAAGAATAGCTGGTTCTAAGACCACAAGAAAATATATAGAAACATTCTCTATCATAACAATGCCCTGATTTCTCCATGATTGTCTTTTTAAGAAAGTTGTTGGTGCCTCATAATTATACCTAATAATGGGATTCATTGTGACCTATTTGTACATGCACATAAGTGAATCAATTTCATTCTCCCACATCTCCCCTACTCTGTTCCCTGTGCCTTTCTTCTTCTCTACAAGTCACCTATTTTCATGAGCTTGCCCCATGCAAGCATCCCTCAATCCCAGGGTTTTTTTTTTTTTCTTGCTTTCACATATGAGAGAAAACACATATCCTTGACTTTCTGAGTCTGGCTTATTTTGCTTGGCATAATGTTCTCCATCCATTTTCCTGCAAATGACATAATTTTGTTCTTTATGACAGAATAAAACTCCACTGTGTACATATACCACATATTTTTATCCATTCATCCATTGGTTCTAAACTAGGCTACCATGAATTGTACAGCTTTAAACATTAATATGCATGTATCACTGTAGTATGCTGATTTTAATTTTTTTAAATAAATACAGAAGAGTGGTATAGTGGGTCACATGGTGGTTCCATTCCTAGTCTTTTGAGGAGTCTCCATACTGATTTCCATGGCGGTTTATTAACTTACAATCCCACCAATAGTGTGAAACTCTTTCCCCCCCCCATCCTCTGTAGCATTTATTATTATTTGATTCTTGATTGCTGTTCTAACTGGATGAGATCTCTGTGAAGTTTTGATTTGCATTTCCCTAATTGCTAAAGGTGTTGAACTTATTTTCTTATATTTGTTGGTAATTTGCATCAAGTATCTATTTAGATCATTTCCCATTTATTGATTGAGTTATTTGTGGGGCTGGTTTTTTGGCATTCAGTTTTTTCATTTCATTGTATACCTGGATCCTCTGTTAAAAGAGTAACCGGAAAATATGTTCCCCCTTTTGGTAGGTATGTTATTTCTTCATGCTCTTAATTGTTTCTTTTGTGGTACAGAAACTTTTTAATTTTATGACATTCTCCCATTTTTTAAGTCTTGGTATTTATTGAGCATTAGGAGTCCTATTGAGGAAGTCATTCCCTGCCCCTATATGTTGGAGTGTTGACCATGTGTTTTTTTTCCTTTTCTTGTGTTTTTTTTTTTTTAATTTGTTTATTTTTGCAGCTGCAGTGTTCCTAGTCTATTTACTAGGTCTTTGATCCATTTTTTTTATTGACTTTTGTGCAGGGTGAGAGATAGGGTCTAGCTTTGTTCTTCTATATATGAATATGCAATTTTTTCTAGCACCATTTGATAAAAAGTCCATCTTTTTTCCAATGTACGTTTTCTGACATCTTTGTCAAGAATCTATGACTGTATCTGCGGGAGTTTGTCTCTGAGTCTTCTATTCCATTTTTGGAGTTTGTGCCTATTTTTATGCCAGTATCATGCTGTTTTTGTTATTATATCTCTACAGTATAACTTAAAATTGGGTACGGTGAATTACTTAAGCTGTTCTGGGTCTTCTATTCTTCCATATGAAATTTAAGACTGTTTTTTTTCTAGTTCTGTGAAGAATGTCATCAGCATTTTGATGGGGATTGCATTGGATCTGTACATCACTTTAGGTAATATGGTCAATTCCATGATGGTTTTATCAAATTTTCATAGAGATATCATGGGTGTCTTCATTATATTCATTTTTACAGATGAGGAGAGTTGAGTTCAGAGATGTGAAGTGAGTTTCTTGAGATTGTAGCACTGCAAAGCATGGAGTTGGATCTCTACCTTAGTCTTATTTTTGTCACTTTTGTCTTACAGTTTAAGATAGATATTGGATCCTTCCATAGTCATATGTCCTCTTTGGTTATGATAGGTTCTCAGTAAAGTTCCTTCCATCTTCTATTTCATTGTTTTTAAAGGATGGATTTACTTATCACAAGAGATACTTCCAAGATTATGAATTGTCTTTGTGATGATTCCTTTGGAGACCTCTTTGGAGATCCACAGAGACCTCCATTTGGATGTTCTTAATCAGGCCCACCTATACTAATTGGCTTCTGGGGACAGAGAGGCATTTCCTACCCCCAACTGATACCAGCCGTGGTGTGTGAAGTCTCGGCATACTTCCCCACCTGCAGATTCCAAGTTGACCTGTAGAAAGCTTTCCATGGAACTAATAAAGACCTGCCTTGGGTGTTTCCCAAACCTGTGTGCCAGAGCTTGGCAAAGTCCCACAGTGACTCTATACTTAAGCAATCTGGTATACCCCTCACCTAGTCACCAATCATGTGGTGACCAAGGTGTCCATTATGCCATGGCACTTCTTAGTAACAGCACAAGGCCTCCTTTGCTTTCAGACTCTAATTCTAGTTCCTCGCTTTTGCCCAGTCTGTAGTCAGGGTTCCACGATTCTCTGTCTTTAGTTTCCTGTCTTGGGATATTGATTCAGAGTCATATTTCTGTCCCCTCTTATTTTAGGATCATATTGTACAGACCATTCTGCCTTCAGTAAGATCACTTTTGATAGAACCAAACCCTACCTAGGAGTCCATGGGATGAGAGTCTGGTCTGTATCTTCCCATCCCACATTGAGAGAAGTCATGTTCAAAGCCTATTTCCATTTGAGTGAGGAAGATCAAACATGTAGCAGTGTTCTCTCTAATTAGAACTGGGGGATAAATGTGGAGAATATAAGATGAAAAATGCTCTCTTGCTAAAGCAGCGATGGGCTTGCCCTGTGCCCTCCATCTGCCTGATTCTTTTTTTGGCTATTTTTTTCTACTGCTAGTTCTCATAAGTATTGGTTTCCCACTGCCTTATGACAGATCAGCATACACTTAGTGACTTAAAACAATAACAATCCATTTTTCTCAGTTCTCATGATTTGAAAATCTGAGTTGAGTAAAGAAATCAGCCAACTCAGACTGGTTGATTGGGGTGAAGTCAAGGTGTTGACTGGGACCAATTCTCAGAGTCTGTTTCCAGGTTCACTGGTTTGTGGCAGAATGCCTTTCCTTGTGACAAGCCTTCTCCTTGTCCTTCTTCTGCTGGGTATTGAGTCCAGGTGCTCTACCCCAATCCACCACCCAGCTCCCAGGTTCCCTCCTTGATAGATACCAACTGAGGACCACTCTCAGAACCTAGAGACCTTTACAGTTCCTTGCCCCGTGCCCCCATATATAGTTCATAGCTTGGATGCTTGGTTTCTCTCAGCCCTGCAGGAGTGTCTCTCTGATGCTCCACCTTCTTATAAAATTCCTTTGATTAACTCAGGCCCACCAGGGTAATTGCTTTTTGATTAATTCAGTATCATCAGGAGAAAAGGGGATGATCTATGCAATTTTCTGGTGTCATCTTTGGTGTAGATCTTCATGGTTTACATCTTATGCTTAATTTGGGAATTGGCACCTGACAAATATTTAGGTAAATAATTATTGATACTACTAATGATGGTCACTGGACACTTGGTCTCATCACACTCTCTTCCAGTTCTGCAATCACATCTATTATGCAACTTCTGCAAACCTTAGCTCTTGCTTCCCAATTGCCATTCTCCAATTGCAGTGAGGGAGGGCCACTGGCTTTGCTGTACAGATAAGTAAGATCTGTGTTCTAACTGCCTCTTAACTTGATTTTCATTCACTAAAAGAATAAGAAATCACCAAATAAGTAATCTAACTTTACATCTCAAAGCCCTAGAAAAAGAAGAACAAATCAACACCAAAAGCAGTAGAAGACAGGAAATAATTAAAATCAGAGCCCAAATTAATGAAATTGAAACAAATAAAAAAATCAATGAAACAAAAATTTGGTTCTTTGAAAATATAAACAAAATTGATAAACCCTTAATCAAGCTAATAAAGAAAAAGAGAGAAAAGTCAAATTACTAAAATTTGTAATGAATAAGGAAATATCACCACAGATACCACTGAAATACAGACGATAATCAGAAGCTAGTTTCAAAATCTATACTCTAATAAAACAGAAAATCTTGAAGACATCGAAAAATTTCTAGAGACATATGACCTACCCAAATTAAATCAAGAGGACATAGAAAACTTAAACAGATTGCTTTCAAGGGATGAAATTGAAGATGCCATCAGTAGTCTACCAACAACAACAATAACAAAAACCCAGGACCAGATGGATTCTCAGCCTAGTTCTACCAGATCTTCAAAGAAGAACTTACACCAATATTCCTCAAATTATTTATTCCATGAAACAGAAAAGAAGGGAACCCTTCCAAACTCCTTCTATGAAGCTAGTATCACCCTGATACTAAACCTATTTTTTCTTTGCTTTGCTTCACTAATACCTCACCATTCCAAAGGTACTTGGTGTAAACAATTCTTAAACCTTTGGGGAGTTCTGTGACATATTTTAGATTATATTTGGCTAAGGATTCAGATTTCTAAGTTTAATTAACACCAATCCATCTGTTTTCAAGAGTATATTATTTTATAATCTTATTTCCCTGTTGTTGCTTCCCATGGAGTTTTGGGAAGAAGAGGTTCTAAAAGAGTGTACTCCATGTGCCATCTTATTTTTTTTCTTCTTAAAATCATACACATTTAAGATGTACTATGTGATGTTTTGATACACATATACTTAATGAATGATTGCTAGAATTTAACAAATTAACATTTCCTTTGTGACATCTCTAATGAATATAGGAACCCATGGGTGACAAACAGCAGCATGTTATGGAGGATGAGGGAGTCACTGGGAGTCCCATGATCTAGCTTTGATGAGAACCAGCTGCACAACCTTCAACAAGTGATGGCCTCTTGTTGAGTGTTCCTTTGTTTCTGGGTAAACCAGAAACAAAGTAGTAGGTAAACCTGTAGTAGGTAAACCTGGAAGCTCCATCAGGGACTATGTGGTTCTTCAATTTCCCCAAAGTCTGAGTTCACTTCATTTCCTTGTTGAACTGGATTAAAGACATCTCTCATTTAGCTTTCTATCACAGCGCATGTGGCAGAACAGCTGTCAAGTTAGGCTTCTGGTCAAGATGCCTTAACCTTGAGACTCATCTCCAGAATGAAAGTCCCAACAGTCCTCCCATGTTGAAACATATGCCATATGGAGGATGATGATGCTTATTGGGAAGCCCAAAGTTAGCCACAGCCCTGGGTACTTTGTTACTTCTAAGGGTTTTTCCTTGCTCCTCTTTAGAAAGGTAACTAGGGTAGCATCTCAGCCGAGGTGTGTCTTGCTGTGGTGTAGGCTGTCTCTTTAGAGTAGAAGATCTTTGGACAAGACATCATGATGGTACATATATGACTGGGACTATTGCATACCAGCATAGATGGCTGCAGTTGTCCTGATGAACCTGAGAAAGATACTTTTGTTCTTGAACCTAAATGTTGCAGTGTAGACTTTATTATTTCATATGTACCCCATGCAGACCAATTCAGAATAAATAATGGAAAAAATATGGTTTTGAACACTTTAGAAGAAAATCAGATTATTCGAGTCATCATGTGTGTATCTGTTTCTTATATATGTATATGCATACATATATACACACTCATACATTCATACACATATACACATGTGTGTATAGTGTATATATTTGCATGTATTTGAATCAGACCCATCTGTACATGTGTGATGAGCTATGGTCTGTCCAGTGTCAATCTTTCCAAGTTTCCTCATTCACCAAAGGAGAGAAGAGAGGAGCACCCTTATATACCTAGCTCCTCCCTAGACTCCTAAGACTCATAAGAAGCAGATATGGGGAGACCTAGCAGTAGAAGAGGGCTGCTGGGGCCCCAGGTGATGAAGTATGTCACAGACTGAGGGAGTACTATGTTCTCTACTTTCTCCTGAAGCAGGGAATGGTTTTGGAACACTGGAAGACCACAGTGAAAAAAATGGATGATCTCCACTACCTGGAGGTTAGAGAAGAGGGTCTTGAGAAACAGAAAAGGAGACTGTCGTTTACATATGGCAACTTGTTGAATCAGAGGGACTTCCAAAGTACCCCATAGCTTTGAGGTAAGTTTTTTTTTTTTCTTTTAACTCAGCAGTCAGGGACAAAAGCCAACAAATCTCATGGTGTTATATCATTGTTTGGAGGCTTCCAGGAACATTTCATTAAGCCAATTACAGTAGGCAGAATAATCTGCCTCCCCGCTCCCCACAATATATCCCAAACCTCCAAAATCTGTGAATCTGTTATGTTATATAGGAAAAGAAAATTAAGATTGCAAATGGAAGGATGGTTGTTAATCAGCTGATCTTAAAACAGAAAGAACAGCATGGACTATGCAGATCAGCAAAATCCAATCATATGTGTGCTTACAGGAGGAGGAGGAGGGAGGCAAAAGAGTGGATCTGAGAGACGTGATGTGAGATGAACTCAACTGGTCACTGCTGACTTTGGAGATGTAGGAAGGTGGCCACGAACCAAGGAATGCATCCGCTTCTAGGAGCTGGAAATAGCCCTTCATTTACAGCCAGAAAGAAAATGGGAAAACTCAGTCCTATTATCACAGGGAACTAAACTCTCCCAACAGTATAATTGAGCAGGAAAATAAAATGCTTCCTCTAGAGACTACAGATAGAAATTCAGACTACTGACAACTTGACTTTAGCCTGGTTAGACCTACAAACAATCAGACAATAATTTTGCATTGCTGTAAGCCACTAAATTTGAGATAATCTGTTATAGCAGCAACAGAAAATTAATATGGTAATCAAAAGGCCCCAACCATTCCATTCTCTCCACATCTTTACTCTCTGTCTTTCAGAGCTTCCTCCCAATCTAAGGCCTACTTCTCTATTCTTATTCTTTTATTCAAATATAAACTTGAAACCATATTTCTCATAGGTCTTGCATTCTTTGTTCATTATTTGTAGTGAAATCAATGATACCATCTTCATTCATTATTCAATTTTCTACTAACACATAAGCTGGCAGTTGTTAATTTTATGATTTTTTTTGTTTATATCCTAAAAAAATAGTTTTAACTTCCTACAACAAGTTTAAAATCTATGTGGAGAGGGTCTAATAAATCTGAAAAGATATATGCTCTCAGGTAACCCTGGAAATCAGATATAACAAAGGTTTGATCTGTCGTATGACAAAAGCAAAAGGATGAATAACATGAAGTATGATATGAAGTTTTGATGAGTGTGAAGGGGAATGGCACCTTTGCACCCTGTTGGAATATAAGCCTATGAGGTCTTATAGGGAAAGGCAATGTAACCGCATTTTTAAAAATAGAATGTGTCTTCCTTAGAGAAGTTCACAAAGGGAAAGATGTTTTTGTGGCTTTGTTTGAGGTTATGTAATATTGGAAACCTAAGTAAACATCCAAGAAAGCCAACTGGAAGGACGTTGGGAGAATAGGGATGGGAAAGGGAAGGGCACTCGGCTCTTGCCTCTGACCACTTCCAACTTGTTTGAATCTCTTATAATGAGGATCTGACCTTGTCTCCCTAAAATAATTCTTAAAAGGAAAGACAAATTCCTAGGTTCTCTTCCAAGAGAAATCCAGATCTACTTCTACATTTTTTTTTTAAATAGAAATGAAACCAGCACATTGTCAAACCCAAAAAGTTCAGGCAGCAGGTGTACAATTTAGTCATGGAATTGGCTGGTTAGTTATTTGGATAATTGAATTTAAGCCATCATGGATAATGTAATCCAGTTTAATTTGCAAAAATGTCAGGCCTGGAGACAGATCAGAAGGAAAACATTTGGTGATGGCAGGGACGTCACTGGAGAGACTTGCTTAGTGTTATGAGCTGTCTGTAAGAAGCGACCCTTTCACAATATAATGGCTTAGATTGAAAAGATTTGATTAAGAACCTTGGCAATCTGGTGTGTGTCATTAATGTTAGTGTTACATAATGCGTTTTGCTAATTTATTTATGAAATGTTTGATTTAGTAGCCCATTTGCCCCTTGTCAAAAGCATCTGGGAATGCCTTCATTTTCAGTTTGTTTTTTTGAATAATAATTTGATTTGGGTTTCCCCACTTGGCAAGTTAATTGTGATCCCAAAAACATCTATAATAAGATGGTAGATTCCTTTTGTTCTAGAAATTTTGTGCTCACTGGCTTGAAAAAATAAAAGAGGCCTTAATGGTCCTTCTTCCATTTATCGTTTTGGATCTCTGGCAGAACACTTTTCTGCTTTTACTGATCTTGGCCTTGGTCTCAGTTGCATCCATTGAGCATGTCCATAAGGTTTGGGCGTGACTGATAGACTGGTGGGATAGCCCAGCTGACATTTATTGGTTTGGAATCTCTTGGAAGAAAACTCATTATAAACAAGGAGTCTAAGAGGAATCTTAGATAATGTGGAAGTGGGGTAGTAGACATTGTGAACAGACGTGTTGACTGGAACTCAAATTTGGTTTGTATTCAGCACCCCCGTGGTACCTGGGTTCTAGACAAAGAGAGTGAAATACTGGATCGCACTGGGGCACAAGTAGCTGGCCTGGTCCCAGCTTCTGTCCTAGACATTCATGGAAACTCCAGGGAGCCAAATATGCACCCAGCAATAGGAAATTCTTGGACATCATCATGGGATCCTACTTTTATGCAGGTATCCTGGTGCAACATTGCAAACCAGTAGTACTTAGTGGCTCAGTGTGAGAGAAGAGTGGGATTTGGCAGAGCAATGACAGTGCCCTTTGGGACATCTGAATATGTATCAAAACCTTCCTATGAGTCTCCCAAATTCATGGAATGCATTTGCTGAAGTTTGAGTACAAGCTGACAGTCACCCCAACATTGTGAATCCAATCTGCACTCACATGCTGGTGACGACTGGTTAAAATTGGCCTACAAGGAGCTCTGGATCTGGACTTCCCATGGTAATGATCCTTTTACAGTGATTTGTTTCATCAACATATGTATCAATGTGGTGGAATAAGGATGTGTGCAGTGGAAGCTTGCTATACCAGTAAATCCTCAATCCTTTCTTACCCAGCATGATCTGGACACTGGGATGTTCATTTGATGTTTTCAAGGTCATCTCATTATTCAGTACTCATGAATTATTTTCTAGAGGTCATAGACAGCAGATAGAAATAAGTGGAGGGAATGATAATTCACATATAGAAGTTCAACAGTATAATAAAAGTTCCCGAGTTGCCAATACATTGTTATGTGGGAAAATGTAACTGTAGATCTAAAATAGGTTTCTAAAAGTGAATCAGCAAAGGAGTATCACTGTCACCAATTCTAAGCCTGGGGAATAGAAGCCTTATTTTGCCCAAGGAAAGCACTGTATCTAACAGCTCTTTCTCTACTGTGTCCTTAGTCAAATCTGTTGCCCATAATGCATTTCTTTTATTTTTGTTAATGGTTTTTATTGGTAGACTATAATTGTCCATAAAAGTGTGATTCATTGTGACTTATTTGTACATGCATATGGCACAGTTTGACCAATCTCATTCTGCAGTACTTCTCCTCTCCTTCCCAGCTCTTCTCTCCTCTGATCCCCTTTCCTACTCTACTGGACTCCAATCTGTCTATCATTATTGTTATTATTTTAATTGTGTATTATAATTATGCATAAAAGTGGAATTCATTGTGGTATATTCGATCAAGGATGTACCATACATAATTTGGCCGATTTTGTTCCTTAGTATTCTGTTCCTTCTTGCCTTCCTCTGTATCTCCTTTTGCTTCTCTATTGTTCTCCCTTCTATTTGCATGAGATATCTCTCTTTTTAAATTTTTCTCTCTAGATCCCACACTTGAGAGAAAAACATTTGACTCTTGATTTTCTGAGTCTGACTTATTTCCCTTAGCATGATGGAACTGGAGAACATACTTCATTTTTTAAAAATTGTATTTATTTTCCTTTCAACATATGTTAGAACCTTGATAGCTAACAGTATCTGTCTTCACAGGTGGGAACAATACTCTAGGGCTCTCTGAGAATCACATACTGCCTACAAAGTCTTCAGGAACATAAATTGTTAAGATTTTGCAAAGAACTTAGTGTGTTTATGTTGTTTCATATGATAGAGATAGAATCTGCTTCCCTCCCAGAAACAGAGCCTTACCCCCAAATTTAATCTACTTTGGCCTTGGATCTCCTATCTGGAAAATGCAGAAGACTGTATCTTCTTCCCAGAGTGTTTGGGTATGATATTTAAATTAGATCAGAGATATAAGACATCAAAAACACACATGGGACTCTCTCAGTTGTGTCTGTGGGAGCCACCGACTCAAATGTGCTGGTCCCAAAGGGAGACTGGTAAACTGACCTCCCAGACTCATATTTATTTTAAACATGTTGCTAACAAAGCTTATTCCATCATTGTCTCTATGTAAAGCCTTCCAGGTGGAAGAGATGTCAGAGCCATAGACCCCTCTCTGCAGGATCTCATAATCCAGGTTTGTGTATCTTAGACCACTGCCTTGCTACCTAAGCTACACTTTGGTACCAGCTGCATATATACTTCTGGTAGCCAGGTCACTCTCCAGCTCAGTTACACTGGAATCTCTGAAGTGGACCTAGACAACTGGGTTTTTGCAGTTCCCTTTGGGAGTCATCAGAGGAACCAAGAATAAGAACCACTTCTCTGGTCTCTTTGTTCCTCAGAATATGGTCCTTGGACCAGCAGCACCAGCCTCACCTTGGAGTTTGTTAGAAATGCAGAATCTTAGCTGGATGCAGTGGGGCACCCCAGTAATCCCAACAGCTCTGGAGGCTGAGACAGAGCATGGCTAGTTCAAAGCCAGTCTCAGCAACAGTGAGGCTCTAAGCAACTCAGTGAGACCCTGTCTCTAAATAAAATACAAAATAGGGCTAGGGATGTGGCCAACTGCCCCTGAGTTTAATCCCTGGTACCAAAAAAAAAAAAAAAAAAAAAAAAAAGTAGAATCTTTATGCCAACCTGCATTTTTAAACATGATCCTTACATGATTCCTATGCGCAGAAAATCTCAACAAGTTTCCCTCCAGGCAATCAGGAAACAAAGCTTGTGAAGTAGAAAGAAGGCAATCTATATATTTTTAAATTCAATATGATACAGAGATTATAGTGAAATGATTCCTATATTACACACTTTTAAAATGTGTTAAAAAATACTACTTCCATATACTTGGCTGTTAGAGAAGGCTTCCTAATGATTTTGCAGGTCAAATATGATTCAAAACCAAAGCCAACGCAATATTCAAGATAAATGACAAAGATTAGACTTTGGCTTGCAATGCTCTTGAAAGCATCTCGCATACAGACACGAGGAATTAAAAAAAAGTTATTTAAATTTTTTTTCCTTTTGATAAAGGCCTATATCTGTTGGGAGCAACATTACTTTTTCAAGAAGGAATTTAGGATGGGAAAGGTTGAATAGAAAGTGGTGATTGAAAACAATAAACGAAGGCTTTGCCGCTTGTAGAAACACAAATACAGACAGAGGTGAAGTGTATTTTCAAAGCAAAGGAAAATATTCACTCTGTTGGTGGGTGGAATTTACATAGAACTTGATCAAATATGCACTCCCATCCTAAGACGGCACAGCACACAGCCTTTATATACCGAGTGTTGGTTCTTTGAAATAGCAGGAAAGAGAGGTCAGCAGCTGCAGAGATGGGCACCAAAATTAAACACCCAGAAATAGGGAGGTCTTGGCTGGAAGGAGCAATCACCCTTGTTGAACTCTCATGGCTGGCCACCTTCCAGGAGGCAGCAAAAAGACTGGGTCTGCAAAAAGAGGCTCTTGCCCAAGTAGCAGAGGCGGATTTGAATCCAGACCATTAGGTTTGTTCTGTTAGACCATCTTGTCTGGAAGTTCATAAGGACCCAGTGAACAATGTCACTTTTTTTTTTTCCTTTTTTACATGAGACCCAGAATCAACTTGTCCACATTTTAGTATCTTTCTTTTATTTATCTGGTTTTTTTTTGTTCTTTTTAGTTACACATAACAACAGACTATAATTTGACTTATTTATACAAACATGGAGTATAACTTATTCTAATTAGGATCCCACTCTTGTATGATATGGAGATTCACTATGGTGTATTCATATATGTGCATAGGAAATTTATGTCAGATTAATTCCACTTTCTTTCCTATCCTATTTCTTCTCCCTTCCCTTCATTCCCCTTTGTCTATTCTATTGATTTTTTACCCCCATCCCCCACCACACCTTGTCGTGTATTAGTATCCACATATCAGAGAGAACATTTGACCTTTGGATTGGGGGGATTAGCTTATTTTGCTTAGCATTAAAATCTTCAGATCCATCTATTTTTCTGGCAAATGTCATAAAACCATTCCTTTTTATGGCTGAGTAATATTCCACATTTTCTTTATCCATTCAACACTTTTTAGTGACTTTCAAAATATCTTCTTCTTCCCTTTTTTTTTCTTTGTAACCTTCCTTGTAACTTCTTGTTCCTGGATTCTTAAACTATAGATAGTTTTCTTTCATTAAACAGCATCAGAAAAGCTAAAGCCATTTATTTGCTACATTGTCCTGCTACCCATGAATCCTTTAGTGAATATTTAAGGATAGATTCCATTCATTTAATTTCTGCCAACTTGCCACACAGCAAGACAAAGCAAATTTCCAAGGTTTTCACCAACAATTCTTTCTATCTGAGCTTTGTCACATCTAGCCTTCCCTCCAAAGCGTATCTTCAGTGCTGTGCCATGAGGTTCGGGTTGGTTTTACAGAAACTCCTGACTTGAATGTCCAGAGCTAGTGGCCAACGGCAGTTTGTCCACAGAATATCAGGATCTTAGTAAAGTTCCCAAGCTGGATGGGATATGCCAATCTACTCAACCTTTTGTGTACTTCTCTCCTTTGGTCTCAGAGGAAAAGTAACTCCTGGCAATGCCTGTGACTCATCCCCGTCCATGCTCTGGACTCCATCCTGCCTGGCCTGAAATGACCTCTTACCATGGCTGACTCTCACCCCTCCTAGGATTTGACTTCTTCCTTATTGTCAACAGTACTGTAAAGCTGAGGTCATAAATCGAATGGTAAGCTTGCATACCTGTTCTGTTTTAATTGAATTAGTTTCCATCATTTAAATATCCAGAGGTTTCACAGAAAAAGTCATATTTCTCATTAAAACCAAAAATTAAAAAAGACTATGTAGCCAACTGGGTCATGCTGACCTAATGACCGAATCTAGGCTGTCTCCTGTTGGCTCCTTACCCCTCTTCCTTTCATCTGGTCCATCCCTTTGTACCTTTTGACTAAATAATGGAAAAATCCCTATTTTCTTCACTTATTCTCTTTTTTTTTCAAGTATGTCATTCCTTTTTAAAAATTCATTTAATTTGTTTTTTTCAATTATACAGTGTCCCTTTTCTGAAATGCTTGAGACCAGATGTGGTTTGGGGTTTTCCTGGATTTTGGAATATTTTAATACAAATTATGAAATATCTTGGGTAGGGAACCCAAATCGAAACATAAAATTCATTTGTATCTCATATACCCCTTATACACATAGCCTGAAGGTAATTTTATGCAATATTTTTAGTAGGTCTGTGTTTTAACTGTGGCTATCACATGAGGTCAGGTGTGGAATTTTCTATTTGTGGCTTCGTGTCATTACTCAAAATGTTTCAGAGTTTGAAGTATTTTGAATTTTAGATTTTCTGATTAGAGATGTTCAACTTGTACTCCTCATTTTGAGAAGTTTTCTTTGGTTCCTTTTCAAACCATTCCATAGAGCACCTGATTCCTTTTCATATGTTCACATTTCTCTCATTTCTTTAAACGTGAACAATGGTTATTTTACACTGTGGAACATCTGAAGGCTTCAGGGTTCTGTTCTGCTCTCTGCTGCTCCTGCCAATGGCAACATGTCTGTGAACTGCCCATTTTTTTTTTTTTTTCTGGAGCTTGATCTGTGATCTATGAGAGTTCTTTGAGGCCACGGTTGAAGTTGAATTTTTCCATAAAAGATTTATATCAGTTCTATCCTGGGATCTTGAGCACTACCAACTTGAGACCACTTAAGTCAAATTACCTCTTGAGGTTTCTTGAACTACAGGTATTTCTGACCCTGGAGAGTTTCTGCTGGAGGCGATGAGCAGCTGGAGATCACTTCCCCTGGGATGTCCTGACACATGCTCATCTCCTGAGTGACTGACCCTTGTCCAAGGCTTTGGAATCTGTTCACCAAAGATAAACGGTGTTCTATAATCACAGACCAGTGAGTCGTTTTAGAGCAGAAGGTAGCAGCTGTCAGCATTTTAAATAATGCTAAACTAATAGTATTTGGATTTAGGATTTATTCTTAGTTCTGGTGGAGGCTGGGGAGGGAGTTGGCTTTCAATGTTTAAGGCTGGTCATGTAGGTAGAATGTGTGTCTATGAGAATGTGTGTCTATGTGCACATATGTATACGTACACACACTCACAGACACACACACACACAATAGTACTTGTTAGAAACCCAGAGACAAAGCTCTCCTGTGAGGCCCAGCCTAGGGCAGAAAAACAGCATCCTCCTGTCCCCTGTCAGTGCACGTCCTTCTGCCCTTGCTGTGCTGAATTCTTTGTGATAAAGCTCTTCTGTGAGGATAAACTGAGGTTCAAGTCCTTTCAGTGGTGGGATACCTAAGATGATTGGCATGTAATTATCACAGTGGGAGAGGGGGGGCTTCTATTTTCTCCTGCACTTTGCTTGAGCTGGGGCTTCATCTCCCTTCCTCTGGGCCCCATGCAGCTGACAAAGGGAGGTCTCAGTGCTTTTCATGGTTGATGCAAACTCAAAGGCCTTCTCCTTTCACTTTCATGTTCTTCTGAGGATTCCTTACTCCCAGATCAGGTCAGAGATGCATTATTCCATTTAGAATTGTTTTTTCAACAAGGAACTTATTTAGTGTATCCAACTATAAGCAAGTGTATATATTTATAAATAGAAATACACACATTTATGACATGGTATATATACATATTTAAAAATAAATATGTGTATGCACAGGTACAGCAGTTACATATCTATACATGTGTGTACGCACACACATATTTTATGTGTGTATATACATATAGTCATGACCCATTAACCCATTGTAATCTAGCTTTCATTCCTACCCTGCTCATCTTTAAATTTTATTGTCACTGAAAGCTTTGTTTCCGTTTTTATTCCATTCTGTCTCTTTGTACTCAACAAACCACTGCTTGGCCAATTATTGCTTGCCAGCCACTTGTGACCTACTACCTACTTTTGTAAATAAAGTTTTATAGGAACACAGCCACACCCATATATTAAGACATTGCCTATGGTCGTTTTTGTCCTATAGTGGCAGGGTAGAATAGCTTTGATGGAGACTTTCTGGCCCACAAAGCCAAAAAGTAAAAGTACCCTCTGCCCCTGTGTAGAAAGTTTGCTGACCCCTAAACTATTTTATCTGCACTTGTGACTCTGAGCATCACATCGAAGGGGGATAAAATGGCCTCCAATGCGCTTCATCTGTATTTTTAATATTGTCTTTTGGTATCTGTTATCATTTGACTTACACGGTTTTTCAAATGGCAGCATGTCTTGGTTACTGTGAAGTCGTTTGTCATAGTCTCATGGGTTGGGAGGCTTTGGGCTACCTTCTGTTAGGTGGATATGTCTGAAAGGAAAATAAAATGCTGTAGGTTCCTATGGGAAACCCATGAAAAATACGAGTGGGTTTATGATTGTGGATAGAATTCCCGACGTGCCTGGGACCGTCTCTCACTGTGACAGCGGGAAACAGGGGATGAAAACCACAGGTTGTCGAGCCATCTGGGGGGTGGGGTGGGGAGGGGGCACAGGAAGGCTTCTTAACAATCCTTGGAGACACCAGTGGAGACTGACATTGCTCTGCTGTCCTTCTGCAGTACAAACAACTGTGGTGTCCAGCAGTGGCCAGAAGGTCAGGGTCACTTGAAGAACTCACTTTCGTGTGGTGGCTGCTTCTGCTGACCACGGAGCAGGAAGCCCTGGCTATAAATCACATCACCCTGAACACTGGGGATTGGGGGTTGGAGAATGTACAGTCTTTATTGTGCTTCTGTTATCCACTGTGCCCCTAAAGCCAGGCTTCTGCTTTGAAAGCTTGGGTGCCAAGAAGGCTCAATCCAATCATTTTCAGGGTGGATTATCTGGGTTGTGGATAGGATGCCCCTGCTGAATTCAGCCCTCTCTTCAAGCTCTCTGAGGTCCTTGGTGAATCAGTCATTAGAAAAATCAGAACCCAGGAGTTTTGAGTCATTCTGGAGGTGAGAGGTCTGAAGACTGCATTTCTAAGAGATTCTGAGTGGTAAATGAGGTTCTGCCCCAGGACAAAGTTAGCTCAGCTAGACAGCAGGCATTGAGCAATCTGGAATCTCATTGGCTTTTCCACATTCCACTAGGAGAAGGCGGGTTCTGGTGTTTTCTGGTGCTGTGTCATCTCATTAGCCCCATTCAGGGCTCTCCTGAACCTTATGCAGTCTGACCCAGGGTCACACACAGCACATACTGAAAATCTTGAAAGTGAGTCTCTCTAAATCATTTCTCTTGGAGACAGACCCACGTGTGGGACACAGCTTCCCAAATATCTCAGAAGGCACTCAGAATGGACACTGGACTTGAATTGACACCCTCTCTCCTCATGTGCCTCTTCATCACTGTGCATGAGCTCCAGTCACCTCCATTCAAAGCCTGATTGCTCTTTGAAACTTCACTGCTCACAGATTCCATCCAAATGGCCACAAATCCCGTTCTTATAGATCTCCGCTGAGGGTCTCATCATTTCACACTTGTCTCATTCCAAATGTGGCCCCTTGCTGTGTCCGGTCATTGTCCAAGCAGCCAGTAGAATTCCTTTAGCACACACCTCATCTGGTCAACCCTCCTCTCCACTTCCCACCATGACTGCTTTTCTCTCCAAGATGCAGAGAGATTCTGAAACATGGGATACAAGCTTCTTCATATTCGGCCCTTGTCTAAGTTTGCAGCCCCCCTGTCAGCCTTAATGCACTGTACCCACACTGGACTGTACCCACAGTGCACTGTACCCACAATGCAGTGTACTCCCACTACCCTGTACCCCGACTGCACAATACCCACATTTTGTACCCACTCACTCTAAGATCAGATGCACGAAAGCCTCATTGATTTGGTTTCCCTGAGGCCCCCATGCTGGAATGTAAGTTGTACTTGGTCAGGGATCTTTTGTTTTGTTCATCAATTAATCCTCTTAGCACAGAGCAGTGCTTATCACATAGTGGGTGCTCAATAGACTTTCACTGAGAATGAATTTGCAATTTTTTTCTCTTCATAATCCAGTGCAGTTCCTAATAACCTTTCCTATCAGCAAATTTTTTTTTTCTCTGTCCAAATTAATCCCTCTTGCTACCACGCAAGTGTGTTTCCTTGTCTGAGCTTTTGATAGAGCTGGAAAACCAATTAGGCTCCTTTGCCATAAAGAACAAGCAAACTGGACTCGGAGGGTCTGTGAGTCCTTGCTGACATTGTTCTCAACTACTCTGAGTAATTTTGATTTCTTGGATATTTCTTCTGAAACATTTTATTATTTTCACAGACCCACAGAGAAGGGGTCCACATTAGGTAAGCGGTTTCTGATGTTTACCAAATAGTACAGGGTTGGAGCTTTTCTTTTCTAAAACCCGCAGTGTTCTTGAAAGCACCTTGAAAATAATGCCTGGCACGCAAGTGGGTTCATGGTGTGCTTTGGTCTGGGAAAGTCTGTGAACCTGAATGCCTGTGGTTTTGGATCCTTTTCTAATGGTTATCATCAGGGAATAAAGTAGTCTTTTTTAATTTCCAGTTGGTGGAATGCAATTTGTTGGCAACTGCAGTCATTTAAGATTTGTCCTCCCAATTCTGGCTCAAGACCAGAAGGACTCTGAGCCCCGAAGGAGGATTGTCCTCAGAAATGTTGAAACCAGTAGAGAGATCATGACACTTTATTGTCTTCACCCACACTAACCATCCTTCTGGCTCTGCCCATGGTCAGGAGGAATGGGAAGGGAATGGGGGAGGGGAGGAGACCACCGTGCTTCCAAATAACATGCTCCCATAAAACACAGCACCCAGCACTTGATATGCCTCAAAAACTGGGGAGCCAAGCTACTATGACCTTGAGAGTCTCATGTGGCCTTGAGACTGAAATAGTGCCAGGGCCAGCCTGTGTTGTATACCTGCACAGGCCAGAAAAAGGCATCCGAATGGCCACAACTGGGTCCCCGAAGTGATCTCCTTTGCTCTGACTGTACCTCTTTTGTGTCCATTTCCATACCAAAGTCAGGATTATCTTTCTAAATTAGATATACACCCAAGACCCTTCTTAAAATCCCTCAATATTGGGCTGGGGATATAGTTCAGCTGGTAGAGTGCTTGCTTAGCATGCACAAGTCCCTGGGTTCAGTCCCCAGCACCACACACACACACACACACAAGTTTGAAAATCCCTCAATATTTTCCTTTGAGGGAAATGCAAAGAGAGAAGCCCAAGCTCCACAGTCCTCCATGAATGGATTGGTGCCTTCCTGAATGGCTTCATTTCTGCCCTCCACCGGCTGCAGAGGTAATGTCCCAAGAACTTCAGAGACACAGCTTTCTGTTTCCATTATCCATGACTCCTTCCTGTTGTTTCTGTTTGGATGTCCTTCTGCTGTTTCTTTAATTGGATTAAACTGCCCAGCATTTCAGATTCAATTTATGGATTCTGTTCTAGGAAAACTTCCCATACTGCTAGGGTTTGAATGGGTCCTGCTAAAGTTCATGTGTTGGGAACTTAATCTCCTAATTCATATGTTGATGGTATTTGGAGGCAGGTCTTTGGGGGAGGTAATTAAGTTGGATGAGATTATAAGGTTGGGGCTTCCTAAGATGGCATCAGTGGCTCTATAGGAAGAGAGACAAAAACTAGCATGTTTCTTTTGTCTTGCCCTATGATACCCTGGGCCATGTTATGATATAGCAAGAAGGTCTTCACCAGATACTGAACAGATGTCAACACCATGATCTTGGACTTCCCAGGTTCCATAAGTGTGAGTCCAATAACTTCTATTCTTGTCCAAATTACCCAGTCTCAAGTATTTTATTAAACTGGCAGAAAATGGACTAAGACACACACTTTAGCTATTCTTTGTAAATTACTCAGTCTTTGGTATTTTGTTACAGCAGCAGCAAAAGGATTGAGACACATACTTTATTAGCTCCATGTTAGCAAGAAGTGTTGATTCAATTGCAAGCATTTACTGAGTGCCTATTATATACTAGGTATTGTTCAAGAGCAATGGCAGATTCAGTTCACTCTTTAGGAACACAAAGAACACAAAGACTGGACCAATTTTCCTGGTCCTATTCCACGGACTCTGAATGGTGAGATAATCAAGAGCTCATCTTTTGTAGACAGCAAGCATTTATTCATTATGTGATAAATTCTGTTCAAAATTTGAGAATGAAACATGAGCTTTCAAAGTCACAGGAATATGCTACCGCTCAGATCTCAAACCATGATATTCTTTTTTTTATGGTGAACATGGATGCTGGTGTTATTACATACATTTGTTAGCATAATGTTCTGTTTTAGCATCATTCTGGGGACTGGTGGGAGCAAATATGGACATTTTCTCGAATATGATTAGTATTTCACCACACTCTACAGAAAATTTCCTTTCTTGGCTCACAGTTAACATTGAGGATTTAGAATTTATGTTTCATATTAAATATTATCCTGATGGTTTGTCACGATTGCTATGGTAATTATGATTTTTTTTATTACTAGATGAAGAGCAACAATGAACCCAGTGAAACCTATAACATTAACACTAAGGAATATAGTTATTGGAATATAGTTATTTTGTTTTTGCCTTCTGAATTTATCAGAAGCTGATTTTAAAAAGCATTCTACTTAGGAGAAGGGCACACTACATTTGTGTACCTGCTGGCCCCATGAGGTAATTCATTTCTGATAATAAAAAGGAACATTACCTAATTCAAACTTTTATTATGCTGGCGTATTGGGCAACCATAAAATGCATCTAGGCAAATGATTTATTTTTCACCTGATAATGAGAAGACATGCGTAAGCCACTGAAAAGTTCTCCTAGGTCCTTGGAGACCAATGGGTGGAACTGATGACTTTTAAAATGTGGATGTTAATATGGGGAATGATTAGGATTCAGAATCAAACCGCCTAATACTCCCATGGATATCCAATAGAAACTTTGTTGCAAAGGTATACCTAGTTGGAAATCAAATCTTATATTTAAAAATCTTTCTGTCAACAGCCACTTATCAAACTGCAAGAAAAATCACTAAGGGTTGAAAAGACTCCACACTGCCAAAACAGCACACAGCAGCTCTCAGGAAGCTAGGGGTGCTCATTGACCCCTCAGAGACTAGAAGGATTTGAATGGCATGGGCTGGTCCTACAGACAAGCAATTCATTTAGATTTGGCTTTCATCTGCTGATGGAAATGCTCTGTATACCATGACAATGACACAAACCATGTTATGATCCTTGTAACACCTCAAATCTTGGCAGGCCCTCTCAACTTGTGGGATTCAGATCTCCAAGTGGAATAAAAAGATGGAAGAGTTTTCTGTTGACCTGTTGACTCTAGAACTCAGTGACCTTAAATAATAACTATTTGATTGCTGATGCTTCTGATGATCAGAGATTTGAGCAGGACTGCTGGAAATGGGGAGATGGCTCATCTCTACTCCATGAGGTGTTGGCTTCAAATCTCAACTGGACCTAGAAGAAGTAAGACGGTCCCATGTACATACCTGGTGCTTTGGGGCTGCTCTTGGCTAGGCTCCCTCAGTTCATCTCCATGTGACCTCTCTCCTTCTACAGGGTTTCCCTCTCTCCATGGTCTCCCTGTCTAGACCCAGAAGTCCTACTGTCTCTCTTCTGCCTTTTTGGGGGGTCAGTGCCAATCATACGGCCAGCCCAGGATCAAGAAAAGGGGAAATAGAACTCACTTTTTGGTAGGAAGATAGGAAAGTCACACTGCAAAGATCATGACGGATAGGCGGAATGGATTTGTTCAGGTGAGGAAATAATCTACCATGATGAAAACATTTTGGAAGTCTATTTTGAAAATTATTTTTATATTCCATTAGACTTCCAAAATGCATATTTTAGCCCTGACATAATTTCCCAGTACCACATCCTCTCATTGCCAATGAATGATGCTGGGAGTTCTTCTACAGCAGCCCAGCAACAAGTTAGTTGGAGCCAGGGTAACACGTACCCCTAGAAAACAAGTGTGCAGTTACATCCAAAATCGACTTTCCCAAGGACAAGGGACCCTACAATATTTGAGGTCCTGGATTTAAGGGCTTGTGAACCACCTGCTTTATTTGGCTGTGAATTCTAGCCATCCCTACGTGATCGCTGTGTTTACCAGCACTGCAGCAGGAATACTATTCTGCTCTTACAGCTTTGATAGTCAGCTATGTCTCCCAACAAGATTCCTGTGGAAAACAAAATGGATGAGAGTATGTGCAATTTTTTAGAAATATTTTGACTTTTCAAGGCCTTTAGGCTATTGTTTATTTTCATGTCCAAGCATGTGAATACACACTTATGTTTACTGTTTAGAAATGTCCTCAGGAGACACAACAGATTCTGACCCCTTTGCCAAAGAATGAGTATGTGATGTCCTGGCTAAGTGTGAAGCATCATCTCCAGCAAGAGTAAGTCCGAGAGGTAAGTCATGTGACCCTAACAGAGCCAATCAGAGACCTTCCTTGGAGCTGATATGTTCACATTGGAAGAAAGAAGCTACATCTTACCATGTGGGCTAATTGTGGGTTATCTTCCCATTCTCCTATGGAAGGCCCTATGTCTAAAATAGATAACAAGTCCAACCTACAAGAATGAGAGAGATAAACAGAGAAGAGAGATGGCAGGGAAAACAGACACTGGCAGGACTGAGACTCTATAATGGTTGTCCTGGAGACCCTGAGATCCTGAGTTTTGCATGTTTTCCTTTCAGTACTATAAGCCACTCAACATCTTTCCTAGGCATAAGAGCCAATTGAGTCTCTTTTCCCCTTGCAAACCATGGAATTTTACTAATGCATCCCTTCTTGTCCCCTTTCATCACATAGAATTGTTATGCTTCAAAGAACATGATCAATTCTGTTCCTATTTTAAGGCCAAGGCACATAATGGTAGTATAACATTGAGATTGTCCTTTATAATATTGCCATAGAGAAAAATGAAAGATTTTCTATCTAGATAAAGTTTGTTATGGACTGAATGTTAGTATCCACTCAAAATTAATATGTGGAACCCCAAGCCCCCGGTATGCTTATTTTTGATGATGTTGTTTTTGAGAGAGTAATTAAGGTTAAATAAGGTCATAAAGGTAGGACCTGAATCTGATAGAATTAATGCCTTTATAAGAAGAGACAGCAGAGAATTCTTCACACACACACATGCACAGAGAGAAAGAGAGAAAGAGAGAGAGAGAGAGAAGAGAGAGGAGGTTATGTGAGCACACAGCAAGAGTGCAGCTGCCTACAAGCCAGGGAGAGAGCCTTTCATTGACATTGACTCTGCTGGCACCTTGATCCTGGGATTTCCAGCCTGAAAAACCATGAGAAAGTCTTATTTAATCCACCCAGTCTGACATTTTGTTGCAGCAGCCTGAGAAGACTAGTAAAGATTTTGGTACCATGAAGAAAGATATTACTGTAAGAAATACCCAAAATGTGGAAGCACCTTTGTAATTGGGTGATGTGTAGAGGCTGGAGGAGTTTTGAGATATAGGGTAGAAAAGTCTACATTGTCCTAAAGGATTGTTGGTAGAAATATTCATGTTTAAGGCAACTCTGGCCATGGCTCAGAAAGAAAAGAAACGAAAAAAAAAAATGCCTGCATCTTTTTAGAGGAAACATTAGTAATAGTGAAGAGAGTGAGTGTTGGCAAGAAGAAAGCAGAATTTAAAGACATGGAAAAGTCTCAGCCTATTCATATTGCTAAAAATAAGAAAGTGTGTTCAGAATAAAACATCAAGGGGATGGCTTGACTATGATAAAGAGATAATGGGGCTATGTGATCAGAAACAGGGCCAGTTTGAATTGAAAGGAAGGGAGATGGGATGAAATGAAGAAAGGCTGGTGGATTGAGAGTCTACAGGACAGGACAGTATAGCTATTTTCTTGCTAATGTGGGCTATTCTTCAAGAAAAGGGAAGAGGGATCCTGAAAGTAATACAGAAATGATGAGAGTGCCTCTCTGATTTCAAAGTGTTGGATTAACACTGGTTTTTCAACAGGACAGGCTGTCACCAGCTGGAGTCTTGGGAGGAGATTCCTAGAGCCCTGGGGGACAGGACTCTCCATTGGCAGAGCCCAGGGGAATGACATCCACTCCCTGAGTGCAGAATTTGAGAAAACCATCTGATGCCAGTGGATCTAGAAGCCTGGGAATCAAACCAAAGGGTATTATTTTGAGGTGTTAAGATCCATTGAATTTACCTTGCTAGGTTTTAGACTTGTAGGTACTCATAACCCATTTGGGAATAGGATTTCTATCCTTTGCCTATCTGTAACTGTGTTCTGGAAGCATTTTACTTGTTTCCTCTTCACAGCTGGAGAGGAATTTTGTCTCATGATGAATTGTATCTTGAGTTCTACTCATACCTGATTTAGATGATACTTACACTACCCTTTGGACTTCAGAATCGATGTTAGTATCAGACTTTGAGGATTGTTAGGGTGGGTGGAATGAATGCATTTTGTATACAAGAAGGACATGATTTTGGGGTAACCATGGACTGAAGGTTTGTGTCCCCTCAAAATTCATATGTTGAAAGCTTAACCTCCCATGGGACTGTATTTGGAGATGAATCTTTGAGGAAGTTAATTAAGGTTAAATGAGGTCTTAAGGGTGAGGCCCTGATCTGATAGGATTAGTGTCCTTATAAGAAGAGAAACATTAGAGAGTTTTGTCTCTTTCTCCCCGTCACAACCATATACACCCAGGAAAGGCCATGTGAGGACATAGTGAGACGTGGACGTCTGCAAACCAGGAAGAGATCCCTTACCAGAAACCTAGCCCTGGTAGAAACTTGATCTTGGACTTGGAGACTTCAGAATTAAGACATAAATTTCTGTTATGTAAGCCATCCAGTCTGTGATATTGTGTTCTGGCAGCTTGAGAAGACTCATAAAATGTTCAAATAACTTTAAGTGAAAAATTATTTGTTTACACAAATAAAATATATTCTGGCTTGACAGCAGGTTTGGCTGATTGCATTTTGGCTATAATTATTTCTCCCACATGTTTATCTACAATGTAACTTTGAAACTTCACCAATCAAGATAGGCAACCTATGTTCTTTCTCTCTGGAATTTTGCAAGCTTGTCTCATTAGTAACCAATTGAATATTAGGAGTAAAGCTATCATATGACCTTCCTGAGATTAAGGTCATAATAGCAATACACCCTCTAAGCAGCTAGTTGGGCTACTTGCTTTTGGAGTACTGACTTGTCATGGAGGAATTTTAAATACCCTGAGGCTACCATGCTGTGAGGAATCCCAGGCACTGGAGGGGCTGTATAGGGTGCTCAGCTGACTGTCACCATGAGTTCACAGTCAAAAGAAGATCCCAGATGAAAGTTAGCACCTTGCCAGACACATGAATGAAGAAACCTCTTGATGATTCCAGAGTCTGATCATGGAGTCACCCCCAGTATATTATATCTAGGGGTCCACAAAAGACCTATCACATGTACAAAAAAAAAAGTCTCTGTTTGTTGTCATTGCAGAATCGATGATCATCACTGTGTCTCTTTTTCTGCCGAGGATGCTGCCTGAAAGTATTCCATGCCTTCCTTTGCCCTTCCCCTACTCTCATTTCAAGGTCCCTGGTGAAGAAGAATTATTTCACATATTCCAGTACTTGGCCTCTCCAAAGCTGGTAAAGACTCAGTGTTGGAGCAGGAAGAGGGCCCACTGCCAATTTTCAGCCACATTTCTTCACTCAGGCTCCAAAACACAGTGTCACAAAGCTACTCCTTGGCAGTTTCATGCCAGCCCTAGCAGCCATCCTTCAAGAACAATTATGTGGTGCTTAGTGTAAGACAGATACTACCCTGAGCACTCAAAAATATTAACTTGACCTTCACAATAACCTTACGAGTCTTGTTATTATTTTGTTTCAACAGATGAGAATACTGAGCAAGGATAAATTACCTGATTAGGATCACCCAGCTTGAAAATGATAGAATCAGGATTTTTTTTAGCCACTTTTTCTTTTAACCACTATGGCTCCTTATGGATTTGCATAAGAGACCACACAGTCTCCTCTGTCCTCCTCATTTCCGTTTTACCTCCACATTACCCTCCACCCACACCCAATCCTTTCCTTTATTTGTGAGATGAAAGTTGTCGTGCTGGTTTATAAATGTGTGTGGGTGTGTGTGCACACACATGCATGCTCATGTGTACCTGAGTACCTGTGTCTTTCTCTGCTGTGTGTTCTTAGAAACAAGTTTTGGCTTGCCTGAGTCTATGAATGGAAGAGGGAGCAGCCAATGTTTGTTATAAAATATGAACAAATCCTGACCCAGTCAAGTTCACAGGCATCTGGTTTTAAGAGCTTCCCAGACCCTTTGACAAAACCCATTGGGCCAGAGAAACGATGCCGTGGTTGCCATTCATCTCATCTGGTTTAATGAAGATAAAGAGAATCTCTTTATGTGTCCAGTTGGGCTTAACAAATTAACCAGGCCACCGAAAGGGTACATGTGAACAGACAATTTGTCCTCATAATGTTCATTAGGAGGGAGAAAGTTAACTACCCCTTCTTTCTGCATTGCTTTTCCCAGGGCCCAGTGAGAGCTGCAGAGCTGAAACCTTATCCCCAATCTTATTTCTGATGGGCCTTTCCCTAACTTCTTCTTTTATAATCATTTCACAGTTGTTATATTGAATAAGTATCATTATGTGTTTAAAAAAATATTATGCTCCATGTCTTACAACTAACTGTCCAGAACTAAATATTCTGGCTCCTTTTTTTGTGTGTGTGGGGAGATAACAGTTTTTAGAGAGCTCGAATGGGTAGCAGGTGTTTTTTTTTTTTTTTTCCTTGTGTTTTTTTGACTGCTTCTGGTGAATGAATGAAAGCTGTTGTTGGCAGATTTTTGGTTACAAGTTTACAGTATGACTGTGAACAACTCCCTATAGCAGTTGAATAAAATGGCTCCAGACTCTTGTTCTCTTTGAATGTACATCCCTTCGCAATGTGACTATGTCTCACCCAGAAGTTGAATCACCATTCCACACTTCAAATCTGAGCTTAGTCATATAATTATTTTTTTGGACCAATGGAATTTTAACTAGACTTGAAAAGTGGGGTTTGCTGTCCTGCTCACACCTGTATTAAGACTTTTGTATTATCTCACCCAAGTTAGCTTGCTAGAGGATGAAAGAAGAAGAAACAAAGTACAAAATTTGGAAGTCACCTTGTTAATTTGGCTGACAGCCTAGGTACTGCTAGGCAAGTGAAAAAGTCCATACTAAATCATCCAGTCACAAGGTAACCTGCCAGCTGACCACAGGCACATAAGAACTCCCAGCAGAGATGAGCCAACCCAGACCAAAAGGACGGCTTAACTGGCCCGCAGTGCATACTAAGTTAAATAGTTGTTTTGTGCTACCAAATTTTTGGATGGTTTGTTACACAGCTAAAGCTAATGGATACATGCACTTCTCAATGTGCATGACAGCTTATTTGAGTAGGGTACATTTTATGCCAAGAAGTCTCTGAAAAATGTGATATTATGCAAAAGGAGTTGGCTTCCAAGAAGTTATCTCCTCTGTATTCAAGGACTGTGTTTTTACCAGCAATATCAGTAAGATTTCTTTCCATGTTAAATCAAAATTCAGTACAAATCAGCTGTGTTCTTTCACCTTGTACAATACAGATCAAACTGAGTCCAGTACATCTGACTAATTAAATGAAGTCTCTATTATAAGGTCAGACTAGTAAAACCTGAGACAATTTCTGCCTGAAAGGAACTATATAGCATATTGCCTTGTTCAAGAATGTCTTGTGATAGACATCATTATCAAAAGTACATGTATGTATGAAGACACGAATTGGTGTCAACATACTTTATATATAACCAGAGATATGAAAAATTGTGCTGTATATGTGTAATAAGAATTGTAATGCATTCCACTGTTATTTATTTTTCAAAAAACCAATAAAAATACTGTCTGGAAAACTGTAATTTCCTCCCTATACACCAAGACCAAACTCCAGAGTTTGTTGGGTCTACCTGGATTACATACGTTAGGTATATATTTTTTTAATTGGTCTTATAACCCAAGCCTTTGCAAACAAATAAAATAGCTCAGAAGAACCAAAATCTCATGGTTGATGAACCACATTCATATAAAAATGTATTATACTATCATTAAAATAATATAAGTAGGAGTTTCATCTAATTAACTATTTCTTCCTTGATTTGGATTTTCAAGTTTTTTAAGATGTGAATGGTGTTATGCTTATGCACTGATGTGTAATAAGTCATTCCAAATTAATGGATTAAAACAATGACAATTATTTTATCATCTTTCATAGTTTCTGAGGGTCCAGGATTCAGGCAGGATCTGACTGGATGGTTCTGGTTCAGCCTTCTCATGTTGTTGCAGTTGGAATGTACCAGAAGCAGTAACTGCAGACCCTGAAGCACTGGGTCACTGTCAATTCTCTTTCCCTCTGTACAGTTTCAGGGCCTCTGGTGGTGTCTTTATGTGGCCTATTTTGAACTTTCTCACAGGGTGGCTGACTCCAAGTCTATGTCCTGTGCGGATACTGACTGGCCTTTTATACCCACAGAAGTCACATCACATCATTCTGCCATCGTCATAAACCCCAACTCAAGGGAAGGGGATATAGGCCCCACATCTCATTGTGAAGAATATTCAGTGCATCATAAGAGAGCTATGGGTAGAACTTAGAGATGAGTTTCTCTTTGGAACCACAATCTGCCACAGATGACCAACAAAAAAATCCCTGACTTGATCCTGGATCTATTTTTTGGTCCATGTTTCACTGGCATTGCTAGAATTGATACCATATTATCATTCATGTCCTTTCCCCAACTACCTGCCTTTATCAATGTCCAGCCACAAAAAGTCACTTGAAAACCAACATGGCAGTCAGGACCAAAGGTGAAAAAATGTCTAAGACCAAAGGGGTTTTAGTTCATCACCAAGTAGCTTTGTTCTGTTTAAAAGAGAAGGACATTCAGAAGTCTGGGAGAAACTAGGGTTAACAAAACACAATAACTAAAATCCTTATCAGAATAGCCTTGAATCCAATTGCAATAAAGCTGAAGGAACCTGAGAAAGGCCACTTATATTGAACTCACCTTACACGTATCATCTCACATATTTTTCAGATCTTATTTATGGAACCAATTTAATGTTTATAAACTTCTATATAATTGGGGTTTATAGACACTGGGGAATGCTGGGCAACTAATTTAAAGGCTAAATATAAAAGAATAAATGAAATAAAGGTGATGCTGCTCACAGTTTACATGCCCTGGTTTTCCGTTACCCACAAGCAGGGCATGAAGACAGATGGAAACAGGATGTCAGGGCATACCACACCTTCAGGACCACCTCCTTCCCATCAGAGAGCAAGGTACTCCAACTCTGGGACCAGAAAGCAGCTCTTGACAAGGCCTTTACAAAGGTGGCTTATGGGTTTTGCAGCTATCACCCACAGTTTCTCAGTTACACCAGACAGCTTCAATTTTTCAAAAGGTGCAGCTCATTTTGCAAATTTTGTAAATTTCAAAGTATTTCCAGACAAAAGTTTAAATTGTAGATCCCAAGAAAACACCTTAAAATATTTACTTTAAAGAACAGTTCATTGTGAATTTATCATGCACCCACCTCTGATGGGCTCCACCACTGCAGTTAAGAACAATACTTCTTATGGGTACTTTGGCAATATAGTCAGGTCCCCTTAGGAGTTAACAATATCTCCAGATAGATCTTACTAATACTGTTATTTTCTTTTTTTCTTAATATACACAGTCATAAATCTTTCAAAAATAAGACTTGGTTTTTTTGTTTTAATGGCTATAAATTTCACCATGTCATAAACCAAAAAGGAGTTAAAGGATTTTCTTTTTCATAAGAAGCAGTTTTAAAAGAGCAACTCTGAATAGCCCTTCCCTACCACATATCCAGGCCTGATACTGTCTCTGGAAACCGTTATCAACATGGGCTCTCCTTGGAGCTGGATTTTATTTTGCTTTGTTTTGTTTTTGGCCCTTACTGGCATTTCAAAATATCTAGGCACGCAGTTTCAATGGCCTCTGTGGAGTTATAATGCATTAAAAATCCTTTTTCATCATCTCACTTATTATCTGAAATTACACAGCACTGAAACAGTGGAAGATCTCTTCACCCTGATAGGCTAATTTTAATGATTAACTGAAGAACTGTTAAAATTTTACTTCAATGCGCTACTGTCATTATGGAATTAGAAATAACAACCATGGTTGGGTAGAATTCTAATGAGACTGAGGGGGTCGGGTGAGGGCTGGGCAGGAACATCTTTGCTTCCAAAATAGCTGAGGCTCCTATCTTCTCAACACTGATCTTAAAAGTTGGCATCGGAATGACTTTTTCTGGAGGGTGAGTTTTCCAAATGAAACTTGTGTTCTTTCCAATCTCTAATTGATGCTGGAATGGAAACTGGAGATAGGGAGCCAACTTGCACAATACCTTATTGTTGAAAACTCTGGCAGCTCATGATGTAAGTCATGTGTGAACATGAACCAAACAGGCCATGTGCCTTTTCATAGAAAAGTATTTAGGATTATGGGACTCCAGAAAGATGGAAAAAGGGACATGGGACACTTGATATTCAACTGCTGTTTTTCTTAGGTCTTCTCAGGTGGGATACTTCAGGGTGTTTGTTGAGTAAATAGTGTGAGGAAGGGATTTAAACATCAAAAAGCAGCCAAGGAAGTGAGTCATAGTATTGTTTCCTACTGAGATTTTTACCCTACTTTTATCTCTATAATCCTCACTCCTGGCCCATACTGATCATTGGAGGAAAACAAAATTATGTTTCCAATGAGGAATTTTTACAGTCACCTGTAGCAGATACTTTGGGTACCTTTCCCTCTTCTTCTTACAACTTCTGATGTCCTGATATTCTTCTGGAAGCATTTGTCACTCTTTTGGTACATGCCAGAGAGTTAGTCTTTCTGCAGCTAAGGATAAACGCAAGCGGCAATATCAATACCTCAACTACTTCAAAAGTTTGTGTCCCACAGACATCCCATGTATGAGCTCCCCAGTGGGATTGGCCCCAGTTGACCATACGGGGAATCAGCTCATTAACTCATCCTGTGTTGGTACCTTCCCTTCCTTGTCTCACTTCCCTACTCCTACAAGTACTTGGTCGAGGTATCTCCCAAATAAACTCGTGTTCTCCAGATGTCATTATCTATTGCTAGAATAATCCATCTGGATACACAACTTTAAAAGGAGAAAACATACAATTCTTTTTATTCTTCACTCATTCACCATGCATTTACTCCAAACCCGCTATGTATAAGGCACAATGCTAGGATCTGGGCAAAGAAAGATGATAGTCTTGTACCTTTCTGTTTCTTAAAATTGAATGCTATGAGAAGAAATGTGAACTCTCCTGAGATCTCCAGCCTAAGAATGATCCCTCTGTGTTCCCTAAACAGATTATGATTATGAGATTCCTACATAAAGTCTGTTGACTTTTCCCCTGCCTTATGTTACTTCTCTTCTGAACTCTTTGTGTTTTTATTGAGTTTTGAGTTCTTCAAGATGTCTATTTTGTTTATGAACATACCAGACTTTCTTTGAGAATTTTTATTGTAGTGTATTATCTATATTCAAAAAAAATGCACATTTACTTTAGAAGTCTTCCTCCTTCCTCTCCCTACAAGGGTAACCACCATCTTGACTTCCAATGGCATAGTTTGCCTCCTTTCTTTCTTTTTTTTTTTTAAGTGTTTATGTCTGGGAGCTTCAACTTATAGTCTTGTATGTAACTATACCCTGTTCATCCTTATTATTGTATATTTTTTCCAGAGTGTGAATATACCATGATTTATTTAGCTGCTCTACTGTGTTGATGGGCAGTTGGATGATTTCCAGTTGGAGCTTGTTATGAATTGTGCCGCTGTGAGTATTCTGTTGCATATCTTGAATACATGGATGCATTTCTGTTGGGTATATGCTCACTAGTGACCTTGTTAAATCATAGAATATTCCTATATGTTCAGCTTCATTGCCAAAGTGGGCTACATTCCTACAAAAAGAGTATTGCTGGAAGTATTACAGAGAACAGAACAGTTCCATTGTTCTACATTCTAATACTTGGTATTATATATCTTTTTCATTTTAGTTATTCTGGTGGGTGTGAGCCATGTCTTTTAAATTTTTCTATAGAATTATATTTTATCTTTGCAACAGAAAACTAAAAGTCCCATATGCAGGTTTTGTGATTAATAAACATTTGTCCTTGCTATAAAATTCTCTTTTTTGCACATTTTTTTATCCATAGTGCTTTGAAATTATGACTCATCTTGGGAGCCGCCTTTTGCAAAGCCAATCTGAATACTTTGGTCAACTAATCCTTCTTTCCACCTGCTGGGAGGTGTAAGCAGCCCCTTCCTAATGAAATGCAGGTCCACCCACCCAAGAAGCCCTCTCTGTCAGTCCTTTCTGCCTCATTATCTTCCTTCTGCTTTCATTTTGTTTACTCCATTTTTTCTGCTTGATCTCCACTATTCTTTTGAAATTTCTTTTTTCTTTTTCTTCCTTTTTTTTTTTACAAAGTAACAAACATTTCATTTTCTTTTGAGTTTGTGTACATCTCTTCTCAGAAAATCCTTGAGAGAATGCTCAAGTTAGTTTACATTCTTACACACTCTCCTTCTGCCTCTAAACACTAATTGTACTCAGAAGTGAGATAGTGGTTAAGAGCGACTAAGAGTGTGAGCTTTGAGATAAGACTTTTCTGGGTCAAATGCCACCTCTGCCACTTGCTGGTTCTTCAGCTTCAGGAAAATCACTCAGTCCTGTAAACTTCAGCCTCCTCACCCATAAAGTGGAATGAACATAAACTCTTTCACATGGCTGTTGGAGATTAAATGCAATATTCAGCTTATTGTCAAGTCTGACAACTAATAAATAGTCAGTGGATATTACTGTTTTCAAATCATACCTTGAATTCCTGAAACTTTGATCATGTAGAATATCCTTTCTCTTCCCTTCTTCCTCCTTTCTTTTCTCCTCTCTCAGGGTCCCTCCCTTCAAATATTGATTGGGCCTATCATGTATCTGTTCCTGGGCCAGGAGCTGGGATTCATGGTGAGAGGAACATTTGGAGTCCCTGTTCTCAAAGAGTGGACGATGTAGCCCGAGTGATAGAAAATCACAGTACTTCACACTTACAAGCTGTGATAAGCATCGAGGAACAAAATCATGGAATTCTTGGACAGTGTCTAACAGGGGAGATGTTATCTAGTTAGAGAAACTGCCCTGAGAAAAAGATTTTTGTTCTGAGGCCTAAATGATAGGAAGAACAAAGTAGAGTTCAACTCCATTTTGGATTATCTTTAACAGATTGTGATTATCTGTGTTGTCCCCCTTTTACTCAGGAAGGCGATATTGTGTACTGCTATTTGGAAGTCCCCATAAGCCGTGTACCCCACTGACATTTTTAAATCTTTGTGCAGTGCTCTCCTGCAAAGGCCCAGGTTGGGTCACGTGACTGGCATAGACCAAGGGGATATCAGCAAGCAAGACATCTGCAGAAGCTGTCTGTGGAAGCCTTAGACTACCATGCAGAGGTCATTTATCCTGCTGGAGAGTTCATGTGGAGAGAGGCTGGGAAGGACTACGAAACTACAGGGAAAGCAAGAAGGAAAAGCCCAACCAGCCCCGAGCAGGTGAGTGAAGCCATCCTGGCTCATCTTCCTTGGTCCAGCCCTCTGCAGTGAGCAGCATGCAGGGCAGAGCCATTGCCACTGTATCTTGCCTGACTACCCTTCTTGTAAGCCACCAAGTTTAGACATGATGGCTTATGTCACAATAGATGCTTATTTTCATGTGGTCTGATTGGGGTACTCATGGAGTCTCAGGTGGTGCAGGGTAGAATCAGTACTGCTCCCCTCACTAGCCCAGTCAAGCCCAGGCCCTTAATCTCAAGTCCATAGATGCCCTGAAATCATATTCCCATTTCCGGTTGTGCCCATGCTGTTTTTTTCCTGGGGAGAGGTCTCCTGTTGTTCTTTGAAGAATCTGTGTTTGCAAAAAATAAAGTATTTCAGAAGACAATACAGACACATGATATATTCTGAAAAAAAAAAATAAGTTTCAATTAAGTGCTCTGTGGGTGCAAAGAGAAAGAGTAACGAGTTATACTAATTGGAATTCGGGGTGGTCTCCGCAGCAGAGGTGATATAACTTTATCTCCGTAAGATTGCCTTCTGTAAAACTGAATCGGAGACTTTTATGCCAAACAATTTATTTCTCCTCTTGTGTTACATGGAGTTCATTGTACACCTGATTTTTTAAGTTGGGCCAATTTCCTTGCTCTTTCCCTAAAGACAAATAAGAATTTAAATACCAGATATTATAGTAAATAATGAAAACTTCACAATCAGGTTTGCTTCTAGTATTTGTGGGGCCCACAGCAGGAATAAAAATGAAGGCTCCCATACTCTGTAAAAATATTTCAAAGTGATAAATTAGAATAATAAACTCTTAAGTGAATTATGTTCTATTCTCCTACCTCATCAAGACAGCAGCTTCACATTTAGAATTCTTAGATGCCTCAGGGTTCTACATTGGCATGAGGCATTGGGGAGGGAGGTCGCTCAGGTCCTCTGTGCCAGCAGATGGTTTGTCTTTCTTTTCTCTTTCCCACCTCAGCTCCACCCAGCATGGGAATCCCAACCACAGCACTGTTAGGGTCCATAAACAAGTCAAGATGGCGCCTGGAATTTTGCCAGAGGGAGTGGTTTGTGAAGTAATGCCAGCAAGCCATTAAGTGTGGAGATTCCTTAATGACTGACTGCTGTATCTAGTTTATGTTAATTGAGTTAATCTGTGTGTAATTAAGATGTTAGGGTTAGGGTTAGGATTCCTTGATGACTGATTGATGTATCTGGATGATGTTAATTGAAACAAGCTGTGTATAGTGAGTTAAGTATAAATACCTCTGCTGTCCGACAATAAAGCGGCTCCTGCTGTATCAACCTTCACAAGTTCCTTGTCACCCCCCTCATTAGTTTGCCCAGCCAGACTGTGGCACAGCACCAAGCTCCATCCATTCCCACCCCCCATCATTGCCATCCCTTGGGAACTTCTCAAGTCTAAGAGTACACAATGCACTAGCACAGCTCACCCTCAAAAGGGTAGATCCATGAACACCTTCCTCTATAAACTCTCTCCTGTACTGCAAGGGCTGGTGTCATAAAATTGCCCTTTGGGTAATAGATGGAATGACATAGTCTTTATTGTTTTTGGTTTTTCAACCTATATGTAATAATCCTCCATTCCTAACTAGACTAGAAGAACTTTAATAACAGCATTAACAGGAACAGGAAGACAGTAATAACTGCAGCTGACCAAGCTCTGCCCTGTACTAGGCACTATGCTGAGAACTTCACATCCATTATGTCATTAGTCCTCATAGCAACTGTGTGTGTGAAACTTCTTCCTGGTTTTGAGATGAGGGAAGGCAGGTTTCTGAAACTGATGAAGCGATCATAGGGAAATATTTAAAATCCGGATAAATCTGATCTCGAAACTCTAGTCCTGAACCACTTGGCAATATTGCCTCTTTTAAAGCAAGTCTCATCCCACCTCTGAAGAAAGATGCTGGAATCAGTTTTATTTATTAGTTCATTGTAATTTTCTTTCTTTGTAAGACCCTCTTTTCTAAAAAAAAAAAAAAAACTTGGTCATATTTTAAGCATCAAGAATTGCTGTTTCAAAAAACACTAATATGATTTACTATTTCAAACATAAAAGATGTTGCTATGGATAGTTTTACACAGAAAACAAATAATTCTCTGAGGGTTGCTACCCCCTGAATTGCAGTATTTTTATTTTCTGTATAGGTTATGTTCATTTCGCCCCTTTTTTTCCCTAACTCTGTCTTTAGAATGTGCTGCCCATCATGCTGACTAATCAAGTCTATTTTAGTCTAGGATATTCCACTTACTATTGCTGCCCCAATACTAGTTTGCCCACATAATCCTAAATTTGGTGGTGTAAATCAACAATTTTACATGTTCACAGATTCTGTGAGCCAGGAATTCAAACATGTCAAAGTGAAGGACTCTTTGTTTCATGGACTAAGCTGGGAAGATTCCATGGGCTGGAGGAGACTTAAATATCTTGGTGACAGCTGGGTTGGAGGATCGCACGCCTGATGCTTGGCCTGAAGGGTAGGCTGTCAATCCAAGCACCTACGCATGACCCTCCATGTGATTTGGGCTTCACTGCATGGTATGGAATGGCATCTGATTTTCAAGAAAGTCTATATTGAGAGCAAGCAGTCTAAGAGCAAGTCTTCTAAGACAATCAGGGAGAGCTACCTGGCCTCTTCTGATCTAGCCTTATTAGTCACATAATAGTGCTTTTGCCTTATTGTTCTATTTAGAAGTGAGTCATAAATCCAACCTAGATTGGGAAGGAATTACATTCTTCCCCTCAACTGGAGAAGTTTCAAAGATTTTGCAGTCATTTAAAAAACTGCTGAGAAAGGGTAAGGGAAGATGCCTCACTTATGTATTTGTGCACTATAGACCAACCAGATATATCCCTCAAAGAAGAGAGGATAGAGCAGTACAAACATCAGCAAAAGAAAAATCATCTCAACTGGTAAGTTGACTCATAGCACAATCATATATCAGCAATTGGAGCCAATAAACTTACATTTTCAAATGATATAAAAAGATAACAATGTGTTGATGTATAATAAAGTTGAAAAATGTTTCAGATAGTATGAAGAATCTCTACAGATATGTTACAGTTTGAGAAAATCTGGAATGATGAGTAACATTTCTTTTCTTTGACTTATTGGTAGGTATGAATATTTTTACAAAAAGCGTATGATGTTTTTTAATGAGAAAAAGTGAAAGAGGAGATCCAAGATGGCATAATAGAGGAGGTCCTGTTTCTGAATGCTCAGTGGCACGAAACCAAGAAAGCAGTCAGGCAGCTTCTCCACAAGGTCTCACCTGGACAGAATATAACATCTCAGAGAGTGTGAGAAGACCCCTAGACAGCGGATTTTCACAGAAATCACCAGTGCTGTCACCACCCACACAGAAATCAGAGCCTCTGCATTTGAGTAAGTCTCCAGTCTCCAGACCCAAAGCCCTCAGATCTAGCTCACCCAGGGGCGCCCAAGTGGCTTAGCAGAATCACCTATCAGCACCTCTGCAGAACTCCAGACTGCGGTCTACTCCTACGCAGGTCACTCAGCTGCTACATAACCATAGCACAAGGCCATTGCCCAACTTCCCCCACTAAACTAGACACCCCGGTACTGGAAGCAGACGGATTCCATGTTGGAAAACCTTTCTCACCATTTTTTGGTGGGCCTGGCTGTCAGATGAGATCTCCATTTGAGCAGGTACCTGGTTTCCAATCCCACCTGCCCCATCCCACCGAGCAGCGATAATTCAGCACAGTGACCACCCAACACAAAAACAGCTCTCAGTTGGACAGGAGTTCAGTGGGACCAGGGTGCCACCCATCTCCTGTGAGCCTGGGGGTGAGAGGTCCCACAGTTGAGATCTAATAAGTAAGAGAGGGGAGGGGACTAAAGTCTGGAGCATAACAGAGAGACCAGGATCTGGGAAATCTCCAGGCAATACTGGGGGCTCAAGTCAGACAAGTGGTCACAAAAAGAGACCCGTGAGGAGCAATTTCCCTGCTGGGACTGGTGGGTGGCACTCCCCGCTTCCTGACGCTCTACACCAGGTCCAGTCTTCTCACCCTGATTAAGTACACCATCCTGAGGGTGGAGACACCAGCTTAAAACAGACAACCCCACCCACTGCATAAGAAGAGAAGCAGGAAAGAAATGGATCTCTAAGAGTATTTTTTTTTCTTCTTTTTCTTTCTCTTTTACCCTTCTATCCTCTGGCCCTCACATTCCCAGCATACATGAAACCAAGAACCTTGCATGAAATAGGACTTTGAGGACTGAGTCACCTAAATAATATAATATAGAGGAGTTGCATAAGCCCTTTTTTTTAATCTTTTTTCTTCTCTCTCTTTTTTCTTTCCTTTTTTTCTTTCTTCTTCTTTCACCCTCCAAATTTTACTATTTTTACATCCTGTATTTTTCTAAATACATATGTGTGTTTGTATTATGTACTCTACTGTCTTCCCATGTATTTATCTACCCTAAATTACTTCCTGTCTATTCCCCTACTACTAACTCTCTTCATTAGATTTCTCTTTAACGTTTCCTAAGATATATTAACTCTATACCCTCACATCTTTCCCCCTTACCTGTTGTCCTATGCCTGACCCCCAGTTCATTGTCCACCACCAGAAACTGTAAACCTTTTTATGAAACTACTTATTATATTTTAAATAATAATTGAATCAAACATTTCTGGACATTGAGACTAAATTGTAAATGTCTTAATAACAACAATTTGTTCATAGATGATATATTTTTGATATTGGGATCTGTTAACATTGGCCTTCCCCACTAAGGAGAGATCTTGGAACCCTACAAGAGCACTACAAATCTATAGGGTAAAAACAATAACACACCAGATCCACAGATGTGGAAAGGAAGACACATGAGCAACATGAAAAGACAAGGGAAGAAAGTACCACAAACCAATCAAGACAACACATCATTAGAAGCATTGACAGCTACAGCAGGAAAAAAATGACAAAGAACGATTTCAGGATATACAATACATAGTTAAAATGTTTTGGGATCTCAAAGAAGACATAAGAGAACAAATACAGTCAGGGAAAGATCAGTTTGACAATGAGCTACATTAACAAATCCAAGAAGCAAAAGATCACCTCAATAGGGAGATAGAGGTTCTAAAAGAAAACAAAACAGTAATCCTTGAAATGAAAAAAATAATAAACCAAATTAAAAATTCAAATAAAAGCATCACCAACAGAGTAGACCACTTAGAAGATAGGACATCAGACAATGAAGATAAAATATATCATCTTGAAAAGAACATAGATCACACAGCGAAAATGATAAGAAACCATGAGCAGAACATCCAAGAAATATGGGATAGCATTAAAAAGACCAAATTTGAGAGTTATTGGGATAGAGGAAGGCATAGAGGTCCAAACCAAAGGAATGAACAATCTATTTAATGAAATAATATCAGAAAACTTTCCAAACATGAAGAATGAATTGGAAATCCAAATTCAAGAAGCCTACTGGACTCTGAATGTACAAAATCACAATAGATCCACACCAAGGCACATAATAATGAAAATGCCCAACATACAGAATAAGGAGAGAATTTTAAAAGCCACAAGAAAAAGGAATAAGATTACATATAGGGGGAAACCAATTAGGATAATGGGAGATTTTTAACCACAGATCCTGAAAGCTAGAAGATCCTGGAACAACATATATCAAACTCTGAAAGATAATGGGTGCCAACCAAGAATCTTGTATCCAGCAAAATTAAGCTTTAGATTTAAAGATAAAATTAAAACATTCCACAATAAACAAAAGTTAAAAGAATTTATAGCTAGAAAACCAGCCCTAAAAAAATCCTTGACAAAATATTTCATGAAGAAGAATTGAAAAACAACAATGAAAATCAGCAGAGGGAGGTAGTACACTAAAGGAAAAACTCAAAGAGGAAAACCAAGTCAAGTTAAATAATAAAAATTAAAAAAAAATATGGCTGGAAATACAAACCATGTCTCAATAGTAACCCTAAATGTTAATGGCTTAAACTCACCAATCAGAAGACATAGACTAGCAGATTGGATGAAAAAAAAAAAAGACCCAATATGCTGCCTCCAGGAGACTCCATCTGATAGGAAAAGACATACATAGACTAAAGGTGAAAGTTGGGAAAAAATCATACCACTCACATGGACTGTGGAAGTAAGCAGGGGTTTCCATCCTCATATCAAATAAAGTAGACTTCAAGCCAAAATTAATCAAAAGGGATAAAGATGGACATTACATACTGCTCAAGGGAACCAAACACCAACAAGACATAACAATCATAAATATATATGCCCCAAACATTTGTGCAGACATGTTCATGAAACTCTTCTCAAGTTCAAGAATCAAATTGACCACAACATAATAATCTTGGGTGACTTTAATACACCTCTCTCACCACTGGACAGATCTTCCAAACAAAAGTTCAATAAAGAAAGTATAGAACTCAATAACACAATAAATAACTTAGACTTAATTGACATTTATAGAATATATCAACCAACATCAAGCAGATACACTTTCTTCTCAGCAGCACATGGATCCTTCACTAAAATAGACTATATACTATGCCACAAAGCAACTCTTAGCAAATACAAAAATGTAGAGATACTGAAAGAACGATCAAGGCTTGCCATCGGAGAAAAATGCCCATTTATTGAGGCAGCTCTGTATATTTATAGAGCCAGGGGTGGTCTGAAGGTTGCAACAGTTTAACAATTTGACGGTTTTGGCAGCTGGCATGGGGTGGGTTCTAATTGGTAGGTAAGGATTATGTGAGTCAGCAGGACTTACCATTGGACCGCTCTTCTCGGGAGATGGGGAGGTTAGTCTTTGGAGCCGGGGCAACTCCCAATAGATACTACTATGCATTTTTTTTTAGATTATAATGAAATGAAATTGGAAATCAATGAAAAAATAAAAAATAAAAATTTCCCCATCCCCTGGAGACTAAACCATATGCTACTGAATGAACAATGGGTCACAGAAGACATCAAGGAGGAGATTAAAAAATTCTTAGAGGTAAATGAGAACATAGACACAACACATTGAAATCTCTGGGACACTATGAAAGTAGTAAGAGAAAAATTCATTGCATGGAGTTCATTCCTTAAAAGAAGAAAAGGTCAACAAATAAATGACCTCACACTACATCTCAAAGCCCTAGAAAAAGAAGAACAAATCAGCAGCAAAAAGCAGTAGAAGGCAAGAAATAATTAAAATTAGAACTGAAATAAATGAAATTGAAACAAAAGAAACAATTGAAAAAATTGACAAAACTTTCTTCAAAAGAAAGTTCTTTGAAAAAAAAAATAAAATTGACAGACCCTTAGCCATGCTAACGAAGGGAAGGAGAGAGAGAACTCATATTACCAGCATACATGATGAGAAAGGCAATATAATAACAGACACTACAGAAATACAGAGGATAATTAGAAATTATTTTGAAATCTTATACTCCAATAAAGTAGAAGACATTAAAGGCATCAACAAATTTCTTAAGTCATACGATTTGCCCAGATTGAGTCAGGAAGATATACCCAATTTAAACAGAGCAAGATCAAGTGAGGAAATAGATGAAGCCATTAAAAGCTTACCAACCAAGAAAAGCCCAGAACCAGATGGATACACAGCTGAGTTCTACAAGACCTTTAAAGAAGAACTAATACCAATACTCTTCAATTTATTTCAGGAAATAGAAAAAGGCAGTAATTTCAAACTCACTCTATGAGGCCAATATCACCCTGATCTCAAAACCAGGCAAAGACACATCAAAGAAAGAAAACTTCAGACCAATATCTCTAATGAACATAGATGCAAAAATTCTCAATAAAATTCTGGCAAATTGAATACAAAAACATATCAAAAAGATTGTGCTCCATGATCAAGTGGGATTCATCCCAGGGATGCAAGGGTACTTTAACATTCGGAAATCAATAAATGTAATTCATCACATCAATAGACTTACAGATAAGAATCATATGATCATCTCAATAGATGAAGAAAATGCATTTGACAAAATACAGCACCCCTGTATGTTCAAAACAATAGAAAAACTAGGGATAACAGGAACATATCTCAACATCATAAAGGCTATCTACGCTAAGCCTCAGGCCAACATCATTCTAAACAGAGGAAAATTGAAGGCATTCCCTCTAAAATCTGGAACAAGTCAGGGATGCCCTCTCTCACCACTTCTATTCAACATAGTTCTTGAAACACTGCCCAGAGCAATTAGACAGATGAAAGAAATCAAAGGGATATGTATAGGAAAAGAAGAACTTAAATTATCACTATTTGCAGACGATATGATTCTATACGTAGAATACCAAAAAAACTCCACCAGACAACTTCTAGAACTAGTCAATGAATTCAGTAAAGTGGCAGAATATAAAATCAGCACCCATAAATCAAAGGCATTTTTGTTTATCAGTAACAAAGCCTCTGAGAAGAAAATGAGGAAAATTACCTCATTCACAATAACCTCAAAAAAAAAAAAGATACTTGGGAATCAACTTAACAAAAGAGGTGAAAGATCTATATAATGAAAACTACAGAACCCTAAAGAGAGAAATCAAAGAAGACCTTAGAAGATGGAAAAATCTACCTTGCTCTTGGATAGGCAGAATTAGTATTATCAAAATGACCAAAAGCACTATACAGATTTAATGCAATTCTGATCAGAATCCCAATGGCATTCCTCATAGAAATAGAAAAAGCCATCATGAAATTCATCTGAAAAAATAAAAGACCCAGAATAGCTAAAGTAATCCTTAGCAGGAAGAATGAAGCAGATGACATCACTCTACCAGACCTTAAATTATACTACAGAGCAATAGTAACAAAAACAGTATGGTATTGGCATCAAAACAGACTAGTAGACCAATGATACAGAATAGAGGATACAGAGACTAACCCACAAAATTACAATTATGTTATATTAGATAAAGGTGCCAAAAACATGCACTGGAGAAAAACATAGCCTCTTCAACAAATGGTGCTGGGAAAACTGGAAATCCATATGCAACAAAACGAAATTAAACCCCTGTCTCTCACCATGCACAAAACTTAACTCAAATGGATCAAGGACCTAGGAATTAAATCAGAGACTTGTGTCTAATAGAAGAAAAAGTAGGTCCTAATCTTCATCATGTGGGATTAGGCTCCAACTTCCTTAATAAGACTCCTATTGCACAAGAATTAAAACCAAGAATCAATAAATGAGATGGAATCAAACTAAAAAGTTTTTTTTCCTCAACAAAAGAAACAATCTGTTGAGGCAAACAGAAAGCCTACATCCTGGGAGCAAATTTTTACCCCTCACACATCAGATACAGCACTAATCTCTAGGGTATATAATGAACTCAAAAAGCTAAGCACCAAAAAAAACAAATAACCCAATCAACAAATGGGCCAAGGACCTGAACAAATAATTCTCAGAAGAGGATATACAATCAATCAACAAATAGATGAAAAAAAAATGCTCATCATCTCTAGCAATCAGAGAAATGCAAATCAAAACTACTCTAAGATATCATCTCACTCCAATCAGAATGGCAGCTATTATGAAGACAAACAACAATAAGTGTTGGAGAGGATGTGGGGAAAAAGGCACACTCATACCTTGCTGGTAGGACTGCAAATTGGTGCAGCCAATATGAAAAGCAGTATGGAGATTCCTTGGAAATCTGGGAATGGAACCACCATTTGACCCAGCTATCCCTCTCCTTGGTCTATACCCAAATGACTTAAAAACAGCATACTACAGGGACAGCCATACCAATGTTTATAGCAGCACAATTCACAATAGCTAAACTGTGGAGCCAACCTGGATGCCCTTCTGTGAATGAAATGATAAAAAAAGGTGGCGTATATACACAATGGAATTTTAATCAGCAATAAAAGAGAATAAAATCATGGCACTTGCACGTAAATGGATGGTGTTCGAGAAGATAATGCTAAACGAAGTTAACCAGTCCCAAAAATACAAATACCAAATGTTTTCTCTGATATAAGGAGGCTGACTCATAGTGGGGTAGGGAGGGGGAACATGGGAGGAATATATGAATTCTAGATAGGGAAGAGGGGTGGGAGGGAAAGGGAGGGGCAGGGAATTAGCAAGGATGGTGGAATGTGATGGACATCATCATCCAAAGTACATGTATGAAGACACAAATTGGGTGATAACATACTTTATACACAGAGATATGAAAAATTGTGGTATATATGTGTAATAAGAATTTTAATGCAAAGAAAAAAAACAAAGTACATGTATAAAGATGTTGAGGGCCACAGCCGAGTCGGGATGACGCATGGCATTTTTGCCAGAAGTAGTGGTTGAGAGGTGACGCCAGCAAGCCATTAAGATGATGATTTTTGAGTTCTCTCGGAGTTCCCGTTGAGTTCCGGTTGAGCTCTCGAGGGGATGCCTGAAGAGTTCTAGTTGGTTGGTGAAGTTCGGGTGGTGGGAGTTCCGGTTGGAGTGTGGTGTGTTCCTGGAGGAGCCTCGTGGGTGGCGTTTGGGAGAGTTCCTGGGGAGTGTGCTAATGGAGTTCAAAAATAAAGTTTGTTCCTGCTCGAGTGGCTCGTGATTTGTGCCCAGCCAGACTGTGGCATTAAGACATGAATTGGTGTGAACATACTGTATATACAAAAATATGAAAAATTGTACTCAAAAGAAAGAAAGAAAAAATGGGAGTAAGGAGCAATTTGGAAAGGTGGAAAAATCTCCCTTAGATTCAGAAGATCAAGGAGAGGTTTTGGGTCAATGCATTGCTTCTGTGCACATGTTCTAGGAAGTAGATCTTGCTGACCCGCTGCAGCTTAGGGGAAAACTGAGGAGAACTGTGAAGCTGGAAGGGACCTTGGAATTGCCATGCACAGACCTTGGCATTGGGAAAGAGGAAATTGAACAGGGAGTAATTTGTGCTGGGTCTTATGGCTAGTTAGTGGCAGAATCAAGCCTGGGTCACATAGCTAGTTAGTGGCAGGGTCCAGCCTGGATCATGTGTCCTTAGTCCCTGTCCAGGATGGTTTCCTCTCACCTGCTGCCATGAGCCATATACTGAGAAGCATCAGCTGCCTGTTCTCTACTTAAGGGGCTGACCCATTTCTAGTGGAGTAGGAGTTTTGCTTGCAGCACCATCTCTACAGAAGTCCTTTTGGGTGCTCCTGGCTTAGGAAACCAGTGTGATTTTATGGAAATTGGACTGGGTATTGTGATAAACTTAGCAGTTGTTGGTCATATCCAATCACAGGTGACAATTTTGTTCTGAAAGAAGTTAAACTCCAGAGTGGAAAAGGGGATAAATTTGAATGACAATGAGCTTCCTTCTTCTTCTTCTTTTTTTTTTTTTTTTTTTTTGAGGAAGATTTATTTATTTATTTATTTATTTGTTTTTTTATTGGTCGTTCATAACATTACATAGTTCTTAATACATCATATTACATGGTTTGATTCAAGTGGATTATGAACTCCCGCTTTTACCCCGTATACAAATTGCTGTATCACATCAGTTACCCTTCCATTGATTGACATATTGCCTTCTTCTTCTTCTTCTTCTTTTTTTTTTTTTTTTTTTTTTTTTGGTACCAGGGATTGAACTCAGGGGCACTCGACCACTGAGTCACACCCCCAGCTCTATTTTGAATTTTATTTAGACATAGGGTCTCACTGAGTTGCTTGGCGCCTCTTTTTTTTTTTTTTTTTTTGCTGAGGCTAGCTTTGAACTCTCGATCCTCTTGCCTCAGCCTCCCGAGCCGCTGGGATTACAGGCATACAACACTGTGCCTGGCGAGCTTCTTCCTTCAAGAGGAAAATGAGAAAGACTCAGCTTTCAAGGTGGGTGGGGAGAAGGAGCTTTACTCTGTGGCTGTTCTGTCTCTAAGCCTTTCTGGGGGACCAGATGGTGTTGGTAGATCTCAGAATGAACGTATCTCTTCTGTCCCTAACAAATTTTTCCTCTGTATTATCAGACATATGCTGTACATTATCTCTGAAAACAGCGTAAGATTCAAATATTCGTCATCAGTGGTCTCTATTTTTGTTTTCAATTTCCATCCCATCAGGGCAGGAGACTCATAGGTTTCTGACCTTGCACACTTTCTTGAATTATATTATCTTCTAATAAAAGGGGTGGCCTAAAGCAGGTGCAGATGGAAATATGATAGTTAGTGGTGGAGTTGACTGAAGAAACCAGGAAAGAAAAAGAACTCACAAGTTGGACTAAGTAATTCAAAGGATTTCCTGGCAAGACCATTGCCAAAAATACTTCCGAGGATATGGACTGAGGAGCAAAGAATCCTGCTACTATGATAGGATTAAAGGTTGATTTTTCTTCCCCACAGTTTTAATTCAGCTAGATGTAACATTTCACAGATTTTTTAAAATAGTTTTGGCGGCAATTTTCAGAGAAGTCAAAGAAGGGTATTGTTGCTGTTTTCCATTTCCTGCATAAGGTCAAAGGCCCAGTGCTATAAGCAGCTTTCCCTAAATCTTAGAAAATGTCCTTCTGCCTAGTCTGTGGTTCAGAAGCTGTCTTCTGTTGAATAATAATGATACCCCTTTTTCCTCTTTCTCCTCCTCCTTCTTTATTGAATGCCTCTAAGCACATGCATGTTACATAGATTTTTTTTTTATTGTAACAGGAGCTTATGAGGGTAATAAGACTCTTTGCATTAAAAGTAAAGCAACTTCTAGGCTAGATGTTCAAGGAGGTTAGGTACTTTCCCAGAGGCAACCAGCTACTAAGTACTTTCCCAGAGACAACCAACTACTAACAGTATACATCACAGATTTCATTTCCACCTCAGTTACTGAAATCTGTGATGTATACTGTTAGTCAGCTTCATGTTACTATAATGAAATACTTGAGATAATTAGCTTATAAAGAAAAAAGTTTATTTTGGATCATAATGTTAGAGATTACAGTTCAAAAATGTGATGGAGGCAGAGCTTTGCAACGTCTCATGGCAGGAGAAGATGGTAGAGCAAACAACAGCCAGGAAGCAGAAAGGAAGAGGAAGAGACTGTAGTCTCACATTCCCCTTCAAGAGTATCCCTCTAAAGATGTCTTATTGGGATGTTCTTCTAGGTCCCACCTTCTAAAGCTCCCACCACTTCCCAGTATGTACCCTGGGAAGCAAGTCTTTGACACATGGACCTTTGGAAGATACTTACCCAGAATTTCCTACCATAGATGAAAATATCACAGGAAGAGTTTGGATGATGCAGATTACAAGGCCTAGAAAAGACAACCGGTTTCCTCCATAGAAAGAGAAACTTGGAGATAATTGTGGCTGCAGGGGCCAGACTGAGAGCATTAGTGAGCATAGCTGGCTTAGGGAGTTGGTATACACAGCAAGACACTGACTACGCCTCAGCAATGCAGAAAATTCCAGAGTGTATCCCTTCATGTAGAGATCTGCTAGAATCTAGACTCTTTTGATAATGAATCTAATAATACAAAAATAAATCCCTTAGACAAGTTGGCTAAATATCCTTAAACTATTGAAATGCACATAAAATGTCAAAAGGTACCCCACCCACAAGGACACACATACAGAATAGTGCAACTTAAAATATAAAAATAATTTGAAAGTGCCTACAGGCAAATTTGTTGAAAAATTATTAAAAAGTCAAAGAGATTCAAACAAGAAAAAAAAGATGATGGAAAGCATTCAGAGAGTGATTAAGTATTAGATGACATAATCATTAGATGACTAATCATTAAGCAAACTAGCTTGAAGAATGAGCTCAAGTTCAGAAAGATTCCCCGGGGAGCTATGAGTGACTGTAAGTTCTACTTTTGAAGGATGGTAGGATCTTGCAAGATGGTGACAGATTCTTTAGAAATCATACTATTGTGTGGGGAAGTATTGGAATACCTAACTAATCATACCCTTATTTCTTGGTAGATGATTTTTCTGACCATAGTTCTGGGCAGGAAGGCTGATTTGCTTTCCCCCAGATAGTGGATGCATGTGCTGAGCCCAGGGGTACCAAAAGAGGGCATTGAATGTTTGGGATTATGTAGAAACAGCAAGAAAGGTGGGGTAGTGATTGGCAGATGCTGAGGGAGAGACTCTGGGCAGAAAGAGAAATCTGAAAATGAGTTTTAAGAAGAATCCCATGCCTTTGAGGGAATGCTTTTGTGCATAATGTAGCCTAAAAGTAAATATTATTCTTTAGTCTTCTAAAGGCAGATTTTTTGGTTGTTGTTTCTTGTTGTTAGATGCCTTGGCAAGTAGAGACAGAACTCAAGGCTGCCCTGCTTTATTCAGATTCTAATCTGATGGAAGACATGTTGGGGGATACTTTCTAACATTTTGAACTCTTTTAATTGTTACTTATTTCACTATTCAGAGCCCTTGTGAGAAGTGACAGGTGAACAAATACAGTGTTTCCAAGGACCTGGGAGTGAAAATGTGTTTGTGGGATGCTTCACAAAAGAACTACAAACCAAAGGGCCTGAACCATTGGCCTACAGCTGGGCTGCTTGAGCTATACATTTTTTTTTTAATTTCATTGAACCAAAAGATAAAAATCTGAAAATTTTACTTTAAATTCGGGTTTCCAATTTCTGGTGAAAGTTTGAAAGATGTAAGCAAAACTTCCCACACGGCACGATTGGATGGACCCAAGAAGTGGCCAAGATTGATTTCTCCAGTATCCAAGTGATTAAACGGAACTCTTCTCCCCAAGAAGTCAATCACAAGCCCTCTAGCACTCCTTCTGCATGGTCAGACCCTTGTCATTCTTGATGCTCTGCCCTTATAGACTCCCACTAAGTTAGAAGCCTTTGAGTGTCAGGCACTAGGAACTGTCTAAAAAAGTAGCCATGACCGGGCAAAGCAAATGCTAAAGATGAAGCACAAAAAAACAAAAAAACAAAAATGCCTTTTTATGAACATTTTATGAATGAGGGAGAAACAGACTCCCATAAATTAAGCTTGGGACAGGCAGTTTCACACAGTGACTATGGAGGAAGAAGGCAGTGGATAGACCTGAGGGTTGAGGAAAGAAGCAGATTTCATAAAGGATTACGCTTTATGAGAGGGAACAATGAAATGGGATATAGCCAGGAAATGAACATATATAACTATTTAACACAGAGTCCTAAAGCAGAAAGGAGGATGGGAGAGGACAATAAATGAAGATGAAAAGATGAAGATGCTCTCAAAATGTATGCAAATCAAGCCAGCCATCTTTGGGACCATTACACAGTTTGAGGATTGGGAATAAATGATATAGCAGGCTGAGAGTGTTGCACCTTGAATTAAAAAAAAAAAAATTCCTTGGACATTTATGAGAAAGCTAAGACACTTCTGCTGAATTTAGGCTGGAAACTTCTCCAAGTATTGCCTCTTCTGCCTTTTGTGAGTCTCAGCAGAAAACTAGAAAGGGGGGCAGCGTGGGTGGGATTTGCAGAGGAGAAAACCTATTGCAGCATCATCTCCCAGGCATGTCATGTGCTGCTGGAGAACCAGCCTTCCCTGGAGGCACCAGCTCCCCTGAGACAGCATGATTTTGCAGCTGGTAGAGCTGAGTGATTAAACCAGCAGGACCTTGAATCCTGTCCCTATGTCTCAAAGAAAGTGAAAGTCCCTCTGAAGTCAGGGAACATTCCCAAGAGCCCAACCTGGATGCAAGCAAGGCTCTGGAGAGGGCGCCCCCGGGGAGAGAGCATTTCCCTGCAGGATGGTTGGACTTTCAGCCTTCTATTGCTGCTTCAAAGAGTTCAGTGAAAAGAGTTCTGTTTAATCACTTAGATACTGGAGAAATCATTCTGAGAGGAGTGTGTGACAGTCAGAACCACTTAATTAAAGGAAGAAACTCCTCAGATGACCTAACTAAATGCAGAAGGAATGCAGATGAATTGAGATGGATATAATTGTAACTGCTATCACTTGCATTATTTAACTCTCTGGGAAGGGCAAAGAGGAAGGTTAAAGGTAATTTGGTTTAAAAATGGCTTTGAACAATCTATAAGGGGACAGGAAAAAAAAAACCCTATAAATTCTCTGCAATCATACACAAGTAGAACGATGCTGACTTTTGCTAATCTGAAACTTTGCTGAGAGAATAACAGGCAATTCATTTATTCATTTATTTACCCATTCGCTTCTTTGAACTTTGTCCTGCCTGGAGTTTTCCCACTTCCTTCTTCAATTCAGAATATCTTGCAGATCATTCCAATGGCTGTAAGTCTGTTTATCTCCTTTCTTGCCCAATGTGGTCACCTTTCTCTTTCTTTAAATCTATATTTCATATTCCAGCTATTGTCTTCTTTTTCCAATTGAAAACCTGTCCTTTGAAATCCCTCAAGAACTTCTAATGGTTCTTTGAAAAATAAAATAAAATAGAATTTCTTAAAACATCCTAAAACCTTGCTAATTAAAGTGTGGTCCCTCTACCAGGACATGGGCAGCTCCTGGGAGCTTGTTAGAAGTAAAAAATCAGTGCCTGCAATTTTGTAAGATCTCTAGGTAATTCATACATTCATTAAAGTTTGAGAAGTCCTGACTGCAAAAACTTTGTGTTCTTTGGCCACTGTGTAACGATTTAGTAAACTTGCCTAACATTTATGCATCCCTGGGCAAAGGTAGAGATAGTGGTCCACATACTGATGCCTAAATATTTAAAAATAATAAGTCAATCTAGCTTCTTCTCTTTTTTGGCAAATACACTTTCTGAATGACCTGGAAAGTCAAGTCTGTTTTTTAGAATCCCAAAACTCCTCAGGGAGTTCTTTCCCAAAGGATCCTTTAGCATGACTAGGTATTCCACTCACCCATCTAACCATCTGCCCACAGCCCTCCATTGTTCAGACCTGCAGGTACTGTCTCCATCAGCATGGTCGACACATCAGATGATTGACCTGGGAATGAGGTCTCTTAGGCCTTGGAAACAGGGTGGGGAATCCTTTGAAGAAGGAATTCTGTGTATCCTATACTTGAAGAACAGCCTAGAAAGAGGAAAGCATGGACTCTGGGTAGGCATCATTTCTTGGATTCAGAAGCTATTTCCTCATGGAGAAAGACACTGCTGGCCCAAAGCCCCCATAGGTCCTTCTAAAGCCCGGGGCCCTTCTTAGTTAGTTAGAAGGTTGATACTACTCTCTAAACTTCTCTTGTGTTCACTCACTCTCAATGTAGAATATTTGCATCCCTTAATCTTTCTGCCCAGAGAAGCATTTCCTTTGCAAATTCTGTGCTGAATGCCATAGATCCTTGAGATATCAAATCAAGCATTTTTTAAAAAGCAAAGGTTTCCACATCCTCTCCAATGAAACCAGCTTCCCTAAATTTGGATTTTCATGATCATCCTGCATGGCACTTGTGACTTATTAAATGCCCATTTTTATTAAAAGAACGTATGTTTTATTAGGGTAGGAACAATGATTGGCATTGCTCTAGCATCAAATATGGTGCTTAAACACACAATGTTTTGACACATATTTGTGGAATGATTGTGTGAGTAAAGTTGGGATCCTTGGATAAAAAAAACTAAACAGAGTAATGTTTCAGTGATTAATCAGAAAAGTTCTATTCTTCATCTGGGCAAGGTCCAAGGATCGAATAATGCAGAGGTGTAGTGTTGTCTATAATGTCATAGGTGATGTTTTTGATAATCTACAGGATGGGTGTAGGGTCTTTTTTACTCTGTTTATTCCAGGAAAAGACCACTTGTTCTTTTATAGAAAACCTTGCTTTGTGAAATTTCCCATTATTTCATCATATCACCTTGGAAAACATATCTGCATATTTACTAAATCTGGGTATAGAGAAACATAATTAATTCACTAATTTCTCATTTTTTTGTCTTTTAAATTGAAGTGATTTGAACTATTCACTTTTTTTCATAAAAACCTCTTTTTTTAAAAAAATAAAAAGAACAGTTATAGGTTTACAACAAATTTTAAGAGTAGAGATTTCCCATATAACCCTGGTATGGGTCCACACTCCTTGATTGCCTCCCCACCATTATCACTATCCTCTAACAGAGTCACCACTCTGGGAATGTCAATGAACCTATGTGTTGACACACCACTACCACCCAAAACCCATGGCTTATGTTATAGTTCATTCTTGGTATAGTATATTCTATGGGTTTGGAAAAATGAATAATGACATGTTTCTGACAATATTATATCATACAGAGTATTTTTACTGAGCTAACAGTACTCTGAGATTCACCTGTTCATCTTCACTTCAAGTCCTGTCAACCACTGATCATTTTACTATTTCTGAGGATAAGTTTAATATATAGCTCCTGTTTTTATTCTCCTATAGGTAATGTGTTTTCTTCTCTTTTTAAAATATACCTTTATTTTATTTATTTATTTTTATGTGGTGCTGAGGATGGAACCCAGTGCCTTGCATGTGCTAGGTGAGAGCTCTACCATCCCAGCCCCATCTTCTCACTTCTTTCAGAAATGCTCCTGTATCTTTGATTCTCTAAAACTTGGGTGTATCGTTTTTTTGTTTGTTTGTTGTTGTTGTTGTTGTTTTGCTTATATCTTGTGTTGTCTTAGGTTTTTGGATTTGTGGTTTTGTGTCTGACATTAATTTGGGGAAATTTTTAGTTATTACTGCTTCAAATATTCCTTCTCTTTCTTTCTCCCTTTCTTCTCCTTCTAAAATTCTCATTTTATGTACCTTTTGTAGTTGTCCTTGGATATCTTGTTCTATTTTCTTCAATCTTTGCTCTCTTTGCTTTTCAGTTTTGCAGGTTTTTATTGATATGTCTTCAAGCTCAGAGATTGTCTTTAGTCACATCCAGTCTATTAACAAGCCCACAGAAGACATTCCTTATTTCTGGGATAACATTTTTGATCTCTAATATTTCTTTTTCATTCTCCTTAGGATTTCCATCTCTCTGCTTACATTGCCCATCTGTTCTTGCATACTTTCTACTTTAGGCTCCTTAGCATATTAATCATCGCTGTTTTGAATTCCCAGCCTGATGGTTCCAACGCCCTTGCTCTGTCTGATTCTGGCTTTGTCTCTTCACACTGTGTTTTATGCTTTTAAATATACCCTGAGTTTTTTTTTTCTCAATAGCTGGACATCATATACTGGGTGAAAGTAACTGTTGTAAATAAGCCTTTACTGTTGGTAAAAAGGGGAAGGAGGGGAAATATTCCATAGTCCTGTAATTAGGTCTTGGTCTTTTAGTGAGCAGATGACTCTGGGGTATAACTTGTTTTTCAGGTTTTATCCCACCCGCCATCCTGCGTGCACCCCTTAGGTCTGATGGAATGTCTAGAGTAGACTTAGTTAAGAATAACTGAGTGTTCTGGTGTATTTCAAAATCTTTCCTTTTCCTCTGGCCTTGTTAGAAGCACGCAGAAATTTTTCTCTGATGCTTACTATAAGAATCTGGTGAAACTCCTGGAGGTAAATCTCACAAAAATGTGGGGGACTGCTTATGATTAGATCCCCTAGAGTTTTCACCTCTCAGACTTGTTCATGCTGAGCCTCTAGCAGTGTATCAATTACAGTTCAGACTTTCCTGTCCCTGGCAAGCATTGTGGAGGTGGTTTCTGCCCTTGAGTCTCTGCTTCATGAGCTGTGACTTCCTAGTGAATACTAGCTTTGTGTTCTTACCTCAAGAAGAGAAGTCGATTTGGCAATCTGTTCAGTTTTTTACTTTTTATGAGGATGGAATCGTGGCTTCCAAGCTTCTTATATGTGGAACCAGAATCTAGAAGTGTCATGCTTTTTTTTTTTTAAACTAGCTTACAATGTCTTGTCATATTTGCTATGGAACAAACCATACCAAACTTTAGTGACTAAAAATATCAAACATTATACTTGGTCCATAATTCTGTGGGTTAGTTGAGATTTCTTTTGGACTAGGCCATCTGGTCTGGTCTCTGCTGAGTTCCACTGTGCACCTGTGGCCAGCTGGTTGATCCCTGACAGCTGATGTATCTAGGATGGTCTTACTCACATGTCTGACGGTGGGGTGGCTATTGGCTGGGATAGCGATATTTTCCTCCATGTGGCTCCTCATTGTCTTCAGGCTAGCAAGGGCTTGTTTACCCTTGCTATTCTTGAAGTTTATAGTACAACCAGCAAAGACAAACCTCAATGCAATGCACTTTTTTTTTTAGCATTATAGTTAAGCATAGTAGTTGGGTTCATTTTGGCAAAAATCATACATACATGGAGCAGTCTTTAATTTTAAGATTTTTTGTGTCACATGAACAACCCAGATTAAAAGAGTGGAAAAATTGAACTCCATCCCCTTGATGGATTGCAAAATCGTGGCCATTGTTTTTCAATCTACCACACCATTCCTAAGCAATAGTTTGAAAAAGATCTACTAAGTTGATTTTGAAAAAAAAATCATTTCTCAAATTAATCACTAACTTTCCCCATAGGTTTGCTTTTTAGAAAGATGTCATCCTTTTTTTCTCCTTGGTTTTGTCACCAAGAAGCATATTTAATAAATAATAAGCAGAAATAAATTTTGGATTCAGTAGTGAAGCTTGAAAATGGCAGGAAATGAGTAATGGGTAGGTTTTGTGTAATCGTGTCTGGAGCTGCTCCTGAGAGAGAATGAACACCCAGTCACAGTGCAGGCTATAAAAGCTCATGGAATACGATGGAACCTATTGAATTTATTCCAAGTGGGCAGCAGGAAGAAGATGGGGGGCATCTGTAGCTCCTATCTTGTTCTCTTAGAAACCTGTTACAGACTGTATTTCTGGAAGAGATTGCAATCTGCTCTGTCAGATGGAAGCCACCACGATTCATGTTAGAGGGCTAGAAAACTTTGGAAATATCATATTTGACTAAAGCACCAGCTTTAAAGCACCATACATCCAGGGGAAACAATGTATCTTATCTCTTAAAATTCATCTTCCTCAACATTAGATTTTCAATAGCATGATGAAGCATTATCAGCCTAGGACACCACTCTGGACTTAGGCCAAATTTGAATCCAAATTATATCACTAATTTGAGGGATTACTTTTATGCAGTTGAGTACACAGTCTATGCCATACCTTGGGTTTCTTACATGTAGAACAGAGATAATGAAAACACCCACCCCATTGGTTATTTTGAAAGTAAAATGAATACATGTGTCTAAAACACTTATAATTTGGTTGGCAAATATTAGGACAGTCAATAAATATTATCTCTTTTTATTTGCCAGGGAAATAAGAAGGAAGAGTCTCCATAGTGAAATTCCTTGCTCAAATGAATTATTTATGTGTTATCCTTGTTTATTTTCCTATACTTAAGTCAAACACTGATTAAGCATTTTTTTTTTGCTTTATGTAAGAGAAACTGCTGCTATGAGATAGTCTATATGTTGCCATATATTAAGAGAACTCATAGTTAATGATGTTGTTCCAGGATACAAAGAGAGATAGCAAATGAATCCACCATATGTGTCGTCCCCCTACACACACACACACACACACACACATTTTAATTTTTAACACTTCATAAGTATTCATCAAAAGTGATTATAATATTGCCAAAAAGATAACTGGATTGGGAGTCAAAAAACCATGTTTCTAGATCTGATCCTAACACAGGTGATCCTGACACAGATTAATGGATCATTTTGGAAAATATCTTTAACATCTGAATTCCTTTTCTAAATGAAGATGATAAAAGTTCATAGAGTGGTAAACTCTATACAAAGCAATTGACCTGTGTTGAGGGAGTAGGAGCATGTGGGTACGTGGGTGACACTAGAGGATGACATGAATGTTTTGTGGTGGGTGTTATACTCAGAAAGTTTCTCTATGAAAACATACATATCTGAAGCACAGAAAGAAGCTTTGTTGATATTACAGAATGAATTAGGGGCTCAGAGTCTGAAGTAATCCAGTAATCTGTGGGGGACTGAGTCTGGGAACTGTAGATAAGAACCTGAAGGCATAAAGTATCTAGGGCCATTGCACTATTCAGAATATTCATATCTGAAGCATGATTTTGACTTGTAAAGAGGTCAGTTGCATGTGGATTCATTTAATTCAATAAATATTTACAGAATGTCTATTTGTTTTGGCATAAAGTATCTAGGGCCATTGCACTATTCAGAATATTCATATCTGAAGCATGATTTTGACTTGTAAAGAGGTCAGTTGCATGTGGATTCATTTAATTCAATAAATATTTACAGAATGTCTATTTGTTTTGGCCACTGTGTGATAGGATGACAGATGGAGAAAACACTCTGGTTTATGAATTCACAAGTGGTCATAAATGCTATGCAGCATCCTAAATCTCCACCATTAGATATGTTGGCTACCATATGGAGATTCTTGAACATGGAAATGACTATAGGGCAATGGGTCTTGACTAAAGATTTGGTGCACTTTAATTAGAACTTGAGTGTTTACCACAATGAATACAGATGTGTTGGGTATGTGGATGTACAAGTTGTATTGGTGCTTGTACATAATGGGATATATTTATGGGCCTACGGATGGCTAAGTGCAGAACTTGTATTTATTATGGAGCAAAATGTTTCTGAAACTTGAGGATATATGCCAATAGATTCTCAATAGAGGAAGGTACAGATAGTATTTTCTGGATCTTATCTACAGAATGACAATCAATTCTTAGTGAAAGTGGTGACTTCCATTTTCTCTACCAGAATATAGACTTTCTAGTTCTTCCAAACTAGATATATAATGTAGATGATAGATAGATAGATACAGAGGTTAAGATGGAGGGAGATGGGTTTTATCCAATATCATACAGAATACTACTGGATAATTCCCATAATTGCTCCGAAGGAAATGTTCACTTCTTCCAGAACATACTGTGTCTAAAAACATTACCATGATTTCTACCACCTTTTTTTCTTTACCTGCTAGAGCAGAACTTATTACACCAAAGATAGATTCTCAATTAATGGACAACCCTTCCATAGACTGTGACCTGGGACATTACAGGGAGTGGAAAGTTGAATAGGTTAATTAAGAATTATAAAGAATAAGTCAGTTGAATAGGTTAATTAAGGATTGTAAAGAGTGAGTCAACCAAGATTAAAAACCACTGCTCTGGAAGATGAGCATGTCCTTAAGTAGCTCATGTCCTTAAGTAGCCAGGACCCAAAGAAAATCATCAAATAGCCAGTCTTTAGTGTACCTACCAGTAGACTTGGTCTCATCTTTGGGATGGGTCCTGTGAGCTTGCAGACTGAGTTTGTGAGGTCTCTCAAATTAGATCAGGAGTACTAGAGGTAAAGACACCAATAACTTATTTGTATAATGAAGCAAAGGGATTGTCTTTGGGCTTGGACATTTAATAGGTGTATAAGGGTTGTTCTTGGGTTTCTTTCTTTTTCTTTCTTTCTTTTGACATATAACCTTTATTACAAAGAGGAAGTTTTGTGTTTCATATTCATGCACCAATTTAGCCATTTATTCCATATCCATGTACCCATTACCCAATATACTGAATCTGCAAATCAAAACACATACCAGGCCTGCCTGATCAAATTGGCATCTGCTAATCAAGCTGTGAGCTTTCTACAATAAACTTTCCCCTAGGAACTCTCAGAGACCTGCAGTTGTCATTCATGGTGGTGTGAACAGTGCTCTGCCCATGCCCTGGGCAAGGCCAACTATCTTTCCTGCCATCTTTCTTTCTGATTTTAATCCTGTTGATCAGGAGGCCTTCTTCCTGCACATGATTTCAGAGGTCCCAACTCCATTGCTCTGGGCCCAAGGTGAGGATGCACATCACTGAGGAAGGAGCCAGTGGAGGAAAGCTGCTCAGCTCATGGTGGGTTCAGGAAGCAGAGGGGTCCTTGAGTATATTTCTGATTCTTTCTATGAAGGGTATAGTCTGAAGTTTATTTTTATTGTCCAATAACCTAAAATCCTCAATCCTGAACTTTTAGGCCAAAGCATTTAGAGGTGATTGAGAGCTCTAGTTAAAAAAAAATGTGATTGTTTCTATTTAACTTAAGCCAGTGATTAGTTCTGAGAGCTTGGGAAATAAGTGAAATGAAGTCCATCTTAGTTTCCTAATCTATAAAACAGGCAAACTAGCATTCCCATCTTATAGTTAGTTGGGAGGACTAATCACATAAAATGTTTAGATGGTACTTGATACATAGTATATCCTTGATGAATAAGATTTTTATTATTATTGATCAGGCAGCTAAGTAATTTTGGCTTAACTGGGCTTGAGTTTTTGACTGGTTAACATAAAAAATTGCACAGTGCACATTTTCTGTGGTGTTAAGATTTGGTGTTAAGAAAAACATTTTGCTCTTTAAGCTGCTGTTATATACATGTGTGAATATGGTGCAATTCAATGGACTATTTTCCATTCATTTCTGCATTTTGTTTTTTAGTTGGAATAATGGGCGGTTGCAGAGCTATTGATGGAAGATATTGATCTGTGGATCTAACTCAGTTATTAAAATAAGAAAGAAAAAACATGCATGCATTGTTACAGTGAATAAGCCCTACTGGAATTTCTAGGAAGCATTTGAGCCTCTCAACATTTGAAAATTCTGGCTTCTCCAATTGTCCTCTGACTTTGAGCTCTCAACTCCTTTCTAATAAATTCAAATCATCTGGGAACTTGGGTGCTGAATAAGAAAGGAGAGTGTATCAGTTACCTATTGCTGCAAAACAAACCACCCCCAAATTCAGTGGCCTAAACTAACATTCTTCTGTGGGTCAGCCATCTGGACTATGCTCATTCAAGCAGTTCTGCTAGAATTATCTGTGGTCATTCTTGTGACAGTTGTCTGGAGGCTCAACGGGTGATAGAAAGGCTAAGCTGATTTTCCTCTTTTCCTCGTGTGTCTGAAATATAAGTGCTGACTTGGTGAGCACAAGTCTCCAATAGAGACACTTTATTATTATTATTTTTTAATGTCAGCAGCATTCCAAAAGGACAGGAGCAGACATTCGAAGACCTCTTGAGGTCTAAACTCAGAAGTCACATGTCATCAAAGCAAGTTGAAAGGCCAGCCCAGAGTCAAGTCATCGGGAAATAGATTCTACCATTTAATGGAAAGAGCTGTGAAGACACTGTGACCATTTTAACCATAGAAGATTAAAGGGGTGAAAGAAAAGTGCAAGAAAGAAACATGCTCTAAGTACCAATTATGTGGCATCAGACACCTTCTGATATTAGCTAGCATTTGTTGAGTGCAGAAAGCCCCTCATGAATTACTGGACATCTTCTCTTGGTATGGTAGCCAGGGAGATTTTAGGTTTAACCTTGGGAACTATCTGTGGCTTTCCCATGCAATAGATTGCCCAAGACACATGACCTTTATCTCCTCTCTACTAAGATCCCTCTTGGTAGCTCTGGAGATGGGCGTAACCCGTTGGGAACTGGACAGCCCACCTATAACCTTTTATGGTGAAGAATATTCTACGGAAGGCCTTTGATGTTCCCCAGGCTCCATTTTGCTTTTTAGTATAGAAGCTTGATCCCTATGATCGGCTAACAACCCATCCCGCCCCTACTTTCTGAAAATATTTTCTGTGTCTTGTGTTTTTTTTTTCATCATTCTATTTTTTCTTAGCTTTTATTTGGCAGCCAGCTCATTCCACTGAAGGGAACCCCATTTTCATTGCCTGCCTGGCAAGAGTTGAGGGCTTGCTGCCCATAGTATACACTCAATTGAAGTTATTAATACTTTTATTAAAAAATGAGTTGACTAACACCCTTCCAAATTTAATCCATCTCTATCACTCAGTAGTTGCAATTCCAAAGACTCATTCTGGAACAGTTTCCATTTCTTTCTTTAAAATGGACACAATACCTTTATTTTTATTTTTTTTTTATGTGGTGCTGAGGATCCAACCCAGTGCCTTACACATACTAAGTGAGCAATCTACCACTGAGCCACAACCTCAGCCCTCCGTTTCTTTCTTAACTTGGAGGAAAACCAAAAAAGAAAGTGTTTGGCTAATGGCTTTTGGGGTCAGTGTCAATGTTTCACATTTCACTAGATTGTTGTATCTTCTTCCCTTAAGTTTATCAATGGTCTAGACTAAGGCTATCTCTTTGAGTTCCAGAGCTGATTTTACATTGTCTTGGTGTACAGACTTCTGAGGTATGTTTTATCAGTAGTGCTTTTCAATCTCTTCTACTTCCAAGGAGTAGCTGTGGGAAGTTGTCTGTGAGCCTCTGTTGGGAGCCATCTCTTGCAGTGATTAAAGGGCCTTCCGATTAGCATGGAATTCTCTTCTGCTAACTTAAAAACATAAACCTCACCTTCTATTCTAAGTGCACCTACAATAGTTGTAACAGAGACTATGATAGCGTTTTCCCTACAATATCAATCATGTCTTTAACTATATTCTCTGTCTGCATTAGGAATTTTAGAGAAATCACATAGGCACAAAATTTAGTAGGCTTTGGCCTGAGGAAACAGTTGATTGAAGTTAAAGGCTTAGAAGATATCTGATTTGTGATTATAAAACAAATTAAATATACCACTTAATTCATTAAGAGAGTGCTTCCTTAGGCTGTTGAGACTGATTCTATTGACAACCCATCACTGTAGCCTTGAAGTTCAAAAAATGTTGGTAAATAGGAGTTCCTACATACACTCTTCCTGTATCATAAGGAGAAACAGTTCTTAGGTGAAGCCAGTATTTCCTAAATGTGGTGGCATATCAGAATTATCTGAGATTTAAAAAAAATATATTATAATCATATAACACTTTAGTTTTGAGACACAAATTACATAAAATGTGTTAGATCAGAAGTGTTTAGTTGATGAATTTGAATTTGCCTATATAATCACGTTCCCACTGGCTCCAATAAGAGGCAGAACATTTTTACACTCCAGAAAGTCACTCTCCATGCCTCTTTCCTTTTACTTCTCTTTTCCCCCAGAAATCACCCCTTTCTGGCTTCTAGAACCATGAATTAGTATGGCCTGTCCCGTATGGTATGTACTATGAAGGTCCAACTTCCTATGATGAAATTTTATTGTTGTGAGCAAATTGTTTGTTGCTGAATAATATTCTACTGCATAAATAAGCGACCAACTTCCTTATCAATTCTCTGTTTGTACATTTGGATTATTTTCAGTTTGGAACTATTTTTCCTAAGATTATATGAATATTCTTGTATAAGTCTTAGAGTGGAGATATTTCTTCCATTCTTTGGTAGTAAATATTTAGGAGCAAAATTGCTGGATTATAGGGTAAACATATTTGTCTAATTATACCAGAGCTACCAAACAGTGATGATATTTAGTACTCCAATTTAAAATGTATGTGTTTCCTGGGTAGTTTTTTTTTTTTTTTTTTTTTTTTTTTTTTGTACCAAGGAGTGAACCAAGGGGTGCTTAGCCAATGAGCCATATACCCAGCCACTTTTGATTTTTTATTTTGAGACAGGGTTACTTAGGGCTTTGCTAATTTGCTGAGGCTGGTTGTGAACTTGAGATCCTCCTGCCTCAACCACCCCCGGTCACTGGGATTATAGGCATGCACCACTGTGCTTAATTTAATTGGCACTTAAGAAAGAAAAAGATTGTGATGATAATAATAAGCATGTGTATTAATATTATCATATATATTTTAAGGTCCTTTTCCATTTATTAGTTCACCACATTTTTTTCCACATATCATAAAGTTTAACCTTTTGAATTATTCAATAGAATGATATCAGCCTAATCCCCAAATTGGGTAATACTATCTAATTTTAGAACATTTTTGTTATACTTTGAATCTTGAATATTCCCCAAAGGCTCATGTTTTGAAGGTTTGTTCACCAGCCCATTATGGTATCAGGAAGTGGTGGAACCTTTAGTAGGTGGGGCCTAATGAAAGGAAGTTAGGTCATTGGGGGAATATTTCTGAGGGGGGTATTAGGATCGTGATTCTTCCTGTATTCCTCTTTCATATCCCCACCATTATGAGGCAACTCTGTCTAGTCATGAGCTTCCTCTGCCATGTGTTCTCAAAAATAATAACCAACCAATCATGGACTGAGACCTCCAAGACTTTGAGCCAAAATGAAACTTTCCTCTTTTTAAAGTTGATTTTCTCAGATATTTTTACAGCAATAAAAGGTGACTAATACAATTTTCATATCCCAAAAGGAAACCCTATACCTATCAGTAGTCACTTCCATTTTCTCCTTCCCATTTCTCCTTTGTTATTGGAAAGTCAGCCTTGGAAAAGACTGACTTTCCAATCTTGGACATTTCATAAAAGTGAAATCATACAATATGTGACATTTTGATATCAGAACAATGTTCAAAATGTTCATCAGCTGATGAACATTTAGGTTGTTCCCACTTCTTATCTGATTATGAATAATTTTGTAAACATTTGTATATGAATTTTTGTTTGAACATATGCTCTCAATTTTCTTGAGTACATTCCTAAGAATGGAATTGGGTCATGTGGTAATTCATCTTTAACCTTTTGAGAAACTTCCAGAACTTTTTGCAAGCTCACCAGAAGCATATGAGGGTTCCAATTTCTCCACAAACTTGGCAACATTTTAAATTTGCTGACTTTTTCATTATAACTATCATAGTGCGTACAAGTGATATCATATTGTGGTTTTTATTTGAATTTCTCTATTGATTAATAATGTTGAGCATTATTAGGTGCTCATGAGTCATCCAATTTTATTCTGTTCCATGTGGATATATATAAGTATTTCAAATTTTCCTAGCATTCTTGTCAAAAATCAACTGACTATAAATTTAAGAGTTTTTTTCCCTCAAATCTCAATTTTACTTTTTTATTAGTACAGTACAGTCTTGATTACTGTACTTTTATGATAAGTTTTGAAATTGGAAAATATAAGTACTCCAACTTTGTTCTTTATCAATATTGTTTTTATTTTTGTGAGTCTTTTGCATTTCCAAATAATTTTGGAGACAGTTTGTTAAGTTTTGTAAGTATCCAGAAATTTCATTGAATTCACAGATCAATTTAGAGAGCTGCCATCTTAGCAATAGTAAGTCTTCTAACCCATGAACACTTAAGTCTTCTTTGTTTTATGTCAATGATGTTCTTTAAATTATCAGTGTACAAGTCTTGAACTTCCTTTAGCAAATTTACTCATAAATATTTTATTATTATTAGTTTTGCTTTCATCAATTGAATTGTTTTTGGATTGTTCATTGCTACTAGTTAGAAATACAATTTGGTGAATTGATCATGTGACATAGAGCCTTGCATTCATGGGATAAATGGTATTTTTAAATGTTGCCAGATTCTGTTTGCTAGGATTTTATTGAGGATTTTTGCATCTATTTTCACAGGTATATGAGTCTACAGTTTACATTTATCATGACATCTTTGTCTGGTTTGGTATCAGAATAGGCTTTACAAAATGTGTTAGGAGGTATTGTCTCCTATTTTTGGAAGATGTTTTAGAAAATTGATGTCAATTATTCTTTAAGTGTTGAATAGAAATCATATCTTTATCTTTGGGTGGAGTTCAATCTCTTTATTTTTATGGGTCTAGTCAAATTTTCTATGTATTCTTGTGTCAGTTCTAGTAGTTTGTATCTTCCCAGGAATCTGTTTATTTCATCTAGGTTTTCTAATGTATTGTTATGCGATCCTTTTTTTTTTTAAACTTTTGATATGTGGGTATTAATGCATCTTCCTTTAATTCTTGATTCTGGTAATATGAATTGTTCTTTTAGATAGTTTGACTAAAAGTTTGTCAGTTTTTTCCATCTTCTCAAATAATTAGCTTTTATTTTATTGATATCCTATAACATTTTATATATTCCATTTCATTTATTTCTGCTCTAATTTTTTTTTCTTGGTACTGGGGATAGAACTCAGGGCACTTGAACACTAAGCCATATCCCAAGCCCTTTTTTTTGTATTGTATTTAGAGACAGGGTCTCCCTGAGTTACGTAGTGCCTGGCCGTTGCTGGGTCTGGCTTTGAATTCGTGATCCTCCTGCCTCAGCCTCCCAAACTTCTGGGATTACAGGCATGTGCCACCATGCACGGTCTCTGCTCTAATCTTTATTATTTCTTTCGTTCAGCTTTATTGAGTTTAGTTTACTTTTCTTTTGCTAATTCTTAAGGTTGAAGTTTAGGTTATTGATTTTAGATATTCTTTTTCAATATAGACATTCAAAGATATAAATTTCCCTATAGGCACAGCTTTAGAAGCATCCCCTAAGTTTTAATATGTTGTCATCTAATTTTCATTCATCTTAAAGCATTTTCTATTTTCTCTTGTGATTTCTTTCTTTCTTTTTTATTTTTTTTTAATTATTTTTGTTTAATTTATATGTGACAGCGGAATGGATTATAATTCTTTTTAAAATTTATTTTTATTTTTATTATGGTTCAGAGGTTTTATTTTATTTTATTATTTATATATGACAATGGAATGCATTACAATTCTTATTACACATATAGAGCACAATTTTTCATATCTCTGGTTGTATACAAAGTATATTCACACCAATTTGTGTCTTCATACCTGTACTTTGGATAATAATGTTCATCACATTCCACCATCATTTCTAACCCCATGCCCCCTTCCTTCCCCTCCAATCCCTCTATCTAGAGTTTGTCTGTTCCTCCCATGCTCCCTCTGCCTATCCCTCTATGAATCAGCCTCCTTATATCAGAGAAAATATTCAGCATTTTGTTTTTGGGGATTGGCTAATTTCACTTAGCATTATCTTCTCTAACTCTATCCATTTACCTGCAAATGCCATGATTTTATTCTCTTTTATTGCTGAGTAATATTCCTTTGTATATGTGTGCCACATTTTTTTTTATCCATTTATCTATTGAAGAGCATTCAGATTGGCTCCACAGTTTAGCTATTGTGAATTGTGTTGCTATAAACATTGATGTGGCTGTGTCCCTGTAGCATGCTTTTTTCCAGTCCTTTGGGTATACCAAGGAGAGGGACAACTGGGTCAAATGTTGGTTCCATTCTCAATTTTCCAGGAAATCTCCATACTGCTTTCCTCGCCGACACTTATTGCTGTTTGTCTTCATAATAGCTGCTATTCTGACTGGAGTGAGATGAAATCTTAGAGTGGTTTTCATTTGCATATCTCTAATTGTGAGAAATGATGAATATTTTTTCATGTATTTTTTGATTGATTGTATATCATCTTCTAAGAAGTGTCTCTTTAGGTCCTTGGCCCATTTATTGATTGGGTTATTTGTGTTTTTGGTGATTAGCTTTTTGAGTTCTTTATATACCCTAAAGATGAGTGCTCTATCTGTTGTGCGAGGGGTAAAGATTTGCACCCAAGATGTAGGTTCTCTATTCACCTCACAGATTGTTTCTTTTGCTGAGAAGAAACTTTTTAGTTTGAGTCCATCCCATTTATTGATTCTTGATTTTAATTCTTGTGCCACAGGAATTTTTTTAATTTAAATTTTTATGGTTGGTTGTTCAAAACATTACATAATTCTTGACATATCATATTTCACACTTTGATTCAAGTGGGTTATGAACTCCCATTTTTACCCCATATACAGATTGCAGAATCACATCGGTTACACATCCACTGATTTACATATTGCCATACTAGTGTCTGTTGTTATGAAGGAAGTTGGGACTTAATCCCACATGATGGAGATTAGGGTCTACTTTTTCTTCTACTAGACATAGGGTCTCTGGTTTTATTCCTAAGTTCTTGATCCATTTTGAGTTGAGTTTTGTTGATTCCCAAGTATTTTACTTTTTTTGAGGCTATTAAAAATGGGATAGTTTTCCTAGTTTCCCTTTCTGAGGTTTTGTCACTGAAAACAGAAATGCCTTTAATTTATGGATGTTGATTTTTGTATCCTGCTACTTTGCTGAATTAATTTACTAGTTCTAGAAGTTTTCTGATGGAACTTTTAGGGTCTTCTAGGTGTAGAATCATATCAAATAGTGCCAATTTGAGTTCTTTTTTTTTTAATTACAATTTCCATTTTATTTTTTTCCAGAAGATGGCTTTTCTTCACTCCTTAAGGATGCAGTTCCTTACATGGACTTTGGTGGAGGTTGTGGGACAGCACCAGCAGGTCTAAAATGGGATGGGGGTGAGTTATTCTTTTCCTGTGTGTATCCCTTTAATTTCTTTCATCTGTCTAATTGCTGTGGCTAGTGTTTCAAGAACTATGTTAAATAGAAGTGGTGAGAGAGGGCATCCTTGTCTTGTTCCAGATTTTAGAGGGAATGCTTTCAATTTTTCTCCATTTAAAATGATGTTGGCCTGTGACTTAGCATAGATAGCCTTTATGATATTGAGATATGTTCCTGTTATCCCTAGTTTTTCTAGTGTTTTGAGCACAAAGGGGTGCTGTATTTTGTCAAATGCTTTTTCTGCATCTATTGAGATGATCATATAATTCTTATGTTTAAGTCTATTGATGTGATGAATTACATTTATTGATTTCCATATGTTGAACCAAACTTGCATCTGTGGGATAAATCCCACTTGATCATGGTGCATAATCTTTTTTATATGTTTTGTATTTGATTTGCCAGAATTTTATTGAGAATTTTTACATCTATGTTCATTAGAGATATTGGTCTGACATTTTCTTTTTTGATGTGTCTTTGCCTGGTTTTGGAATCAGAGTGTTATTGGCCTCATAGAATGAGTTTGGAAGTATTGCTTCTTTTTCTATTTCCTGAAATAAATTGAAGAGTATTGGTATTAATTCCTCTTTAAAGGTCTTATAGAACTCGGCTATGTATCCCTCTGGTCCTGGACTTTTCTTGGTTGATAGACTTTTGATGGCATCTGCTATTTCATCACTTTAAATTGATCTGTTTAAATTGTGGATATCATCCTGATTCAATTTGGGCAAATTATATGGCTCTAGAAATTTGTCAATCTCTTTGATATTTTCTTTAATTTGTAATAACTCAAATTGAATTAGTATCAGATAATTTTAACAGTTTACCAAATCTTTGTTTTTATGTACATCATCTCTCCTCTCATGTTTTTCCTATTCTTTTGGTACAGATTACACCTCTATAAACTGTATTGCCATTAGTACAGGTAACAATTATTTTTCATGCAGTTGTTTTTAAAATCAGACAGAGAAAAAGTTTTATACACAAAACATTGAATGTGCAATGTCTTTTATGTTTACTTCAATAGTGAACTGTACTGGCTGTTTTTTTATTTCTCCATATGACTGGTTGAGTTAACCATCTCGTATTCTTTCATTTCAATCTTAAGAATTTATGTTAATATTTCTTGTAAGATGGTCTCCTAGTAATAGATTCCCTAGGGTTTTGTCTATGACTGTCTTAATTTCCCTTCATATTTGAAAGAGATTTGTTATGTTAAATTTTTGGTCAACCATCTTAGAGCATTTTTAATACAACATCCCACTGCTTCATGGCTTCCATAGTTTCTGGAAAGAAATCACCTTTTAGTCTTATTGGGGATATTTTGTCGTGATGAATAACTTATCTCTTGTTTCCAAGATTCTCTACTTGGATTTGATAATTGACAGTTTGACAATGCTGCATCTAGGTTATGGATTTCTTTGATTTTATTCCATTTAGAGTTCATTAAGCTTCTTGGATGTGTACATTAATATTTTTAATCAAATTTTTGAAGGCTTCAGGCTATTCCATGTCTTTTCTGGAAATATACACATCACCATGCATGCATGTGACCATCTAGGTTCCCAGTAATGTGTTAGACCTTTACAAAGTCCCAGGGATATTGCATGATCTATCTATCTCTATTTCTCTCTCTCTCCCCCCCCCCTCTATAGCTCCCCAAGTTGAGCCTTTTCTTTGTCCTCTGTTATGAACAGACTTTAAAGTGGCTCCATGATTCATGCCTCCTGGTATTTATGCTTGTGTTTAATCCTTTCTTCTTTAAAATGGATAGGTCCTGTGCCAGTCAATGGTTTACAAAAACTTTGTCATTGTTTGTGACTTGCTTCTAACCAATAAGACATGGCAGAGTGATTAGATATCTCCCCTGTGATGTTACGTTACATAAAAGTCTATCTTACTTGTAGACTTTTTTGTTTTCTTTCTTTCTTTCTTTCTTTCTTTCTTCAGTACTAGGGGATCAAACTCAGTTTTTTTTTGGATTTAAATTTTTGTTATATTTTATTTAGCTTTATTAATGTATAATTGGCAAGCTAGATTTGCTCTTTTTCTCCTTTTCTAGTTTTGATGAGGCAGGTTTCCATGTTGTATAGCATGGCAGGGCTGTGGAGCTGACCACATGGCAGAGCATGTCAGGAGGTCTCTAGGAGCCAAGGGTAGCCTTTGGCTGACAATTTTGTTTTATAGCCGCCAGGAAATAAACTCTGTCAACAATTTGAGGAGCTTAGAAGCAGATACATGAGCAGTTAATGACTCATAAAAATTCTGAAAACCAGATAGAATAAGAATGATGATCCCTATTCAGAAAAATAAATGATTCTAAGATGATAAGTATTGTCTGATATCTACTCCTTGATGCGAAGTTTTCAGGAAACAGTAGAGAATCTAGTTTGGTTGCCTGCTAAAGAAACAGTAAGAAGACAAGAGACCATTTTGTCATTCACAGGCAAATTACAAGAGTCCCTCCAGTTCCTCCTGCAGTTGGACAGCAGGTGCCCTGATTCCAGCCCCTCCACAGCATCTGAGGTCGGGCCCTTAGTCAGATTCCTGTGAGTCAGGCCCCATCTCCCTCATGATGTCCCCAGTGTTAGGGAACATAAAACATGCATCTCCTGGCAGTACGGGCACCAGCAGACATCTGATCATACCTTCCCCAAGACAGGTGTGGAATAAGTCTGAACACCCACACCAAGGAATACATCACTACACCTGTGTGGTGTAGACTGAGCTGGTGTCTCCCCAGCAGTTTGGTGCATGACTATTTCTGGTTATCACAAACATTGTACCTCCAGGGAGACCATCTGTGCTCCAGCATGACAAACACTCCCCAAAGACAGTAGAGATTAATGAATTTGAGGCACATTTATCCTAGCAGCTCTAGTTTCAGCATTACTGCTGTGGGCTCTACCACTTACATCTCCACACTTGGGGCAGCTGCCACACAAGGACAAATCTCCAGGCAGAGGACTGGTTTCATCCCACAGCAGGTGCTGTTCAGCCTAAAAATTTCCCTGGGTCCCATCATCTGACAAGTTAGCATAGGGGGCTATACAGTTAGATGTACTTTTCTACCTGGCTGGCAGAAGACCCCTCCAGGCTATTGATTATTGTCTATGAGGCAAGAGGGATGCTGTGTTCTAGCCTTGAGCATTCTTGGGGCTTTACAGCCTACCCAAAGTGTGCCATGCCTTTGTGATGCCTTCACAGCAAGAACTGTGGTCCACAGTGGGCTTAAGGAATAGCTCGACTCTCTTATGGATCTTTTCAAAATCTGTGAATGCGAATGTTTATGTTCCTGGCAAGAGCACCCACACCTTTCATTATATTGGTTTCTTTTTTTTTTTTAAAGAGTTTTTTTTTAAAGAGAGAGAGAGAAAGGGAGAGAGAGAGAGAGAGAGAGAGAGAGAGAGAGAGAGAGAGAGAGAGAGAGAGAGGAGGGAGAGAGGGAGAATTTTTAATATTTATTATTTAGTTTTTGGCAGACACAACATCTTTGTCTGTATGTGGTGCTGAGGATCGAACCCCGGCCGCACGCATGCCAGGCAAGCGCGCTACCACTTGAGCCACATCCCCAGCCCATCATTATATTAGTTTCTAATTAACAGTTGCTAAGACTTTTTTTAAAGTACTTTTCTAAGTACTTTACATACATTTGTGGCATTTTATTCTCATAATAAACCACTGAGGTATCCTTATTACTTAAATTTTACATATAGGAAATTGAGGGCTGGGCACAGTAACTAGTTTGAGTTACACATTGAGGAAGTAGGTTCGAGAATTCGAATTCAGGTTATACCATAAGAGTGTCTATGACCCCAAAAAGATTGAAATGCCTTTTTGGGTGAGCCCATTGGAAAAAATGAGAGTACTATTTTCTCTTCCTTTTTGCACAAGGAAGTGTTCTCACTCACAAGCTATCTATTTCCATTCTAGGGAGATTCTTTGCCTCCCTTCACTCTTCTTTTCTTAGTATTTAGTATTGTAATTTGAATTATATAGCTTGATGAAGTTTTGCATACATGGGCATGTATGTAACTACAGTTCAGATCATGGTATGGAAAAGGGATCCCTCAAAATTTTTCTTTTGAGAGTCAGAATAAATAATTTAGGCTTCACAGTTTATTTTGGCTCACTGAGAAGACCAAGAGCATGGCACCATCACCTACTTGGATTTCTTACTGCATCATACTATGGTGGATGGTATCAGATGGAAAAACTGAGCAAGTGAGCCAGAGAGAACTCACTTTTATAATAAAGCCATTCCCCTGATAACCATTGATCCAAGAATGGATTAGTCATGATTCAACTCTCCCAAAGGTCCCACCTCTCAAATAACATTGATGTCTAACTTTGAGGATTAAATTTCCAACACATGAAATTTGTAGATGAACAGAATGCCTTTATTTTGTTTATTTTTATGTGGTGCTGAGGATCAAACCCAGTGCCTCACACATTCAAGGCAAATGCTCTGCCACTGAGCTACAGCCCCAGCCCACCAACACATGAAATTTGTAGCACACATTCAACCCATAGCATTCAGTTCATTCCCCTAGGCATGGTGAGGCAGAGAAACTTTAGGACTCTGGTTTTAGTATCTTGAAGAGTGAAAAAATGACTCTCTTCTCTTCTGTTTTCAGAGTGCCTGCCTCACCCTCAGGCAGACCCTTAGCAGTACCGAATGCCAGCAGAGTTTCTCAAAGCTGCCCTGGCCTCCATGGCTCCCAGCAGATGCCAAAGGGCAGAGTGGGCCCCTTTTATTGTCTTCACTGTTGGGCTTCCCTGGCCCTTGGGGAAGAAACTTCTCTTGGAAGGAGACACATATGCCAGGGGCAATTATTGCATAGTAATTACCAACCGTTTTAATGAATTATCTGATGCCTCATAATTGAAAAGGGACCTGTCTAATCATAAAAAAACTAATTATTAGTTTATGGGAAGCAGTGGATTTATAATAGATAGTCAAGAGTCTGAAATTTGGCCTCAGATGAAGTTGATTCAAATCCCAGCTCTGACATTGATGGGACAGAAGCAACCTTGGATTATTGTTTGGATCATTCAACACAAATAAAATGCTTCCAGTGACATTTGGCATATGGTAAACAATCAACAAATAGTATTTTTGAATGAAAGATAAGTAGGATCTAGAAGACCATGTCTTTAAAAAGTTCCCTAAAATGATAAGAGTGTGGGTAGATTTAGACTGTGCTAGAATATCATGGTCATAATTACAGTAGGTTGTTAAAATGATTAGCCCTTATTTGTCCTATCCTCCTTGTATCCACACCCTTGGGTAGTTCCCTTGCACAATGGTGCTGAGTTTCACACTGACTTTTTTATTGTATTGTTTATACCTTTGTTTTATTATGTATTTATTTTTATGTGGTGCTAAGGATAGAACCCAGTGCCTCACACATGCTAGGCAAGGTCTCTACCACTGGGTTACAACCACAGCCCCCATGTGACTTGTTTGGACCAACAGGATCAGAGGAAATATGATGCAAACCATGATTTTTATTTATTTTTTAATTGGTGCAGTATAGTTTTACATAAAAGTGAAATTCAGATGTACATATATGCATATGCGATAGTTTGGTTAATTTCATTCTGCTGTTCCTCTCCATCCCCTCAGTCTTCTTACCCCAAATTCTCCTTCCTGTACTCAACTGTTCTTCCTTTTATTTTGATGAGATCCTCAGCCCTTTTTTATATTCCTTATTTCTCTCTAGCTTCTACATATAAGATAAAACGTTTGACCCTTTACTTTTGGAGTCTGGCTTATTTCACTCATAATTATGTTATCTAGTTCCATCTATTTACCAGCAAATGACATAAATTTATTCTATATGGCTGAATAAAACTCCATTTTGTATATATACTACATTTTCTTTAATTTTCTATTGAGGGACACCTAGCCTGGTTCTATAACTTGGCTATTGTGAATTGTGCTGCTATAAACATTGGTATGCATGTATCACTGTAGCATGCTGATTTTAGTTCTTTTGGTTACAAACCAAAGAGTGGGATAATTGGGTAATATGGTGGTTCCATTCCTAGTCTTTTGAGGGATCTCCTTACTGCTTTTCGTAGTGCAAATCATGGTGAGTGCTTTAGCACTTGGTCTGTCTTGTGGTTTCTGTAGACATATTGAGCAGCCTTCTGAACAAGTCAGGGCAAGCCTGCTGTAAGATTACAGACTCATGGAGAAGAGATGAGATCATCCTAAATCAACCAACTGCCAGTTGGCTTCACAGCTGACTTGATGTGCATGAGTGAGCCCAGTAGAGATAAGCAGAAGAATCAGTCAACTTAGCCCAGCCGAAAGTGCCAACCTCCAGAATTACTGGCTAAATAAATGGTGGTTGTGTTCAGCCACTAAGTTTTGGGAGGTTTATTATGCAGCTACAAATAAGTCAGATACCAACTCTCCAGAGTCTGACAGCTTCAGTGAAATTAGAGTAAGAACTAGTTTTAGTCTTCTTCCCTTTGAATCCAGGAACCCAAAGAGTCCTTATATCTACAGACCAGGATTTTTGCCAGGCTGCCAACGTGGGTGTCACTGGGGACACAGAGGAGTCCATCAAAGATGTCTGATAGAAACCTTCGTCTGTGCTTAGTAAACCTCCCTCCCTGTTTACAGTCTGAGCATTTATACACATCCAATGAAGCATTATGAGGCCTGGCTCATCAGCTCCAGCCTGCAGCAGAGATCCCAGCAGGAATGATTGATTAGTACTGAGAGGAATATGATCAATAAGGCACCGCTCATAGGAGATCACCATTTTAGACTTAATTAGAGGTGGCTTGGTTATTACACAGAAGCTGTTTAGAAGCAGTAAATGAGTTATATTTGCTTTCTCATTTGAAGGCTGGAAAGTTGGGCTCTGTCCTTTTTCACCTCCCAGAGTGAACAAAATATTTTAAGATTAGTTACATGAGAATGAATTTGTGTACTTGCAGGTGACCTTGGGAAACTAAAAGGGCAAGGGCAGCTGGAACATGAGCTGGGATTGGTGCACTTGTGGTGATACTCAGGGGTTGTGGACAGAAACTAGTCAGAATCCCTCACCTGGCAACAAGAGTGCTCATCTGCCCTGAACCATTAATGAGCATTGAGACCAGCACAATTGTGACAGGAGAGAGGGAGGTTTTTGATCATGCTAAGCCCAGTCAAACAATCTCTCTTGCCCAGGTTTATGGAGTCTACAAACAGTATTTCAGATGCACTGGCTGCTGATGGGGCTATGTCTTATTAAAAGTGCATTAGCTAGGGCTGGGGTTGTGGCTCAGTGATAGAGCACTTACATAGCACTTGTGTGGCCTGGGTTTAATCATCAGCATCACATAAAAATAAACAAATAAATAAAAGTATTGTGTTCATCTATAACTAAATATATATATATATATTTTTTTTTTGATAAAAAGTGCATTGACTACATCTAGTCTACTGAACATCCCAGTTTCACCACACAGCATGTTGCAGAAGATCAATTGTTACCAATAATAATCTCCTGGCTGACTAGGAGCTGCAGCCCCTGCCACGGCCATGAATACTGTACCACATGCCCTGCCATGAATACTACATATTGCTATATACATATTGCTATATACATATATACATATTGCTATCCCAAGAAAAGATTAAATTTCTAAATTTAAAGTAAGTTTTCTGCAGAATGCATATTGCATTTGCCCCATTGTAAAGCTTACAATCACTAAGTCTAACCCTTGTTACACTGGGGTCCATTTAACAACTGCCACCAATCACGGAACAGGTTCTATGAATCAGGCACTTAAAGATTCATAGAATCTTAACATTGTTCATAATCTTTCTCTACTTACAGAAGAGGGAGACCTGCTGCTCAGGGGTGTTAAGTAACATGCTCAAGCTTATGCAACTAGTTGAGATTTGAAGCCAGAGGTCTTGTTCCCCTTCAACTGCAACCCACTGACAATTGCAGTAAGCCAGCATTATCAATGGTACTCTTTAAAACATCCTCTCATCATTCATTCTAGAAGCATGTATTATCTGCTTCTAATCTTGTGTCTATCCCTGAACTGATTGTTATCTTTGAGTTTCAATCCATTTTAGACAGTCTCTAAAATGGGTATAATAAAATGGTCCCTCACTGAGCCCAGAAGGAATTTATAACTCCTGGAAACAACATCCTTTGAACTGGGAGCCAAGCCATTCATGCCTGGAGCAGGTGAAATTTATGGTTCTTGAGAGAGTTGGAGGCAACAGCTGTAGGGATTTTGCACAGTGCCAGTACATAGCAGGTGTTCAAGAAAAGACAAATATTACTATTGTTTCTTAGCTAAATTGCCTGAACCAATTCGGTATTAATTCATTGAGTTTTGAGAATTCTAAAAATAAATCTGGTGCTTTATATATGAAAGAAAACCCTTAGAATTTTGAGTTGAAGAACACAGATTTGAAAGCTGGCTCAGACCTTTATTAACTTTCTGTCTTAGGGCAAACTTTTTGAACTCTCTGACGCTCAATATTTTCATCTTGTAACTACAGGAACATTTGTTGAGCATTTCTGAGGAACCCAACTTTTTGCAAGAGTCATAGGAATAATCAACCTATACAGCTAAATTAAGATCTGGTTCCCACCCTAGGGATTTTTATAGCATAGCTGGAAAACTGACTGGGAATGGCCAGAGATAAAAATCCCAGGAGGCAAAGAACTATGTAAGATGTGGTGATTTTTCAGACAAGGGAAAAAAATCAAGATTTTCATAAATTGTGGGGAAATCAGTTGATATTCAGAGGTGAGACATGTCTGAGGCACAGACCAACTTAGAAGGCATTTCTAAGAAGAGATGGGGATAGAACTGTATGCACTCTCGCTGGAATTTCAGGCTGTGTCCCAGGGAATCTGAGAAGATGAGGCCTGTCTTCTGGGTAGGGCAACAGTTCCAGCTGGCAGCAGTGACTGATAAAAGCACACTGGAGAAAGTGGGTCATTTTAGGGAGACTTATAAATGTAAGCCCATGAACTGTGGTTTTTTTTTTTTTTTTTTTACCTTTTTGTTCGGATAACTTTTAATGTAATGAACCAGAAGTAGCTTTGTTTTGTTGGCTTTGATAAAACCTTAAAAAGGGAAACAATGGTGAAGTTGTTTCAAGGAGACATATTCCTTTCTTAGGGGATTAATCAGAAAGCAGCAAAGCTGGCCAGAAACAGGTTGCCCACTGCGTGGACTGCAGGAGGTGCTGTCCACAGGAACACAAAACCCATCCTCAAAGACAAGAGTTTGGTCTCAGACAAGCTTCCTGATTTCCATTTCTTATCACTCCCTTTCTGGACTTATTTAAAAATACTTTCTCTAAGTCTCTTCTCCCTGAAGATTTTCCAAACAAATGTTAGTAGCAATGCGTCTTCTTTTTCTACCGTTTTTTGTTCTTTGGTGGGGGCAGGGGCTCTGTAACTGTATTTTATTTGTTCAATGTTGGGTGGGGACCTGTTTTACCTCCTTGAAAATGTCCCAGGGGAGAAGAACTGACCTGGACATATCAGATTCAAGACTTCTCAAAAACAAATTCTGGCTACAAGAAACAACCCCAAATGCTTTAACTGGCTCCAGTATGTTGTGGATAAATGTCACCGTGGGAAGTGTTTCCGGTGAATTCTCTTGGTCAATCATTCCTCAAATGCTTCTTTTCAGCTCTGATGTCTTATGTCCATCAAAACGCATAAAAGTCAGAGCTGGGATATAGCTCAGTTGGTAGAGTGCTTGCCTCATATGCACAAGGCCCTGGGTTCATTCCCCAGCACCATAAAAACAAAATGAAACAAAACAAAAAAACATATAAAAATCATTTGGAGCATAAGTGGCATTTTAGATATGAGTTTACTGATGATCACAGCTATGAACCTCTAGGACTGAAAGGCTACGTTGCCAGCCCTGACTTTTTAGAGGGCACAGGGAAGATAGAGGACAAGCTAAAGCTGATCAATAGCTATGAGCTAATGAGGTCACTGCCCTGCCTTCCTCAAACGTCTCTATTAATTGGTCAAGAACAGGTTGGTCATAGTTTTAAGAAAATATAAAAAAAGGAGAGAAAAAAATTTATAGCCACCTGAGTGAAAGCTAAAGCCCAAGAAACTGATACACTTTAATTTTTTTTTTTTAGTAGATGGACACAATACCTTTATTTTATTTACTTTTATGTGGTGCTGAGGATTGAACCCAGTGCCTCACACATGCTAGGTGAGCACTCTACCACTGAGCTGTAACCCCAACCACTACTTTATTATTATTATTTTAAATAGAAATTGAGAATAAGTATAGATCCAGAAAGAATACTGGGTTCCCAGGTTGAAAAAAGAACATTTTCTTTTTTTATTAGGATTATTTAAAAAGCTGTTGATTGGTAAGAGTCGTTTCTCCCAATTCCTTTCGGGGTCTTGTTCTTCATATACCTATTGAAAAGAGGAAGTTATAGAAACACCCTGAAATGAATGCAGGCCCAGAAATCTGAACAAACTAAAAGAGGAAGGCAGGTATGGGGACTGAGTCTTCCTGCTGTGTTCTCATGGGTGCCCCACTCCTCCTTTCCAAAGGTATATTCTGAAGTTACTTCTAGGTGCCTCTTACACAAGAAGACAGAAGAAATCTCAAATTCATGGATTTTGTGTCATGCAGTCTTCAGTCTATTTGAAATTATAACAACCAACCAAATTGTGCCATGGCCATATGGATAGCATTTATTTAAGAAGTCAAAAGGAACTGGCAAGAGAAATTGGGTAGCTTTTTATGGGTCATCCTAATGTTGGTCTCAGCCCTCAGTAATTACTTCTCCTAGATAGTACAACAGACTGACCCTTCCATACTACAATCACCATGACTGGAAAAGGACATTTTATTTTTTTTAAAAAAATAAGGATATAATACTCGAGCAACTAACAATGACATTTTCTTTTGCCACAGGCAAATCAGAATATGTTCCATAATCTGAGCCAGTTCATTCTAGCTCATAAGAGCTGATAGTTGAGAAATTTTGTGTCATTGGTAGCTTGGAATTGGTCATGGTAGAAGTATTTACACCACAGAAATCGGCAGATGCTACAAATCTGGGCCCTCTTCAGCCCCGTCCCAGAAAATTGATTGTTATTTGCCAAAATGCCAATGAGAATAGTCATTTGAATAACATTCCTCATTTTGAATTTTCCAATGCTTTAAATATAAAACAATTTTTTCTCCACCATCCATCAAACTTGACTGTGGGTGTATTTGATGCTTTGACCTGCTCTGTTCGAGGCCGTCTTTTGGGGGATGTTTTAATCAAAATGAAATGCATTTTGAGATTCTAAGAGAAAGTTATAGTTTAAATCTATGCACATATACCATGAAACAGGAAGGCAAAAACATAGGTACTGGTTATGTGGCCTCTAACATATTTTTCTGAACTGCCCTGAGCTCCAGAGAAAGTGCTGGTCACTCAATGTTTGGCACTAAGAAGCGAGGAGCCTTAGTCACATCCTGCAGCTAAACCTATTGAGAGATGACCAAGCTAAAAATATTTCCCTTTTTCTCAGCTCCATACACCCTTTCTTTCTCTGGCCTGGAAATCACAGGTCCAAGTCCATAGTGAAATAGAAGCAAATTTTGCATTTTGAAATGAAAAAAGGATAAATTTCTTTATCTATGAAAGCACCTCTATCCAAAAAAAGTAGGTAATCAGCTTACATTTCATTGAAAAGTACAGCATCTTTGCTTAAGAAAAACTTTTCATTGAAAAGTACAGCATCTTTGCTTAGGAAAAACTGCTCGTCAGGTAAGGAAAAACATTGCTAGAAGGTACTGGAGATAGCAAGCCCATTTGGAGTTCTTTCCCAGAGCATCCCATAGAGACCTCTTGTGTTCTCTCAGCTTTTGTCATAGAGGGTTCTTTCACTGAAGCAATTTCAGAGGTTTCTTAACAAGTTGGCTCTCTGCTAGGTCCAGTGATCTGATCTTCTTTACTTCCATTTTCATCTCCTGTCTGCCAAAGGTATTAGCTGGCACCCTCTAAGGGGGGTTGGAAATTGTACCAGCAAAACCTTTTCCCCCTTTGATGGGATGCTAGTTTTCCCATTGAGGTTCTGTTCTCCCATAGTAGCTTCACTGTGTAACAGCATGACAATGGCCCAACCATGGAACTCAGAATCAGGATCCTTGCACTCACTCACTCATACAGCAAAGTCCATGTCACTGTCTCTGAACTCAGACAGTATGTTTGCAGTTCACCTCAGGCCTCCTTGGGGTCAAGGGTCCTTTCACCTCAAGAGCAATGATCTCCTTGATCAAAGTCTTGCAATGTCATTGGATCATCTACCATCCCTGGCACAACAGTCACCCACTCAGAAGTAGCCTGCCTGATGTGAAGATAGTTCTGACTTTAAAAAATACCTTCCTGTCATTGAACTCAGTTTCTTATTTCTTCCACCTATATATTCTAGCTCCATCCTTTGAAGCTTTGTAGAACCAACCTTATGTACTCTTCTCTAGCAAAGTCCTGCACACACAGAACACAGCCAGGCAGCATCACCTGGCTTCACAAGGGAAACTGCACTTTAGATGACAACCTGCATTAAAGCATATACAGCATTTCTATTAAAACCAAATAGAAGAAAGGAGCTAGGAGAGGAGCACTTTAGAATTTTCCCAACATTCACTCTCCCTAGGGACTTGTTGACCACTTCATTTCTCCTGTGTTCCTCCATCCATTCAGCTCATTGTTCTAGGCCCTTCCTAATCACTCTCTTTTTCTAACACTTGCTTTGAATGAGAGTAAGACACTTTTTTGTAGTACATCAAACTTAAGACAATTTATGATCTTCAAAATGCACTGAGACCTTCATTACCAAGAAGTATTGGATGAAGGGAAAATATTTTCAGGTGCAAATTGACCAAAGGGTCATGAAGAGTGTGAGCCTTCTGAGATGGTGATACTGTCCTTGAACCTGTCTATAGCTTGGGAAGGGGCCTCTGTGACCTGCAGAAATCTGCACCAACACTTTATTGCTTTGTGAGTTTAAGATAGTGCATCACTCTCTCCTGTGATGTTCCTTGACTTCAAGAGGATAATTCCCAATTCACCACCAACTGTCTTTATCTTCTGTTTTAGGGTGTGCTGCAGATTGAAGCATACTTAGCAGTAAGGAGTTTTGATTAATCAATGAAGCAGTTATGATTTCTAAATATTGGGAGGCTATAACAATATGTAATTCGGAATTTTGAATCTTTGTAATTTCACATGTATGTCCTGTCTTTGGTAAAGTTGGAGGGCTCCCAAAGATGAACTTGGAAAATTAAAGGACATAAAGTTGAAAGATACCTAAAAATAGTTATTATCAAGGGATTAGGGCAAGCAGGTACTAAAGGAATTCAGATGAGAGAATACTTCCATTTAGACTAAACAGGGAAAGTTTTATGAAGGAGATGGTGCTGGAGGCATTAAAGAGTGGTTTGAAGTTTTTTAGATGAAGAGTCATTATTAGGGTTTTCATCAAAAGAAGTTTGGTAGGAAGAATTATGTCCCTCAAAGATGTCCATGTCAGAATCCCTAGGACCCTGGGAGTGTTACCTTACATGGTACTACAATCTAAATCTTAAGCGACCCCAAGAAGTCCATATGATAAAGGTTCTCTCCCAGATGGCACAACTGGTGGAGCTTTTAGGAGGTGGGGCCTAGTGGGAAGCCCTTAGGTCACTAGGGCATGCTTTTGAAGAGGTCTGTGGGGGGCTCTGTTTCCTTCCTCTTTCTCTGTGGCTTCCTGGCTTGCTATGAGGTGAGCAACTTTGCTTTACCATGCATTCCCACCACAAAATGCTGCCTCACCCCTGCCCTAAAAGCAACTGGTTCTCCAGGCATGCATGAACATGTCTGCAATCCCAGTGACTCGGGAGGCTGAGGCAGGAAGATGGCAAGTTCAAGGCCAGTCTCAGCAAGTTAGTGAAGCCCTAAGCAACTTACTAAGACCCTGTCTCAAAATTTGGGGAATAAAAAGGGCTGGAATTGAACACACCTGGGCTGAATCCCCAGTTTTTTTTTTTTTTTTAAAGCAACAGGTTCAACTGATTATGGATGGAAATCTCTAAATCTTGAACCAAAATAAACCTCTTTTTTAAAAAATATTTTTTTTAGTTGTAGTTGGACACAATATCTTTATTTCATTTATTTATTTTTTATGTGACGCTGAGGATTGAACCCAGCATCTCACACGTGTGAGGCAAGCGCTCTATCACTGAGCCACAACCCCAGCCTCAAAACCTCTTTTCTTTCCTGGTTGATTATCTCAATTATTTGTTGTAGCAATGGAAAGCTGACTAGTGCATAGGACAAAAGGGACTTTGCAGATGTGATTAAAGTTAAGCATCTTGATGTAGGGAGATTTTCCTGGATAGCATGGACTCAAACTAATCACATGATTCTTTAAAAATCAGTTATTCCTGGCTGTGGTCATAAAGAAATGTGATGATGGAAGAAGTATTAGAGAGATGCTATGGTGCTGACTTTGGAGATGAAGGAAGGGTGTCAGGGGCCAGGAATGTGGATGGTTTTAGAAGATGAGAAAGGCAAGGAAAGGGATTCTCCCTTAGACTTCCAGAAAGGAATACAACTATCAAAGCCTTGATTTTTACCCAGCGAGACCCATGCTGTGCTTCTGACCTACAGAACTGTAAGATAACAAATCTGTATTTTTTTAAATCATAAGGTTCATGGTAATCCATGAGGGCAAAAATAGAAAACTAAAACACTTGGTATGGAGAGTGAGGGGGTAGATTTCCTTGACTAGAATTTCAGAAAGATGAAGATGAAGAGTTGGAATGGAGGTTTGAAAAGAAGAGTATGAACAGGTTTAAGAAGGTCTGGGTGATTTCTGTAATTGCATATTATATTTTAAGAGCCTCCCAGAAGTTACATTCCCCACTTTGTTGTTCATAACTGCTGTAGAACAAAAACCCATTTAAGTAAAACCTCAACCTACAACAACTAAAATGGACCCACTTTTAGATTGCAATCTTCCGCATAATAAAACTTTACAGTGAAGAATTTAGATATTCTTTTACAGTCTGATGGAAGATTATCTTGTACTTTGAATCATAGAATCTATTGATTTTTTAGTTGTCTAGGTTAGTGAAAATTTAACCTCAAAATTCTCCATTTGAAAACTGTCTTTACTCTACCCGAACTCTGATGGAAATCAGGGAAATGGATAAGGAAATTGAGATTTGTAACTGGTCTCAGATCACAAAGCCTTTAAATGACAACTGATACTTGAGCTCTGGTTAGTCTCCAGGAGTGTGGTCAGATTTGAGAGAGAAGGATATTGGCTGTTATTTAGACCACAGGAGTGGTAACTTTCAGTCCAATCACTGGGCCCCCTGCTGCCCACCAAAGAAGGACATGCCCAATGGGACAGCAGCCTCTTTCTTTTGGAGCTCATTATAAGAGGCAAGCAACACAGTGACTCCTTTCCATTTTAAAGGTCCTTCCCACTCAGTTTCTGCTTTCTGGATTCTCATTAGGAAATAGGAAGTGTAATCTTCTCTGTATTGATATTTTGAAAAATGAGGACATTCAGCAAGTTGAGTTCTACCACATAGCATGTGACCTAGATGCATCACATGCTCAATCCACATTCCTCATCTCCCTCAGCTCATAGGACCTGGTGATTGGCGGGAGACGAGGATGGGAAAATGATACATTATCTGTGTTTGATGGTATGAGCCAGAGTTATCTTGAGTGAGTTCAGAACATGATCCACGCACCACTTTGTTCCTTTCTTCCCCTAGGTAGCCAAACTGCAAGACAACATGAAAGGAAAATGGATGCCTATGTTATATCTGCAACTAACATTTACAAAATGAAAGGTCATACTTTTGAAGGGAGGCCTCTATGGGAGAAAAGCAATTAGCAGATTTGCTTAAATTCCACTTTATGAAGAATTTGTTGGTATATGCAACATAGTAAGGGCATATTGTCACTTAGTAAGGAACTGGGTGCTACTGGTTCCAAATTTGAGATTTTAAAGACAACTAAATGGAGAATTCATTTCCTGCTACCTTGATGGTACAGGTGCATTGGTTATTATTTTATTATGTTTAAAATCTGTATAATTATCTTGTGCTGTATGACAAACTACTCCTAAATTTAGTGATTTAAAGTAGCATTGTATTTAGCTCATGATTCTTTGAGTTGATTGGTTGGTTGGGGTTGGTATTTTCTGGGCTCATTTGTGTGTTTGTGGGTAGATAAGCTGGATGCCTTCACTTATGTGTCTGGTGATTGGCAGACTGGTTTAGCTTGGGGAACTCAGCAGGAGAGAACTTGTCTCCACTCTGTGTTCTATCCCAATATTCTTTGTGTGATGGCTTGGCATTAAAAATCAGCAGAAGTGCAAGTCCTCATGAACAAGCATTTTTTCAGGCTTCTGTTTACATCATGTATTCTGATGTCCATTGGCTAACCCAGATCACATGGACAAAGTCTCCACGGTTTGACAGAAGGAGTTTGAAAGTCACATGTGGAAGGACACGGAAACAGGAATGGAATCAACCATGTCTGTAATCTACCACAGCGTACAGTATTGTCAGAAGATCAAACTGACCTTAAAGGAGCAGGAGAGAGACTCTGTGCTGACCCATGGCTCTCTTTCCCTTCCTCTCACTAAATTTTCCCCCCAGGTTTAAGTGGTGAAGTTAGTAATATCTATCAGAGCCAGTAAAATATTCAAATTCTTTGCCCCAGGAATTCTACTTCTTAAAATCCTTACTAAATAAATAATTCTAAATATGGAAGAAGTTGTATGCATAAAGTTGTATTCCTCAAGGATTATTTATAGACATGCAATTTATAAATAATTTAAATAAACAACCAAAGAGGAGTCATTAACTGTATATTCACTTGAGGGAATATTATAAAAAGTGAAATTATGTTTATATGTCTAATAAGCTAAAAATTCTTCTAATGATAATTTAAAAATAAAATCTAATACTAGCAAAAAACAAAAAGATCTAGAAAAAACTAGTGCATATGTTACTGTCATTTGGGAGATACTGGTACTAAGAGAGATTTTTTTCTTTCCTTTTATTTATCTCTCTCAAGTTTGTCAGGCACAGAGGTGCATGCCTGTAATCCCAGCGGCTCAGGAGGCTGAGACAGGAAGATCACAAATTCAAAGCCAGCCTCGGCAATTTAGTGAGACCCTCAGCAACTTAAGGAGACCCTGTTTCAAAATAAAATAAAAAAATAAAATAAAAAAATAAAAAAGGTGTAGCTTAGTGTTTAAGCACCCCCGGTTTAATCCCTGGTGATTGATTAATAAATAAATAAATAAATAAATAAACAAACAAACAAATAAATAAATAAATAAATAAACAAGGTTGCCTTTTAGATTAAAATAGTCCTTTGACTAAAAATGTTTTAAAACTAAGAAAAAAATTTCCAACTATTCTATATACAGTCTCTGAGGTTATCATACAATGATGATCTTGCTTTTTATCTTCTTTGTGGTTGTTTAGGATGTAATATCTTTTTTTCTAGGCTCCTAATTACTTTGAATCCCAAAAGCACAAGCAACGTGCTACCAAATGCTCTTCCTTGAGGTAGTTTTGTGGTATTTTCCCTTGTGAATCTCCCTTCATCCACAGCACACCATGTGTTCTTGATGTTTGGGGTGGGGGTGGGGGCTCTGGAAAATGCTACAGTGGAGTGAAACAAGGCATCCTTGTTTAATCTGTGTAACTTTCACAAACATTCTTGAAGCAGTGGCTATGAGCCTCAGCCAATATTTTATGCCAGGTCGTGCAAGGATAGTTTTCAGAGGCAAAATTCTAGTCCAGGAGTCATGTTAGCCAACTCTTGGCTCTGTGGCCAGGCAGATTGTAGACATCATGAGACAAAGAGAGATGAGTTTTTCTGAGGAGTTGTGGGAAATGGAAGACCCTTCCAGACAGGTAAGGTGGAGAACTGGCCGCAAAACCAATCCAATCCAAGTGGAGGATGGACTGAAGGTCACGCTGGAGAGAGCCTTAAGTGGCAGATGAAGAATTTGGGTTTTGTTTAGAGATGATGAAGAACTTTTCTGGAGAAGAGGTAAAACCAAGTTGCATCTGCTCTGAGGAATCTCACTAGAGTTGAGAATGCAGACAGGAGGCTCACTGGCAGAATGGAGAGGTTGGTTTGTCTTCAAGATGTTTTGTTCTTAATGAATCTTTTTTCACAATAGAGATTTAACATTTAAAAAAATACTAAATAAAAATTTAGATTTCAAACATTGTTTCAGGAAAAAAAAAAGAACAAGAGATCTGCAATGCCATGTCCGTGTTTCTGTGGCCCTTTCCAGTTTTCTATGAGACTCATTTCCCACTTTTATGTATTTTGTGTCTTTCCTCACCCCGTAAGCCTTGCTGCTGAGGCTATTAGCTAGGAGAGCTATGGAGCTCTACTGCTGTGATTTTCAATTCAGTAGCCATGAGTGTCCCTTACTATTTCAATTTAAATTTTAAAAATTCAGTTTCTCAGTTTGCATAAGCCACATTTCAGGAGCTCACTGGCCATATCTGACTCATGCCCTCCATATTGGACATGTAGAAATGGAACAATTTCAACAATACAGAAAGTTCTATTGGATAGCATGGATAAAACTTCTGCATCTGCAGAAGTCAGGGGAACAAACAACAAGACAGTAGCAATGGATACAGAGCATGACATTCATGACATCGTTCCTCATGAGAGTGATATTTAGGTTGACTTCTCATGGACACAATTAGGCTGAAGACTGTTGATGAACTCTCATCTCACTGAGTGTTCAAAAGTACATTTTTATTGCCTGAACCACTGTGCATTCCTGAAGTATGTATTGTGTGTATTTAACAATGCTGATAATTTTCTCACTAAATGGATTTCTTTGGTGTCTTAGAAACCCAAAGAGCTAAGTGTTAAGAACACTCATGAAAATCCCAGTGGGAAGCATTTTGAGTGGTTTAGGAGAATGACATGATACTCCAGATATTTGAAGCATTATTATTCTCAAAATAGCATCAAGATGCTTCTATTTATGACCTCCAACTGTAAGATTCTAGGTAGAGGGAACTTACTGGTAATGACAACAGTGATTCTGCCAGATTTGTTATCCCAGATCCAAATTCTGCAGAGAATGCTTCCATGAAACTCCAGAACCTGAGAACACAGGCTCCACATGCATACGTACATGGCTCCTCAGTACTCAGAGTCCACAGGTATTGACTAGAGTCCAAAGGACCTCTTAGTTTGACCCTGTTCAGTTCCTCAAAAGGAGTCTCAGCATGGACACAGCCTAGTGTGTCCTTTGAGAACTCATGCTTGATCAGTTAGTCAATACAAATAAATGTGAGGAGTTGTGTGCTGGATGATGGATGGACAAAAAGAAACTTTAAGAAACACTAAATTCTAAAACATGAGAGCTTGCAATTAGTTATGGGACTTCCGGGGCATTCAGATTTCTTGTGCTGTCCATTTGATTCTTGGCAAGGGTGGTGATATCTTCACTTGAATCTTTCTGAGTAAAGATACTTGACTTTTCTAAGTCTTTGTTGGAGAATCATGAAGCCAACCCTTGGTCTCAATGTGCTTTATCTTTATACAAATAATAATTCATTCAATTTATTAACAAACAATAGGTATCCCTGTTCAAATAATAATCTTCACAAAAGCTCCAAAATCTTTTCTTTTTCTTTTGGAAAGGATAATTTCATTTCCTCATCTATTTTGCACATCGCTTCTTCCCTTCATTAAAAATAAAAAATTCTCAAAGGCCATATCTTCTAGCTTACTGATTCTCCCTAAGATCTGTGTCTAGCAGGGAATACAACATTTAAAAAGTTAATACCAGTTGGGTGTGGTTGTACACACCTATAATCCCAGCCACTCAGAAGACTGAGGCAGGAGGATCACAAATTTAAGGACAGCCTGAGCAATGTAGAAAGACCTTGTCTCAAAATAAATATAAAATGGACAGAGGATGTCATACAGTGGTAGAACACTTGCCTAGTATGCATTAGACCCCAGGTTTGATCTCCAGTACTGAAAAAAAGAAGTTTGTTTAAAATATACTATAAATGTTTTATTGAACTATAAAGGAGTCTACAGAGGGAAGAAAAGTGCCAACAATAAATGTTTAGCTCATTTAATTAGTATGAGTAGTCTCATATGCATATCTAATAACCACCTCAACACTTAAACATTATCAGGGTTTCAGAAGTCCCTTCATACCCTATCCCATTACTGTTTTCTTCCCCTTTATCCCTGAAGATAACCTTTATTTAGAATTATAACAACATGATTAGTTTGACCTGTTTTTAAACTTAATATGTGATCATATGGCACATTATACTCTTCTGCGATTGATTTTTTTTCAGTACACATTATGTTTGTAGGATTCGTGAATATTGCTACATAGATCATTTTAATTGCTTTCAGTTATTGTATTGCATTAATGTACCATCATTTAGTTATCCATTTTATTGTTTATGGATATTTGGATTGTTACCAAGTTTGTGCTATTACAAATAACGCAGCTCTCTGTATTCTTGTGCATAGCTTTTGTGCATGTATTGTATGCTATGGAATCATTGGGTCATAAATATATGTTTAATCTTAATGGATATTTCTAAACAGTCTTCCAACGTGGCTGTACCAATTTGTACCCTCATCCATTCGGTCTGCTCTGTAACTTCTCCAATGCTGGAATGAATCTTTTACATTTTAACCATCCTAAAGCACATGCAATGGTATATTTTGTTGGTTTTAATTTGCAATCTCTTGCTGAGTAATGAGTTTGATCGTCCCTTTATGTGTTTCCTGACCATATGGGTACCCTGTGTAATTAAGTGTCTACTCAAATATTTTGTCCATTTTTCTATTTGGCTTTTTTTTTAGTGGTTTACAGGAACTTTTTATACAATGTAACTATGAGACCCTTATCAGTTGTATGTGTTGAAAATATCTCCTGCTCTGAGACTTGCATTTTACCATCTTAATGGTGTCTTTTGATGAACAAATGTCCCTAATTTTAATATAGTCAATTTAACAATTTTTGTCTTTGGGTTGATCCTTCCATGTATACCATTAAAACCACCTTGCCTTATTTACTCCAAGGTTGTAAGGATACTCCTTGATTTATATTTGAGGGCTATTTTTTTTCTCATTTAAACCTATAATCCATGTGGAACTGATTTTTCTGCATTATTCTATTTTCCTATGGATATCTTTATTTGTCTATAAATCTCACTTTTCTTTCATGTGGATATTCAATTGACCCAGCCCCATTTAATGAAAAGTTCATCCTTTTCCCACTGCTTTGCACTACAAATTTTCTCATGAATAGAATATCCACCTATACACTTTGTTTCTCTCAACCCTGTTCTCTCAATCCCTTTGTTCCACTCCTCTGTTCTTATTTACTTATTTGCTATATGCTGGTAATAATTTTTTTTTAAATTTCGGAGAGAGTAAATCATGCAAATTTGTTCTTGTTCAACATGAGTTTGGCCCATATAATTTTAAAGTCGGCTTGTGAATTTTTACATACACTTTCTCACTGTTTGGATATGGATTATCTTTATATTAAGTCTAGAGATCACTTCAGTGAGAATTTACATCTTTACAAAATATGAACTTAGAAGCCCATTTAATTTCTCTTAATGGGATTTTAAGTTAGCTTCGCATCATTGTGACTGAAATACCTGGTGAGAACTACTTAGAGGAGTGAAAATTTATTTGGGGCCCACGGTTCGGAGGTCTCTGTCCTCCCTTCCTCTAGGCCCGAGGTGAGGCAGAGCCTTGAGGAGGAAGGTGTGATGGAGAAGTGCTGCTCCACTCATGGCAGCCAGGAATCAGAAAGAGAAGGGGGGAAGGAGCCACAGGGAAAATGAACCCTTCCAGGGCACTCCCCCAGTGACCACCTCCTCCAGCACTGCCCCCACCTGCCTAACCATTCAAACTAGGGTGCACTGATTAAGTTCTCTCTCTCAAATTCCATCATTTTGCCTCTGAATATTCCTACAGTAACACAGGAGCTTTGGGGGGAGGGGACATCTCATATCCCAGGTAGAAGTCTCATATATCATGTATTAGCTTTATTCTGAGGAATTTATGGTCCCTTGTCCCATCTCAAAGGGGAAGCATTCATCATTTCTCCATCAAAGATGATGTTGGCTGGCTCTTGGGTGTTGTATCGCTCTGTTATTAAGTATCATTTATCAGATTAAGACATGAGAACATGGCATTTTGACATTTTGTAATGTCAGTTTTGACCTTGGGTGTTTTAAAAGCATCTAAAATAAGCCAATAAAGTTTCAGCGATGATGAGGTTATGTGCGCAACCCACTGCATTCGGCCATGGAGCTTCAATTCTCTCTTGCTTCATTCCTGAGCCAACCTCATCTCTGGAGTTTACATGTCTGATTCTTCCCTTTATAGGACTAGAGGGATATGGGCATGGTACGAAAGAGCTTTTTGCAAGTGTTACTTTATAAAAATATTCTGTTTATCCCTATGCCTGTATGTCTGTATTTGAATGATCATCTCCAAACAGGTGTCTCAAAATCTGAAGTTGATGGATATCCCCTAAATAATAGTTGAAGTGCTGATGATTCATGGCCTGTCATGTCCTATATCCAATTCTTTGAATCATCTTAATGACTCTCCTTAGTTCAATCTTCACCGATTGTCCAAAAATTATTTATTGTTTTCTATTTCCATGCCTCCATCTCTGCTACCCGACTCTAGGTTGCTTTGCTTTTTCTTGGCCTTAGCAACCACCTGCCAACCGTGTCTCAGAAACATTTATACCCCTTTAGTCATGGCCAAGTAGGCCCAAGAGGAAAAAAATGGATGGAGAGAGGCAATCCACCAAGACCAAAAGAAAAGGACCACCTCTGTGCTCAAATAAAAAATCCCAGTCAGGTGCTTCCCATGAGTATCTTAGTCAAACTCTAATAACCTCTAATCAACCAAGGGTAACTTTGAAAATTAGTCCCAGAAGACTAATCTTCTCCAAGACCTTTTAAATCCTTAATTTTTCTCTCTCATAACTAAAAAAGAGGTATGGGAATCCTAATGTGGGAGGATGCTAACAAAGGAAAAAGGGGTAAGAGGTTTGGAGAAACCTCTAGTTCCTGTCCTTCCTACTTTCCCTTCTTTGCTTATCTAGGTTTTTCCTTCTAATCCTTAAAGGTTTTACCCAAAGAACACTCCTTTCCAAGCATCCTCCTTGTTTGCTTTTTTGAAATCTCTTCATCATGAATAATATGAACTCTTTTTCTAAGACTCATGTGGCAGCCAGCCTCCAAGGTGGCCTTCAGTAGTTATCATTGTCTGCTCTTGACCCTTATAAAGTAACCTTTCATATAGGATATTAAGGACACGAAGGAGTCTGGCTTTGATCATAACAGGTTTTGTGACTTCTGCCTTACCTTCTTTTGGATCACTCATCTGGCCAGAAGCCCACGTGACAAGACCATTCAAGCAGCTCTGTGGAGAAGTCCTTGAGGTAAGGAACTGAGTAAGTCCTCCTGACAACAGACACTGTCAACTCACCAATCATCTGAATGAGCCATTTCGCAAGGGGATCCTCCAGCCAAGCTGTGCCTCCAAGTGACCACAACTCTGGCCAGAATCTTGACTGCAACCTATTGAAAAGGTTCCTCCCAAATACCTAACCACAGAAACTGTATGTGAGATAAGATGCTATTTGTTATTTGAAACTATTAAGATTGGGGGTTGTTACATAAGGGATAGGTAACCAGTACAATAATACAGCTCAGGAAAAATCTCCCCCTGGAAACCCTGCCTGAATCTCCCATGTGCTCCTGACTACTCATTTCCTTGGGTTCCCATCACTCACTCTACAAAGTTTCTCAATCATACCTCTCACACTCTATGCATTTAACAACTTATGTGTTAAAGTAAAGAGGGAGAACAAGTTGAAGAGAACATCTTCCCTCTTTCTTTAAATATTCATCCCTTTTGCCTGATAGAATGACCTTGGGTCAGGTACTGATTACAGATCAACCATAGTCAATAAAATGCCTATACTGGTAAGCTGAAGTCTGGATTTTTGAACCAATCATTGTTTAGGGCAAAATGATCACTTAGATTGGCTTAAATAATAGACCCACCATGGGAGTTAGGGACAAGATCAGCTTTCTTGAGTCTATAAACTGTTTAGGGGAGGGATGGATATTAAACTAGAAAGAAAGGGTTTGCATTAACCTAAGGGTTTGCTTCACCTAAGGCAAGGTCTTTCCAAACTGAATTTAGGAGATCTCTTTTGTCTCAGGGATCTGTCTCAGGGATATTACATGAAAGTATCCAAGGCTAGAGCACCTGCTGTCATGTTCCTTTTCATATGAATGAAAGCTTGTGCTTAATAGAAGAGAATAACAAGATGGGGGAAACTAAAAGATAAGAGACTCCTTCTATCATGCCAGACCCTGGGTGTAGCCATCCCAGAGGCAAGATCCAATCTTTCTGTAACTTATTTATATTGATTGACAAAATAACCCTTTGGCCTTAGTGAACTTGGGTTGGTTTTTTTATTTGCAGTTGAAAGGATCTGAAAGGATCTTTACTAGTTTACGGCCCTCCTAAAGCTATATCTCTTCCTATTTGTCCTCACACACTGATATCACACACAATGTTGTGCACATAGAAGATGGTCCTTACAAATGAGGGGAGAGGGGGGAAAAAAACAAGGGAGAGAAATGAATTACAGTAGATGGGGTAGAGAGAAGATGGGAGGGGAGGGGAGTGGGGATAGCAGAGGATAGGAAAGGCAGCAGAATACAACAGACACTAGTATGGCAGCATGTAAAAACGTGGATGTATAACCGATGTGATTCTGCAATCTGTATACGGGGTAAAAATGGGAGTTCATAACCCACTTGAAACAAATGTATGAAATATGATATGTCAAGAGCTATGTAATGTTTTGAACAACTAATAATAAAAAATAAGAAAAAAGAAGATGGTCGTTACCATATAACTGTGAAATAAATGAGTGAGCTAATGAGAAGAGCAAGCATCAGCAGATCACCTCTGTCAGAGTAATCAGTGAGCCTTGGTGCTGCATTTTGTAGGTGCTTCTCACACAGTTGTTATTCTTGGCACTGGCAATAAAAAAAGGCACATCAACTCTTTAAGCTAGAGGAGGGATGGAGAGAATGACTCTGCTACAGAACCCGCGAGTGTCTGAAGACTGGGAAACCCAGAATTGATTTTAAATTGGTTGAGGAAGGTCTAGAAGTTCTCATAGGAAGAGTGAGAGAGAGAGAGAGAGAGAGAGGCCAAAGGAGATGCCCTGTGATAGGCCATGCATATAACAACAGCTTGGTACATTTGAACTTCTAATATTCTTAATCATTTTTTCATGTCATTTTAATGTAGCTTTCCAGCTATGCTAGTTTCAACTTTACAGAAAAAGGATGAATCAATTGTTTAATGTCACAGAAAACTATAATAGGCAGAGCTGGAATGAAAAATCAGGTCTCCTGGAATCTGGTCTGGGCTTTTCTGATTGGAACCCGAAAGCATAAAAAGTAAACAAACAACCCCCTCCACCAACACACACACACACACACACACACACACACAAAAGTTATGCTTGTTCTCTTGAAGGGGGGTATTAAATTAAAAATTTAATATCAGTTTATAAAACATACTTATTTATAAAGGTGAATTTCTATGAGGGATCAGGCAGGGAACTTCAACCTGCTATAGTTTTGATGCTGAATGTCCCTCAAGGCTCATGTGTTAAAGGTTTGGTCCCCAGGGTGGTGCTATGAGGAGGTAATAGAACCTTTAGGAGATGAGGCCCAATGGAAACTCCTGAGGTCATGCCCTTGAAGGTGATTTGTGGGATCTAGCCTCTACTTCTTTTTCTTCCTGGCCATGGGGTAAGTGGTTTGGCTCTACCACGTATGCCTCCCATGATGTGCTGCCTTGCCAAAGCCCCAAAATAAAGCATCTTTCCTACCAAAGGCTGAATGAAGCCTCTAAAATGAGCCAAAAGAAACCTTTTCTGATTATCCCAGGTGTTTTGTTATAGTAACAGAAAGCTGACTAACTCCCCTGAAGAACTCATTTTTCCCTTCTTCTCCTCATCTGCCCTTTTCTGAGTGATTGGCTTTGACCCGTGGAATGTAAGCAAAATAACACATGTCAATTCCTCCTTATCACAAAGATTGTGGAAACCTAGGCTAATGCAGAGGTAGCAGAAGACAGAAGTAAAGTCAGAATTCTGAACATTCCTTCAGAGTCACCCGTCTGCACAGCAGGTTTTATGTGAGAAACAAACCTTCTTTTCAGAAGACACAGAGACTCATGGGTTGGGACTGCAACATACCTGGCCTACCCTGAGTAACACAGCACATCAGATAGATGCTTCTCTCAGGCTTAGTCAGGTCTCAGCTCAGCAGCTCTCATTTTTTTCTAGCTGTTACCCTGAAAAAGTCAGCATTCCCTACTGGGAAGTTACAGCTATCATCTTTCCCACTGGTGAGAGGAAAGGGATCTAGAGACAATTTAGCCCATGTCCATCACCACATTGTCATTAATAAGAGTGCTGAGATCCCACCTAGTTCACTTTCTAAAATGTTTAAAAATTTGGTACTCAAACTCATTTTTGGACCAGCAGCATCACCTGAAAACTTGTTTGCAATGTAGACTCTCAAGCCCCTCCCTAGACCTTCGGAATTATAATCTTCACTTTAAAAGGATCCCCAGGTGATTGGAATAGGACATTCCAGTTTGAGAAACATTGGTTTAAATCTGGCAGTGACTCTGGCAGCCATGCTGGCTGCTGGATGTCTGACCACCCTGCCCTGGATTCTTGATGCATGCTTCCCTCTTCTGAAGTCTGCATGGATGTTTGCCACAGGCCCATGATATTGAGTGCAAGTGAACCTTGAGATTTGTAGCCCCTCATTATTCTGGTCCTCTCTGTGTCATGTCCCAAGTCAGAGGTGAAATGAAACCTAAGGGATGAGTGTTCAACCCAGGTCCCCTCTCACTAGGTGTTAGTGCCTGTCCCATGTGTGGGAAAGGCAACCTGGAGGCTTCTTCCTGTTCCCTGCCCCCATCACCTGCTCTTGACCTTGTTCAGGCTCTGGGCAAACAGATGGCTTTGGCAAGTGCAGAGTCTCCTGCTTCTCCCTCCTAACCTGCCTTCCTATTTCCTCCCTGGCCCCACGCCCTGTGACTGCCCTTCCTCTATGATTCCTACAGGAGGGTGCCATGGATAAGGCCAAACTGCTCCCTGGCCCCGCTCCCAATTACAAGAAGCCAGAAGCTGAGTCAGGAAGTGCGCTAAGCTGAAACTGAGGCCAGTTGCTGCTTGGAGCCCAGGCAGCTTTTGCTGGGTGAGGTTATCTGATGACAAGGCGCAGGCTTGTCTTTCCTGCTCCAGTCCCCTGCCCTGGGTCAGCCTTGCTCTTGGCATCTCCTTCTCCACTTTCCACATGCCGCTGGCAACTCCATGCTGGGGGTTTGCCAATGGGAGGCCACTGTCTGCTGCTCCGAGCTGCTTCTTCCCTGCTGTTTGTGAAAGCGGTTCTTCAAGGGAGCACGGCCTGATGCCTTCCACAAAGAATGACTTTCATCAAGGCTGTGTCTTGGGGCTTTGCAGTGGGGGCTGCTGGACTGAGGGCCAGGAGGGAGGGGAAGAGAGCTGGCCACCGTAGCAGATGGAATCTGGCCCAGGGCGGATGTCGAGTGCCTTCTTCAATATGCCTTTTCCCTTTTAATCTCCTCTTGAGCAGAGCTGATCAATTAGAGCTGTAATTATTTTAATCTTCTTCTTTGATGTCCTGTCTGACTGCCTGCCACTGCCCATTGACTCTTTCTGCTAACAATGTACTTAGGTGGCAGCTTCCACAGAGGCCATTTCAGGCAAACCAGTTTTGTAATAGCCCCAGCAACCATGTGAGATTGCCTGGCCAGAGGCCATTCCTTCCCTTGCTGTGCGACCTTTGGCAAAGCTGTCTCCACTCTTCTCCCTTTGCAAAGTGAGTCAGCTCTGTGGGGTAAGTGAGAGAAACAAGTTGTCAAAATGAGAGCTACACACTCTTTGCAGCACACATGTCAGCATCATAGTGGCTTAAGAACATCAGTTTGGGAACCAGAAAATATGGTTCTTCTACTTGTGCATGGATCTTTTCATCTCATGGTCTCTGAGCTCTGTCTGTATAAATGAGCACCATAAATTTTCAGAGTTGTCATTTGTTACAGCCAGGTCTACATGATGTAAGTGTAGCTCGGAGCACAATGCCAGACCCCCAGTTATGACTGGGTAAAGGTGAGCCTTTTAGAATCATTATTATATACAGCTCTTCCCTGTGACTGAGCGAAACAGGTGTTTGAAGAATTAAGTTGGTAAAACTGGATTTGTGCGGTGATATACAGATCAACAGAGCCCCTTTTGTTATCATGGGTGGTAAAATGAGGAATAGAGTATAAACTAGATATCTCTGGAATCTTTGATAATATGACACTTCTTCTTGCAAATTCTTATGAAGTGAAGGAGGGGGTGAGTGTCTCGGCTCACAAAGAAAGGAATTCCTGCGCCAGGTTAAGTATCGTTTCAATTGGATTTGATGAGCTTGGTGGATGTGGATTGTCCTAGGAGATCTTAGACTCCAGCTTGAGAGTGATGCAGAACACGCCCACCTACCTCCCTTTCTCCCTCCCAATGTTCATCTTAATCAAGCATTCCATTTTGTTCAGCTCAGCATAACAAACATGAAAATGAGTTAGGGGGCTAAAAATACAAAGACAATTGATTCATGGTTTCTGCTTTTAAAGAGTTCACAGGGGGTGGGGAAAGGCAGATAAGCATAAATGGGAATTAGAGGGAGAAGTGTTAGGCAGACACAAACACTGATTTTGTAGGAGAATATATAGAGGGGTCACCAGCCTAGCAACTGAAAATACATGGGGGACAGATGTTCAGGGAAGGCATCCCAGAGGGATTAACACTTTGGAGAAGAGTTCTCCTTCTAGGTAATCTTTAGATGTAATTAAGATAATCTTTGGTGTAATCAAGTGTATCTGCTTTTGCTGCATAATAAACAGTCCAAACATAAGTGGATTTGAACAAGAACAATTTATTCAGTTCACAATTCTGGGGGTCAGCTAGGTGGTTCTGTCTGGGCCAGGTTGGCCAGCCTCTGCTGGGCTTGCTTCTTTGTGGTCATTTGGTGAAGTGATGGGTTGGATGATCTAGGATAGCCTCACTCACAGCTGGAAGAGTGCTAGTTCCCCTTTGCATGGACTCTCACCCCCAAGCCACCATGTGAGCTTATTTACATAGCATTTTCATCAAGAAAGCAAGCCATGGTGCTCAAGCGTTTTTCAAATCACTCCCTGCATGTCATGGTTTCTAACGCCCTCATCAGCAAAGTCAGTCCCAGGACAGACCTAGATTTAAGAGTTGCTAAAATGGGTCTCATCTTTTGATGGAAGGTGTAGAATTTTTGGCCATTCTTGCAATCCAGTGTGTTGCTTATATTTAGGAAACAGAGGGCAAAGGGGGGCTGAGATGAAGAAAATCTGGGATACAGAGAGCTTAGTGCCAAAGAAAGAGGAAATTGTCTAAGTGATACGATCTGTTTCTCAATTAGATCAAGTGTCCAATATTCCATCTTTAAAGATGGTCTACTGTGTCTTCTTTTGGAATGAATATACTCTCGGGAGGTAGTGTAATGTTTAAGTTTAATCAGTTGCTTCATTGATCTGTCCTCCAGGGCAGGAATAGTCATGATGGCCCCAATAACAACATCTTTGGAAAATCAGTGGTAGTGGATGGAACTTGGAAGAGGAGGACTGGGAGACACAAATGAAGAAGACCCAGGCTTAGTTTCATCTGTTTGCCAATGCTGCCGGAAGCTGTTCCTGCATCTGAATGTATAAGGATGGACACATTACAAAGTCATTTGCTGAACTAACCTCAACGGAACTTAGAAACCAGATGTCCCCAAAAAAGAAAGGACATTAGCAGCATGTCATGGTACCTCCCTGACAGCCTGATAAATTGTCTCCTTCCTCGTCCTTCAACCACCCTTACTACTGACTGAGAAGTTGGAGCATCCAACCTGCTGTGAGCCCTGCCACAGGTAGTGGCCCTAGATAAGAATCCACCTTCCAGAGAGTCATTTGCAAGGAAACCAAGGGCTCATAGTAGTATTTCTTAAATTTTAGCAGGACTCAGATTGACGTGGTGAGTTTGTTAAAACAGATGGCTGGCCCCACCCTCGAGGGTTTCTGACTCTAGGTCTGACATGGGACCTGAGAATTTGCCCTTTTGACAAGTTCCCCCGGTGATGCTGGTACTACTGACCCTAGAACTACATTTGAGAACTCCTGACCTAGAGATTTGAAAATCTTATAATTCTACTTAGGGTTCCCCTGATTGCAGAGGTCTTAAGCCTTAACTGTTCTTAGAGACCATTTTTAAAAACATCAGTGCTCAGACTTTGCCTGCAGAGTCTGATTTAATTGGTCTGACTGGAACCTGTTATCTTCAGTTTCTAAAAGGTCTCTGAGTGATTCTGATACACAGCCAGGGCTGAGAATCACTGTCTTATTTTAACAACTCTCAGAGAGAGGTCTCCAAACAGCAACAGCAGCACCAGTACCTAGGAACAGTTTAGAAATACAAATTCTCAGGACCTACCCCAGACTTACTGTTTTAGTCAGCTTTTTCATTGCTATGACCAAAAGACCTGACAAGAACAATTAGAAGAGAAAAAGTTTGTTTGGTGGCTCATGGTTTCAGAAGACTCAATCCATAAGAAGCTGCCTCCATTCCTTGGGCTCGAGATGAGGCAGAACATTATGGCGGAAGAGTGTGGTGAAGGAAAGTGGCTCAGGACATCATACCAGGGAGCAGAGAGAAAGTGACTCCAGTTACTAGATACAAAACGTATATACCTAAAAGGCAAACCCCCAAGGACCCCCCCTCCTCCAGCCACACCCTACCTGCCTTAGTTACCACTAAGTTAATCCCTATCAGGGGATTAATTCACAGATTGGGTTAAGGCTCTCATAACCCAATCATCTCACCTCTAAATCTTCTTGGATTGTCTCACACATGTGCTTTTGGGGGACACCTCATATCCTAACCATAACAAGTACTGAATCAGAAATTCTGGGGATGAAACCCAGCAACCTGTGTTTTAACAAGCCCTCCAGGTGATTCTGGTTGCACACTGAAATCTGATTAGGCAACTGTTTCAAAATGAAATGGAGAACTGTCTTAGAAAATCCTCTACAATATCCTTTTTTTTTTTTTTTTTTGAAGATGGGCTATGGAGAGGTGACATACAGTTGTCAGAGTCTGGGGTTCTGGGTATGCCATCAAAAATATCTGAAATATAATCTTAGACCTAAGGAGAGTTTTCTGACTAGAATGGAGCAGAAGATTTGCATGCTTACTTCCCTGTGACCTCCAAAGCTGCCTCTGAGGCTCCTAAATCCCTCCACATGGAATGGAAACCAGAAAATTCTGCCCTAATGAAGGCACTAAATTAATTGTGTGACCTCTCTGTGTTGTGGGGCAGGTCGCTCAGAAAACACACCTAGTCCCAATTTTTGTCCAAATTGAAGAGTCTTTTGCCAGCTGGCCTGCGACTGCTCCCCACAAGATCCATAACTGTCTCTGCAAGGAACAGCCCTGAGCCTGAGCATTTTAGGATATTTAATGACAAAAAAACACTGGGTTGACATAGCTGCAAGCAAGCAGGTACAGAAGCTGAATTGGGCAGTTAGCGAGACAATGCAATGGGTACATTGGTATTTCCCATGGGACTTTTCAGGTTGTCATAGCAGCAAGCAAGCAAAAAGGAAGGGAGTCAAAATGACCCTAGTTCAGTACACCTTAGAGAATGGTTACTAATGTCTAGACAATCAATCTCTGACAAGGCACATTGCCCAAGAAAAATGGAATCCAAAGAGAACAATTTTACAAGTATAAGAATTGCTATTTTGTGTTGTCAAATATGCCAAGCTAGTTAACTATTAATGGGTACAGAGGCAGGCTTTCCCAGGGAAGAAGCATTTCTTACATGATGTGGAGTCTCAGGTTAAAATGGAGTCTCTTTGGTCATTGCTCATAAAGCCTGGCCCATAACATCTGTGTCTCTGTTTCCTCATCCCAAATATGTGACATGATTGCACCAACTAAATCGTCTACCTTACAGTTTTAGGTAGATCAAATGAGATTCCACAGATATGGTTTTAAAGTGTTATGTAATCCTTGTTCAGTAGGAAGAATATTAAGGAACTGCTTCTTCTTGTCTCATGTACATGTAACTTGCATGACTACTTTCCTCAGTTTGGAAAAAAGCAAAGCTGTAAGTCATATTCCTCTGACTTTATAAATTAATGATTTGGAGACCCTGCATTTCAGAATATCAGTTCTTCAGTGGGGCCTCTGCCACTCATTGTTATCCCAGATTGGCTGAGACAGCCTTAGTCTAAAGCCAGGGCACTGGAGCATGATCTGTATGTACCTCTGCAGCTTCTGTCTCTTCTGCATAGATGGATATATGCTGCACGGGGGACATTCTTTATCCCTTCATATTGCTCTGGCCAGTCTAGGCAGGTTCTAGAAGTGGGCCCAAAGACACTGCACTTTCACAGATACCCCTGTTACTCACTTTTAAGTCAAGTTAGAAGGTTTCAAAGTCTAGAGGAGTATTCAGCATTGGTCTTGGCTGAGTCACAGCCAATACTTCCATGGAAACTGGAGAACAGGTACACTGACTCATGCACCTTTTGAGTTGGAAGGACATATAAAAAAAGAAATAAGTTCAGAAAATCTAGAAAATAAGACTTGTTCCAGTTCCTAGGTACCCATTGTCACAGTCTGGTCCTTTCTCTTGACACACATAAGAATAAGCTCAGGACACTAAAACTTTCATGGAGTCTGAGGGATAGGAAGGCTATTTCTTATTCCACTGGATATTGTCATTATTGGATATCAGCTTCTTAAAGCATTCTTTGCAGTCATGCTTTAAGCCAATGATTTACCAAAGGTGGAAATCAGGCCAGGGGCATCTGCATTGTTTGGGGAGTTGTCAGAACTGGGGCCTCACCTGCACCTAGTCCCTGGGAGTGGGGCTCTGTAATCAAGTCTACTAGGGGCAATTTTAAGGCATGCTAAATTTGAGAATCATTGCTTATATCCAGTAGATTTTAAGCTTGACTGCACATTGGAATCACCTGCAGAGATTTTAAAACATCCTATGCCCAAAACATAACCCACACCAATTAAATCAAAATCACTGAAGGTGAGACCCACGTGTCAGAGTTAAAAACAAAATAAAACAAAAAGGGCTTTTAGATGATTCCAGTGTGAGCCAAGGTAGAGAGTGCCTTAAAACCACTATAAATAGCCAGGTTAAATCCACTGAACACTTTGTCTGACCCATTGAAACTGTTACTGATGGCTGAAAGAAAAGACCATAACAAAACAAAATTGACCTAAAAGTTCTCCCAAACTAGGCTGAATCTCATCGTGAAGGTATAGCATGGAATCGAACATGAACTCATAAATTCCATCCTGCAGACAGTCCCACTGAGAACTCAGGTTGTTTTCTCCTTGACAACTTCTTGGTGTGAGAGAACAGCTTACCAGTGCAAGACAGAAAGAAAGAGGGCAGGATCTTGGGAGGATCAAATGCCATAGTAGTCCTGAATCTGTTTTAATATAGAGGCTTAATCCAAGTTGGAATTTTGTTTTTCCAGAAGCCAAAGTTAGGCAAAGCAATTCTCACTCATGAATGCCTTTGCCTATGAAAGTCTTTCAGTCCTTTTAGCACTGCTGAATTTAATCAAAAGTCTCATAAACGGCCCCCACCCCTTTGGCTTTTATTGCATCTGACTGACATCACCTTGCTGGGTTCCTCCAACTCTTTCACTGTGGGTGGAGCAACCAGTCTGACTCTCTGACATGGTCAGCCTCAACTGACAGTGACTTCTACCTTAAGAGATGTGCCAGGTAATTTAACTTCAACTCATAAAATTAAGCCCTCTGATTTGGAAGGCTGGCCTACTGGGCAGCTCACCTGTGTGACTGATTTTCTGAACCCTTTCTGTTGCCTCTTGGGTAATATGAATTGGGAAGCTGCAGAGGGCAGGGGAGGGAGAGAGAGAAAGACTGAAGTCTTAGAGGCAGCAGTCTTCATTCTGAACACGAAGGTGGCCTCTATTCTAACTTTGAGAGCTGCCTTTAATGAGACTAAAGGTTTCTCTTAATTGCCTTAGCAGAGTGCACCCAGAGGGCATCTCTCCCTTTGTATATTATCTTTGTCCACAGAGCTAATTTTGCATTCTCTGGGCACCAGCCTGGGTACAGATCTCATGACATCTTTGAGTTCCTTCAAGGTCCTACTTTCACAAGAGCAGCAGTAGCCTAATAGATCTGCTCACTGATTTATATCAGAATGAAAGGTTGGTTCTGTGGCATCCTCTAAAGCAAATGACTTAAAAATCCTCATGGATTTCTGTTCTCCAAGGTTTCTTGTTAGCCTCATCATCCTACAGTTTGTTTTTGATTTGCTCTCTTCCATAATATTTTCCCCTTGGGAATTTCAAAGTTTTCCACATCTCTGATTTTGATGAGGGAAGGTAAAGTGATGAAGGAAAGGGTCTGCTAGAGCATGCCTTTTCCCCCACACCTCAGGGTTCCATGTTTTCTCCTTTTGTCCCTTTGTCACGGATACTCTTGGCTTTGGCTGCCAATCAGAAGGTTTGGGTAGCTGACACTGGATCTGTCTCTCATCTGAAATTGGTGGGCACCCTTCCATTTCTGGGCAAGACATCCAATGATCTTTGCTGGGCTCATTCTTCAGTTGCTGGGTAACATGGACACACAGAAGTTGTGCCCAGCATACAGCCTAAATTCTCGTTGTGGTTTGGATCTTGAATGTCCACTAAAGGCCTGATTGCCATCCTGTGGAACCATTAGAAGGTGGTGAAACCTTTAGGAGGTGGGGCCTGGTGGAAGGAAGTGAGGTCACTGGGGGGTGTCCTTGAGGGCATATTAGGACCCTCGCCTCTTTCTCTCTGTTTGCAAACTGCCATGAGTTGAGCACCTTTGCTCCACTGTGTGTTCCCTGTCATGCTGTTCTGCCTCGCCAGGGGGCCAAGACCCCATGGACTGAAAACATGAGCCCAAATAAACTTTTCCTTCTTCCAGGTTGATTTTTCTCAGGTATTTTTTACACTGATGGAATGCTAACACAATCCCTCTAGTTGCAACTGAAGTTCTTTCTCTTTTGTTTTGTCCTTGGCCAGGAAACAAGCCCAATTTCACAAGAATCCATCCTGCCAAATTGATAAAAGGAGGCTCTCATTTGTATTTGAAATAACTGGTTCTCATCTGTCTTATTTCAGATAAAGAATAGCTGGAGACCTTGGTATCATGTGGAAGAGATGGCTTCCAGCTCTTGTGACATTTGTCACCTTATCAAAGGCACCAGGTGAGCCTCTCCAAGTTGTGTGGACCGAAACTATATATCATCAAGGAAAAGGAGTCCAAAAATAGGCTGTGTGGAAATGATGCTTTTAAATGCTGCCTCTTGACTTTGCATTTTGGGCTAAAGGTCTACAGGAGTGAAGGCAAAAACGTCGTTTATCCTGTTACATTAAAAAAAAATGAAAAATGAATTAGAAAGGAAGTAGCACAGAAGCACAGGTTTTGCAAGGCAGTTTGGAAATGTCGAAATGATTCTCTTCTTTTCCAGTTGGGGTAAACAAGAAAGTTGTTGCAATATATGAATGGGGTAGGATTTTTTTTTTAAACAATTCAGAGCTGATAGGAAAAAACATGAAGTAGTAAACTATCATTTTGAGAGAAGGTAAATGTGAACAACCTTTCTCCACAGCTGGAACTGTAGTTTGCCTGCCCCTCTCAAAGCAATGTTTCCTAAGCACGTGTGGTGCATCCCTTCACAATGGCCTGATTCCTTCTCCTTGCCTCTGTTCATTCCATTTCTCTCCAGAATGAGTTTCTTCCTCTCATGGTTAGAATTGTGGCTTGATTTTAAAACAAAACAAAAACCACCTAGCTTTACATCTTACAACCAAGGCTTTCTTTTAATCCAAAGAAGTGCCTCAAGGGCTTGGTTACAAAATGTTTTTCTAGCCAGTATGTGTTAAGTGTCTGCTCATAGAGGAGAGGGTTGGTCCTAACGTTTGCCAATGGACCTTATGTAACTTCAGAGGAGGGCGGGCCTGACTTTTCCAGCATCCCCAAATTTCCTTTGTGTTCACTCAGTTGGAGACAGTCCCGACTCTAATTGCCAGTGTGTGGAGAACTCTAAAGCAAATGGAGGCATTGTGGGGAGATCTGAATCTTCTGAGACATTGTTGCTGGCTCTGCTGCTGGTGGGGGAGTGCAGAGAGACAACTAATGGGGGAATAGAAAAGGGCTTCCCCAACAGATGGGAAAAGAGCAAAAAGTTCTAATCCTATGACCTGCCATCAACCTCTCTTGAAGCCACAGAAGCGTCTCCCATGAGGCAGTACTTTGGGGTTCTTAGACATTGTGTTCTCTGCACCCTTTTTCTTAAAATTATTACCCCAATGATGATCTTTTGTTTATATGAGTTAAGTTTATTGACATTTACCATGAGAATTTAACATTAAGAGAAAAATTTAAATGCTGTACTTATTCATTCTACACATTAACATAACATTATGTATTATTGATGTAATATTAACACATATTATAATATGAAAGTCATATATATTTTTCCAAACAAAAATTTAGTGAAAAGAGAAGCATCATTTAATGTCTGACCTTATAGAAGAAGACAGCCGGATTCTTACAACTGCTTTCGTCTTTCACCTGGTGTGAGATCACATTATGTTGCCTCTGGAAAATTCCAGTCTATACCCATGGTACTATCTCAGGTGAAAAGGCAAATAGCATCCTAGGGTTATGATGAAAACAGTTTTGACCTTGTGAGCTTGAAAAGGCCTTGGAGGCCCCACTGGTCCCGGGAATACACGTTGAGAATCACAGCTGTGCTTGAACCCTGTGGATCAAGGGTGGGAATGCAGATGCTCATTTTTGACCATATTTTTTTGTTTGTGCATATTAATTGGTATGTTCTTTTGGCAATTGATATGATGTTTACTAATCATTTCCCGGTAGAGTATACCCCAAGGTTAGGACTTTTAAATTTATTTTTTAAAAAGCTATCGTAAGTTTATATGAAATGTTACAAATTCAATGAAGTGATAGGGAAAACACCAGGACAGTAGCTGTCTCAGGTTGAGGATCAACATGAAAAGACTCTCTGGGGTCATAGTAACGTTCTATGTCTTGATAGAGGTTTGGATTGAAATTCATCAAATAGTATGTTTAAGAATTTTGCTTTTTGTATGTAAATTTTATGAAAAATTGTAAAATGGATTTAACCGTAATCAATGATATGCATGCTGAAACAGTAGTGAGTATCCCAGTATCTACTCACCTATAAATGTATCAGAAATAAAGTGAGATCATGGAAAGATAGAAGGATGGACAGACACATAATCAAGCAAATATAATAAAATGTTAGAAACTAAAAAGTCGCTATATGGGTGTGCCATGTAAAATTCTTTCACTTTTGTGAACATTTTCACAATACAATGTTAGAAGTTAGTGATATGAAGAAAAATAGGAAATAAAACAATGGTGTTAGTCCATGAATGGAACAAACATTGTGATGCTTGGGTGACTCTCTGGGGAAACAAGGATTAGAATAGCTAATAGATGTGCTTCCACCCTCTCTACAGCCCCACCTTGCTTATATGTTCCAGTCAACCCATGGATAAAAAGGCTGAGAGGGTGTCAAGGCCTGTGGTTAGTATTGGGGACATGTGAAATATTAATTTAACATGGTGAAACAGATGTGAATGTAACATGGGTCATTCCCTCACAGAACTTACAATTGAGGAAGGCAGAGAAGGGGTCAGAAAAAGGGTAACTTTATCGTGAGCATTCATTTTAATTTTTATAATAATCTTTCAAGATGGATTTATCACACCTACATAAAAGATGGAGAAATGGAGGCTCAGAATAGTTCACAAGTAGTGTGTACTCCATTAATAGCTGGACTTGAACTAGTGACTCTATGGCTCCTGCATGTGACTACCTGATAAACTATATGAAAGGCAGAATGAGATATGAGGCTAAATTTTGGTCCAAGTGAGCTGGTATAGAAGTATATAAGAAAGAAAGGTGAATTCTGGCTTCATAAAGGAGGTTTTCAAAGCCTTGAAGAATAAGCATCATTTTAATGGAAAGATAAAGGCATCCGGGAAAGGCTGTGCAGATAGCATGAATTGTAGTAGCGGAAGGACTCTTCCTACGAATCCCAACTTCACCCTCAGCCAGCTGTGTGATCTTTGGAGCATGCCCAAGGTTTAGTTTCCTCACCTGTAAATGCTAGTAATGACAATCAGATTTCAAGTGGTTATAAGAATTCAATGAAATGATGCATGAAAAGTCGTTAGTTCAATGCTTTTTTAAGGGCTCAATGAATATGAGCTATTATTATTGCAGTCATATAAGCAAGAAAGGGCAAATCATGTTGTGCTGTTTTTTTCCTGTTAGGTAATTTTAGCTTCCTCAGTGAAGGGGGAATACACACAGCTGAACACATGGAGCTACTTGATCCGAGCACTGTAGGAAGTATCTGGATTATGAGCCACAAGGGTATTATAAATGGTGTAGCTTTTGTCTTTTCGTTCTGACTGCTGTGGGTAGCTAGCACAGCACTGGTTTTAAGTAAGTAGAAGCTTAAAACTATTTAATCAAGTTGTGTTGTGGATGCCAAATCCCATCTACTCAGCGGAGGATCAAACTCTAGAAGGCAAGATGTGTTTCCAGGTTCTTTGTTCTCATTCACAAATCTCCTGTAGTTTCTTTGCTTCTAGTTGTTGTTCTTGCCAGGTCTTTTTTTGTTGTTGTTGCTATGACCAAAAGACCTGACAAAAACAGCTTAAGAGGAGGAAAAGTTCATTTTGGCTCATGGTTTCAGAGATTTAGTCCAAGGCTGGCTGACTCCATATCTCTGGGCCTGAGGTGGGGCAGACCATCATGGAGGAAGGGTATGACAACCAGGAAGCAAAGAGCTCCACTCACCAGGGACAAATTACAAACCCCAAAGGCATGCCCCTAGTGTCACAATTCCTCCAGTCACACCCTACCTGCCTACAGGTACCACCCAGTTAAACTGTATAAGTGGATTAATACACTGACTACCTTATAGCTCTCATAATCCAGTCATTTCACCTCTGAAAATTCTTGCATTGTCTCACATAGGAGCTCTGGGGGGACATCTCATATTTAAATGATAATAGGCCCTGCTCCAACCCTCCCCAATTTTCCAGGGCTTTTCTCTATCTCCACTGTAACCTTCCTTATAAATATGTCCTTTCTTGAAGCTAGCCACACTTTATATCCAAGTGACCCCTGTTGCCCTCTCTCTATGTCTCCTTTCCCTTCATCTCTCAATGCTGAGATGGGACTAGATGGGAGAAAAGGTGCCAAAAGTGTTGTGGGGGATAGTGGCTGGAGTGGAACCTCACTCATTTAAAGGACTGATGGAAGAAGAAGAAGAAAGTAGCTGGAATATGTCGCAGATGGCTGAAAGCAAGTGTGGAGTTCAGGGTACTAAGCCAGAATCCAGGTGCTTCAGAAAGGGGAGCAGATAAATCTGCAGTAAATGGGTGCAAAGCATGTTGGGATAGTGTCTGGATGCCATTACATCTCTTCACTCCTTCCTTTTCCTGAACTATGCTGAGGAAAGGACTGAGTAAGGGGGCAGCCAAAGTCTCTGTCCTCATGGATATTACATCTTGGTGGAATGTTCTGGATGCACATTACATAAGGAAAAGAGTCTTCAAGGTAATTGTCAGACAGAAGTAATTTAAGAAAGGAAGGGAGGGTGTTAAGAATGACTTTGGGGATAACAGACATTAGATGTAGTCAGAGGAGCTGAGACCTGGAGGACAGGAAGAGGTCAGATCCATTAGAATTGGGAGAGCAGCTGTAAACGGGAACTGCGAGAGCCAAGATCCTGTAAAGGAGACAGAAATGGCATTTTCAAGAAAGGAAAGTGAACTAGATGCATGTCATTTGTTGGCTGCCCTGTACTGAGTCCATTTCCTAATTTTGGTGGATGCACCCACTGACAAGAGACAGAACCCACTTTTCACTAAGAAGAAATGGTGAGGTACTTGCTCTCTTCTTAGCAGTCAGAGCTGAACACATGACCTAGGGCCTTCCAGCTAACTAAATGCTTCTGATGGGACTTTGAGCCTTCAGTAATCTATTTAAAGATATAGGTCCGATTAGAATCTATCTCTTCTCTGGTTGGTGGATATATATTGAATGCAATAATGTTAAAAACTTCTGTCTTTAGCAGACAGGATAGGGAATGCCAGGTGCCTGTGAAGGGTTGGTGGGAGGGTGTGATAACAATTTTCCCCCCTGCAGATCAGATCTGGAAGATACAGGCTGCATCCCCTGACCTACAGGACCTGCTGTCACTAAGCCATCCTTCAGTTTTTAGGACTAGAACAGGATAGTGACCTTTACCTTCAAAACTAGCTGGAGCAGGGCCCATTGCATGCCAGGGGTATTCTGTGGTTTAATATTACATTGAGTTTCTTTGGTTGTAAATAATGCCAGATCTTGGGTACAAGAAAATCCCAATCCTACATCATTAATGCAGCAATTGATGTCACAATTCTGCATGCTTTTCATCTGTTGCTTTTAAAAAGTCACTATCTTATAACTGGCTGAAGTGTGCCAATATTTGGTGCTAATGTTGGAACTTAGTTCCCAGGTTTGTAGGCTGGTGGTCCTTCTCTTAAAAGATATGGCAATCTCTCCAGCAATTAATTCTTTTGGTGCTTGTGTTTTCATTCATTGGGCCTTTAAATTGTGAATTTTTAAATATGTCTAAGCTAATCACTTAAAATGCCATAAATAATAAAAATTTGCTTTCTCAATATAGCATGCAGATGTTAAATAAACATATTAAGATGCTTCACATTACGCATCATTAGGAAAATGCGAATTAAAATAAGATGCTACCACATACCTATGATAATGGTTAAATCCATAACACAACACTAAATGTCAAAAAGGATATGCAGCAGTAGGAAATTCTCATTCTTTGCCATTGGGAATGAAAAATAATAGAACCACTTTGGGAAATGGTGTGGAACAGTGTTTCTTACAACACTAAATATATTTTTATCATATATATAGGATCCAGCAGATGTACTCCTTGGTTTTTACCAAGATGAGTTAAAAACTTATGCCAACATAAGAATACATATATGATGTTTACAGCAGCTTTATTCATAATGGACATATCTTGGAAGCAACCAAGGTATCCTTTAATAGGTGAATGGGTAAGGAAACTGTGGTATATCCAGACAATGGAATAGTATTCAGCACTGGAAAGAAATGAGTGAGCAAGTCTCATGAAAGGGCATAAATTACTAAATGAAAGAAGCCAGTCTGAAAAGGCTACATGTTATATGATTTCAACTATTTGGCATTCTGGAAAACAAAAACCTATGGAGTGGTAAATAATTTTTTTTTTTGTTTTATAGGTGGGGAGAGATGAATAGGTGGAATACAGAGAATTTTTAGAGTGATGAGAATGCTCTGTAAGGTATTATAGTGATGGATGCATGCCATTATGCATTTGTCCAAGCCCATAGAATCTACAAAGAGTGAACCTAATGTAAATTATAGCCTTTGGGCAATAATGAGGATCAATGTAGATTCCTCAGTTGTAACATATTACTTTTATGGTTGGAGGTGCCTATAGTGGGGGAGGGAAAAAATCTGCAAAAGGTCATTGAATCAACCTTTATTACAGGAATAAAAATATCTATGTAATATTTAAAAAATCTGCTACAAATAAAAAATAACAAAAATTTTAAAAAATTTAAATGCTGTTATGCTGTTTTAGGTTTTTAGATGCAAAGCATCATCCAAAATATCTGACATCTGGTTGTTAAGAGAACAGGCTAGGAGACCCAGAATGAGCATCAGGGATGCTGAGGTACCGAGGAGCACTCAGCAGACCATCTGCAAGGATGTATTTGATCCTACCTAGGTAAATAAGTCATATCACTGTATTGCTTTAACAATGGATGCAAAATAAATGTTCTTCTCCATAGCACCCCTTTATCACTGCTTTAGAATTTGGAAGTCCATCACTTCTATTGTCATAAGTCAGCAGCTCATGAGGTGATAGACAATATCATTTCAAATTGTAACCACATTTAGTGTATTTAATGAAAACTGCCCTCCACATTCGACCTTAACCTAGCAATTCTTATCAATGCCAGAAACCTGGCTCATTAATTAAAGCTGCCCTTGGACTGAGCTGAATCCAAAATGATGATTTGCTAGACGAAAACAAACAAACATAAAAAGGCCTGGTGAGGGGGGGAAAATGCTTGAAAGGGCTTCCCGGGGATAATAGCATTGGTGCATTTGGTCATTTGACCATCCCAGAGCCCCAGGCTGACTCCCAAGGACTCCTCAATTACATGTAGGAGGACCTTTCATTATAATACCTTAATACATAAAAATATACCATCAACACAGGAAAGAGTCCATTTCTCTCAAGTAAAGCAGATGAGAGTCTCATAGGAGAGCAAAGTGAAGTCATACTATTTCAAAATCACACGGCACTTTGTTATTAGAGATGATGGGGACTCTAGAGTTGGAGATCAAAGCCATCCAGTGAACAGGTGGTAAAACCATGATTTGAACCCATTTCTGTATGACTTGACAACATTTATTATTTTGTTGCAATGCTGATACTTAGTTTTGGATCTGCTCATTTTCTATCTATAGGTGAGAGGCACAGTAAAAGAACATCAGTGAAGTTCTGAAGGTTTTGGCTAACATAACAGGTGATGGGAAATAAAATCAAATACTAGAACACTTATTAATACCACTGTTAATGCCACTGTAACTAATTTAAAATGTGGAAAGTGAAAATAATATACTTCTAATTGGCACTAAGTGTTTTTCTCCATGAATGACTTGAGTTGATAAACGTTTTTGTAGGTTCATTCTCACCTTCCATTCTCTGTGAAATACTTTGTATTAATGGTCTTAAGGCCCAGTGTGAGTTCTCCTCACTTGGAGATTTTAGGAACTTAATGTTCAAAGTTGAACAAAGTTTAATATTTAGGTAAAGAAAGATGAGCCAGTCTTAGCATCCTATACCATTTGGCAACTCTGGTTCTGAGAGATTTTGCTGAAGCAAATCTTAAAAGTGATTTTTTTTTCTCTCCTCAAATATCATCAGCAGGTTATTTCCGCCTTTCACGATGCGGTAATTGCATTTTCCTTTAGAAATGTCATATCAAGTCATGAATACAGTATAATTACTGCAAAGGAAAAAAGCTTATCAGGTGACTACTGGTGTTTGAAATTTTTAAAGAACTTGAAAGGGGAAGCTGTACCCAGAGTGTCAGATGGGCCAGGCAGGTGGCTGGCTGGGGGTATACAGCCTACCTGGGCAATGAGCATGCAGGGAAGGAACTCGGGTGGTCAAGATGCCTCAGAACCCAGTGTGTACGTGGGTGTGAAGTGAGGAGGTAGTCTTGTGGGGGTGTAATGCCACAGAGCTGCCCTAATAAAGAGAGTAATGTTACATGCTCAATAAAAAAATCAAGAAAATGGGTGTAATAAATGGAGACAGGACATTTGTGTGTGAAATTTGCACACACAAATCCAAATCAATTCTTGCTTTTGAAAACTGTAACAAGTTTTTTTTTTTTTTAATTGGAAGAAAAAACAAGGAGAGAAATGAATTACAATAGATGGGATAGAAAGAGAAGATGGGGCGGGGGAGGGGGATAGTAGAGGATAGGAAAGGTAGCAGAATACAACAGTTACTAGTATGGCATTATGTAAAAAGGTGAATGTGTAACCGATGTGATTCTGTAACAAGCTTTTTCAGATGGTAGCTTCAGGTTGTGAAATATAAAGGTCCTTAACATCTAAACCATAGTGAATACCTCAGACCATTGATTTTTATCTGTGGTGTTTTTGACTTTGACCAAAAAAAATTTATTTTTCCTATGGATATTGGAAAGAAACTTGTTTTTTTGTTTTGTTTTGTTTTTAAATTCTTTTTATTTGTTTCTGTCTTGTTTTTGTGGTACTGGTTCATTCTCACCTTCCATCCTCTGTGAAATAGAGGTACTGGGGTTGAGCCCAGAATTGCTCTAGTACTGAGCTATATCCCCAGCTTCTCTTTATTTTATTTAGAGTCAGGGTCTTGCTAAGTTTTCAAGGCTGGCCTATGATTTGTGGTCCTTCACTTATTTTTTTAAAAGGACAGTTTTATTGAGATATAATGAGTATACCATACATTTTACCTATTTAAAGTGATTTTCAGTATGTTCATAAAATTGTGCAAGTATCACCACTAATTTCAAAACATTCAATTACTCCAAAAAGAACACAGGGCTGGGGTTGTGGCTTAAGTGGTAGAGTGCCTGCCTAGCATGTGTGAGGCACTGGGTTCAATCCTCAGCCCCACATTTAAAAAAATAAATAAATAAAAATATTGTGTCCACCTAAAACTAAAAAATAAATATTTTAAAAAAGAGAATACAACATTCTATTAGAAGTTCTCATTTTCCTCTGTCCTGACCCCAGTCACAGACAACTACTCATTTACTTTGTCTATATGGATTTGCCTATTCTAGATATTTCATGTGAATGGAATCATATACTATGTGGCCTTTTGTGTCTGGGTTTTCTTACTTTGCATAATATTTTCAAGATTTATATTTGTTGCAGTATGTATCATTGTTTCATTTCGTTTGATTTCCAAGCAGTATTTCCTTACATAGATTAGTTAGTTGATAGATCTCTGGGCTTTTCTGAATAATGCTGGGAACACTTGTGTAAATGTTTTTGTGCAGTCATATGCTTTTGTTTCTCTTCGGGTATGTAATGTAGGAGTAGAACCGCTATAGCTCCAGGTTTAACCTTTTCAGGAATAGATGCACAATTTTACATTCTTACCAGTAGTGTATGATGGTTCCAACTTTTCCACATCCTTATCAACACTTGCTATTATCTGCCTTTTTGATTACAGTCATCTAAGTGGGTGCAAAGTGAAACCTCATTGTGGTTTTTTTCATTGATTTTCACTTGGTTGCCTTTGAGTTGCAGTTTCCTGATGGCTAATGATGTTTATTTAGCATCTTCTCATGTGCTTGTAACCTGTTGTATATCCATCTGGGGAGAATGTCTGTTCAAATTCTTGGCCCATTTTTTAAATTCAATAGTTTGTTAAGTTCTAAGAGTTCCTTATATATTCTGAGTATAATTTCCTTATCAGATATACGATTTATAAATATTTAATACCAGTTTGTGGGTTATCTTTTTATGTTTTTTATAGTATCCTTTGAAGTACAAACCTTTTTAATTTTGATAAAATTTTGATCTAATTTTTTTTTTCTGGTTATACTTTGGGTTCATAGCAAAGAAAACATTAGCCAACCCAAGGTCATGAAAATGTTTGCATAGGTTGTCTTCTAAGACTATTATAATTTTAATAGTTTTCCATGCAGAGACTTAGTATGCAAAGTGATCTCTCATTGTCATTTTTGTGTCAAAGAGATGTTACTTCCCAAGCTTCATCTTTATGTACTTTTGATGTGTTTTAAGTTAATTTTCTGCGTGCTGTGATGCAGGAGTCCAATTTCATCCTTTGAAACTTGGACATCTGGTAACTCCAACACAATATTTTGAGAAGAACCTTTCTTGATTGAGTGGACTGGCAACCCTTGTCAAAAAGATCAATTAACTCTGGATTTATTTCTGAACTTTCAGTTTTATTCCATTCGTCTATAAGTTCTGCTAATGCCACACTACTTTAATTGCTATAATTTTGTAATAATTTTTTGAAATTAAGAAGTACTCCCACTTCTTTATTTCTTTAAGATTGCTTTGGCCATTCTTGCATTTCTATATGAACTTTAGGAATAGCTTCTCATTTCTTTAAGAAGCCAGCTGAGATTTTTGTAGCATAAATTTTGTACCTCTTGTTAAGTTCCATTCCTGAGTAGTATTTCTTTTTGGTGCTATTGTAAAAGACATTGTTTAATATTTTTGATTTATTGCTACTGTATAAAAATAAAATTTATACATTAATCTAGTATCCTACAAACTTGCTGAATTGCATTAGTTCTAATTTTTTTTAGTGGATCCCTGAACCCCTTAAAATTTTCTATAGAAAAGATCCTGTCATCTGTAAATAGAGTTTTCCTCTTTCCTTTTCAATCTGTATGCCTTTATTTAATTTTCTCACTCAGTTGCCTTGGCTAGAAGTACCTGTACAGTATTAAATAGAAATGATGGGAGCAGAGAGCCTTGTTCTTGACCTCAGGGGTCTTTCTTATGGAACACCATTTTCTCTTGTAACTCTATTAAGTCTGACTTGGGGCTTTTTGTAGGTGTCCTTTGTTGGGTTTAGAAAGTTTCTATTTCCAATTTGTTGAGAATTTTTATCATAAAAAGGTGTTGAGTTTTGTCGATGTTTTTCTATATTTGTTGAGATCATCACATGATTTTTACCCTTTGTTCCTTAGTATGGTATATTACATTAATTGATTATTGGATGTGTCTTTTTCTACACTGATAAATGTGAAAAGAAAACTCAATGGTGGCATATCAATGGCGTTTTTCTGGAAGGATCTTACGTGATTACTATAGATATCATCTCCTAAAAAATTACTTCCATTTCAAGTATAAGAAAACATTGCTTTAAAAATAAAACACAAACCGTGTAAAGCAATTTATGTTCTTTGAATACTCTTTTTGAGTTAGGACACCTAAGATAGTCAGTTTGAATTTAGTTTACTCTAGAAATGATCTGAGTCCCCTTTCAGATTGTTTTATCTTTGCCAAGGTTTAAAAAAATTTACATAACATAATTTGATCAATTTCATTCCTAAACACTATCCCTTATCTTTCCCCCTCCTTCCCCATCTGCTTTCTTTAAAATTCTTCATCAGGCATTTCATCCATATTGATTTCTTTGGAGAAAGTTCCTTTGGAGAGAGTTACTATGTTCTTCTGAAAGTGCCACATCACCTTGCTTATTCATATTTCTTGTGTTCCTGTGTTGAGATTTGGACATCTGGTGGGTAGGATATCTCTACCACTTTTATGCAGTGATCTTCTTATTAAACAGCTGTCTCCTTATAATGTGTCTTGGGGATATAGGTTTTTATGCAGCATTAGCTTTGATTGTAGCTAGGCATCATTGTGTAGTTTCCCTGTAGTTTCTTTGTCAACATAGTGAGATTGGGCACAGTATATGTTATGTCAGAATTGGATAGTGGAGATACTCTAGCAATTTCTAGTGTATCCTCAGGGCCAGGACAATGGCAGGAGTTGTTAAGTTGCTCAAGGATCTCTCAGCATGCCCCTGTGGGTGGGCCAGTAGTGGGACCCAGTGTTTCCTCTTCACCCTCAGTAAGAGGTACCTGAGTATGGCATGGGAATACGGGTGGCAGGAACCTTGTGGACACCTGCCTTTACTTTGGAGAGTGTCTCTCCTTCAGTATAATCTTTTGTAACTAAAACCACACTTGGAAATATAAGTTGCTCATTAAACCTTTTGGGATGAATGATCTACTAAAGTAGTTTTTAATTTATCAGTTAACATTAGCATATCAAATTTATAAGGCTGCTTATAAAGTATTCTATGATAAATTTCCTTTTATTCTCTAAAAACATGTGAAGAATAGGCATTTTTATGCTACTTTTCTAAAGTTTATCAAGTAAATATTATGTTATTTGATAGGGGCTAGGATACAGAGATGTGTAAGACAGTGCTTCTTAAACTTCCACATTGTTATGGTTTGGATATGTGGTGCCCAACAAAAGTTCCTGTGTTAATGCAGGAATATTCAGTGATGAAGTAAACTAATTAGATGAGAGCTATAACCTAATCAGTCCATCCTATTTTAAATAGACTATCTATGGTAACTCTAGGCAGGTAGAATATGGCTGGACAAAGTGGGTCACTGGGGGCATACCCTTGAGAATTATATCTTGTATATAATTGGCTCTTCCTCCTCTCACTCTGATTCTGGTCCACCGTGAGTTCAGTAGCTTTCCTCTGCCACATCCTTCTGCCGTGACGTTCTGCCTCACCTTGGACCCAGAGCAATGGAGTCTTCCAGCCATCAACCAAATTCTGAGACTGTGAGCTAAACTAAACTTTCCCTCCTCTAAATTGTTGTTGTTAGATATCTTGGTCACAGCAATGAAAAGCTAGCAAAAATGTTCATCCAGATCATCATGACTCTTGTTAAACTGCAGATTTTGATTCAGCATGACCAGAGTGGCGTCTGAGATGCTTTCTGTTTCTCTAACGAGTTCTCAGGTGGTGTTTATGCTGCTGGTCTCGAGACTATGAGAAGAACAGATCTAGGTTAGTGATGCTCAAACTTGGTTGCACGTTGGAATCCCCAGGAGCTTTAAGACCACTGACACCTAGGTTCCCTTCCCAAAGTATCTTAATTGAAGCAGGATTACTTGAAAACTTCCAACAGGATTCTAATGTTTATCCAGTTGGTCCAGGAGAGTGGTTCTGATACCATAGCAGGCACTAGACCCCCCCCCCCGCCCCGACATAGAGGGCTTGTTTAAACACGTATTTCTGGGTACCCATCCTGTACATCTGATTCAGTAAGTCTGAAGTGCAGCCTGAGATTTTGTATTTCTAAGAATTTCCCAGATGACACTAATGCTGTTAGTCTGGAGGAGCACATATTTAGAACCACTTCTCTAGAAGTAAAAACAGGCATGTAAATGACTTGCAGTAAAATGCTGGAAGTTCAACAACAGAGGAGTGTACAGTTGTTAGCAAATAAGAGAGACCTGAATTAAGAAGGGTTTCATGGAGGAGGTGATGTTGGGTTTCAGTTTAGAAGGACTTAGAAGATGAGGAGAATTTATGATAGAAAATGTTTTATCCAGAGAGAACATATACAAAGGTGCATAGAGATGAAAGAATAGGGTGCTCCATGAAATTTGATATTGTGAGAGCAAAAACTCAGAATAAGGTGGCTATTACAGGTCATAAGGCTTGATTGATAGGCTGAGGCCAAACTATAAGGGAGCATTCCATGCTATTCTTAGACTTTCTTCTCAGAGTAATGGGCAGCCAGCGAAGAGTAGGACCAAAGTCATCTTGGTAATAGTCTGGAGGACAGTGATTGTGTAGTGAGGAAAAAAAAAAACAGAAAAAGACCCAGAAATAATTGGAACACACCATCATAGTGACCCTGAGGGCCATAAATCCAGGCAGTGCAAACCATGAAAATGCAGGGGAAGAAACAGAAACCAATCTGTCAATTGGTGTCAATTTTCCAGCAACAACAATCTGTTGTTGGGGTTGAGGTTAGGAAATGTTGATTGGATTAACCAAATTGATGGTGGCACCGAATAAACATGGAAAAGGTATTTGGGGTAGCACAATGAGGAAGACAGAGGAGGCAGTGAAGAGTCACACTTATTGAGGTTATCCAGTAGGCAGTTAGAGAGGTCTAAGTAGGTAGTAATTTAAATAACAGAAGATCAGATTGTGCAGTGATTCAGAGTAAAAAGATGACCAGTGAGTAGTTCACACCACATTCCCCACCCTATTGTTGCATATAAAGCACCCCCCACCAACTTAGAGGAACAATGATAATTTATTTTGCTCACAAGTCTGCCCATTGGTAGAACTCAGGGTGGCAAGCATATCTTCATTCCACATACTTTCAGGTGGAGCAAACTTGACTGGAGAGAAAGGGTCCATTCCATTTTCCCCAATTCCTCTGGGAAGGTTTTTAGAACAGCTCACCTATGACTGGCGAGTGGTGATGGCTGTCGGTGAAAAGCTCAGCAGGTCCCATGGGCCAGGGGCTTCAATTACTTCTTCACCTGAGGCTTTCCAGGGATGCTTGGACTTCTGGATGGTGCCTGAGTCCCAAGTGTGACTATCCCAAGAAGGCTATGAAGAAACCCTATCAGCTTTTATGACCGACCTTTAAAAGTCACAGCAATTCCCTGGCATTCACAAGCCAGGTTGTCTTAAGGGGAGGGAACACCGGCCCCACCTCTCAGTGGAAGGAGCATGGAAGTCACTGTGAGAACAGCATGTGGATGAGATTATCTTTGGAAAAAAAAAAAAAAACCATCTGCTACACCCATACTTTGCAGGGAAGTCTGAGGAAGAGAATGAACAGAGGTACCCTGACCTCGGGTCTAGTGCTCTAGAAACCTCTGTGCTCAGGCTATTTCAGGGTAATCTCTACAGAGCAGCAGCAGCCTCACCTGGGGCTTGTTAGAATGGAGTCTAGGCTGGGACTTTGTCTTCTACTATGATGCCCAATTGAGGCATCTGCACAGTAGATTTGAGAAAACAGTTCTCTCGCCATGCTGGCTCCTCTGGCTGCAGATGCTCAGGGCATCATCCCAGTTCTCAATTGTAGTGTGACATCCCTCATGTCTCCTCTCCAAGTCTACTCCACACAATGTGTCAAAACTGTGTTCCACCGAGACACCTCAGAGGCAGGTGCAAGGGTTTATGGAGCGATATGTACACACTTCTTCTCACGCTCTAATCACTGGCAGGGCTTTGCAGGGAGAGCATTTTTCTAGGACATGGCAAACATCATCTGACAACAGGCTGGTCCCAGCTGACTGGCAGACAAGTGATGGGAGAAAGCTGCTCAGTTCATTACCTTTCTTCTCAACAACTCAGCTTTAGGGAAAACAGAACATACTGGAAGCACCTTCAAAATTCCCATTAACCCTTATGGACCAGGACACAGGCCCTTAGGCCATCTGCCCCTGGCAACAGATTAAAAAATACCTTCTATTGTCATTTTCCAGAGTTGTGTGCAGCAAGAAAAGTGGAGATGGCTTCTTTGGAACAAATAATAACCTACAGGTCTTCTGCATGCTAACATAGGAAGGCCACTAGTCACTTATAGATACTCATGATCTGAAGACAGATGCTATCTCCAAACCAAGCATCTTACTTCCTGTGTCCATTTACCCTTCAGAAACTTGTAACCTCTGATGCTGTTCCTAGGCACTGTAGCAGTGAACCGGCCATGGTGCTGATTGGTACAGGGTTAGATATAAAAGTAGGAAGCCTCATGTTACGGTTATGAAATCAGGTTGGTGAAATTCAGCCTCAGCAGCCTATTCCGAGCCTGAGTTCTTTAGATTCATGGTAATTGCCCCCAGGCTCTGCAGTTATGCAGCTGTGAATGACAGGCCTGGAAGAGATGGGGGTTTAAGTGTCTTAGACTGTGAAATAAGATCCTGTGCCAGCCCAGCCCTTCCCAACCTCATGCCCACTGAGCACAGAGAAGCCAGCACCTGCTCAATGGACAGCTCCCTCTTTGGCAAGAAGCCAGCAGAGTTTTTGCCCCTATGGACAATTCACATTCCTGCATTACTTTAGACCTTTCAAAGTCCTTATTCAAGCAAAAGATCCCTTACATCCCTGAATAACCCTAAATGCTAAGCGCAGTTTTATGAACAGAGAATTGGTGCTAGAAGACTCAGCAGAACTCTCTAGAGTCCAGAGCTGATCACCTTTCAGCATCCTTTACCTTATGTCTATTTTTTTCACTTCTTCAATGTGCTACAGTCCTCTTGGGACCATGTTTTTGTTTAAAAACAAAACAAAACAAAACAAACAAACAAACAAAAACCCTGTAATTAAGGATAGTTCTGTCCTGGAATTTGAGATAAAGCATTTCTAATAAGCATCCATGGGATGTTGATGCTTTACACTCTAAACAACAAGAGTCTAGAAGCTGGGACTACCAACTACTGTTTTTATAAATAAGTTTACTGTACACAGCCATGCACACTAGTATTGTCTGACTGCGTCATGGCTGAGTCCAGTCATTGTGACAGAATCTGTATGGCCTACAAAGTCTAAAATATGTACTTTTCTTTTCAGAAATTTCCAGACTGATTCCTGCTTTATAGTCCATCAAAGCTATTGATTCAAATTGCCTGGGAAACAGTTAAACATAGGATATGATAGCCAGACCTCAACCTGCAGAGTTCCTGATTCAATTGCTCTAAAGACCAGTCCGGGCTCTGAGATGTTTAAAGGCTTTGAGGCAATGGATGTGAGCTACAGGACCTGATGGGTTAACTGAAACACCATTTGGTGCCCTCCCTCTCTTCCCTCCTCTCCTTGCCTCCACCCCAGTTCAGCCACGTGACTTTCATTTTTAGATTTGGAATTTGCAGCTGATTCCTGCAGCTGCTTTGGGAACAGATTTTTAAGGAGAAAGTTAGAATGCACAGCTGAGTACTGTGGCTCCCCCACCCCCAGCGTATTTATATGCAAATAGCCAAGAGCCTTGTTTTTGCAACCACTAAAATTGAATCAGAATCCAGAGATCTTTTTATGTTGCTTAACCTTCCATGGTTTTCTTCCCTTTGCTTTTCTGGGCACATTTCTACCTGTCTTTTGTTTTCTTCTCGAATCCTCTAGTGCATGGTCAGCCTTTTGCTGCCTCCTTATTAATCAAAGCAGATTAAGCCTCGTTTTCTTATAATGAGTATTTGCAGGGAGAGGTTGGTATTTAGTGTTTGCCAATTTCCACAGGGAAGGGAGCATCCTACTGTGTAGGAATAAAATTGTCTCCGAAGCTGGAGGACAGTGACAGTGCATACTTGTCTGAGACTGGAGGTAATTTTAAGCTGTCTTCTGATCTCTTTTCTTTTCCCAACAGGGCAGGGAGGATTTTAGAGTACAGTTACTTTTCTGAGTGCTGATCTCTTCTAGAAAGGAGACTCAGATTATTCTAGAGAATTTAAAATCATCTGTTGCCAGGCCTCAGTCCCTAAAATGTGGACATATAGGTTTGGGGTGTGGCCTGAACAGGTTTGTTTGTTAGTTTGTTTTTAACATTCTATTTTGAAATAATTTAGACCTTTAAAAAAAAGATGCAAAAAGAATACAAAGAAATACTTTGTATGTTTCATGCCCCTTTCCCAAATGTTCACAAATTTACATAATAACAGGGTCCTGATCAAAATCAGGAAATTGACTTACAAATTTTGCCAGTTGTTCCACTCGTGTTCCTTTCCAGGATCCCATATTATATTGAACTGTTATGATTCCTTAGACTCCTTTAGTTCGGGACAATTCCTCATTCTTTGTGTTTTATTATCTTGATTCTGATACAAGCTGGGGCCTTCCAGGAAACTGAGTTAACTCAAAGGAACACCACTGTCCACCGTCCCCCGCCCCACCACCTCCACTGCCTCAAACCCGGATTCTTGTGATCAAGTCAGAAAGACTTCAGACAAGTCACTCGGTAACAGGCATGAGTTTTATTGAAGGAATAGGAAAAAGGAAAGAGGACACACTCCCAAGGGAGAGAGAGTGGATCCTCTCAGAGAGGCAAGGAACAGCAAGCCTCTTCAACCTGGTTTTACTGGGGATCCCAGAGAAGTTTCTGAGTCCCGCCTAGGTCCACCTCTTGACTTTTGACTGACAGCAGGGTAATATCAGACTTTCAAATTCCCACTGCCATGACAACTCTAGGTCCCCTTGGCTTATGCTGAGCAATTCTAATTGGATTCTCAACCATACATTCTTACAGATTTTATTATTAGGAGGAATTATCTTTATCTCCCAAGTTTCAGGATCTGGTCACAAAAAGTGTCCGGGGTTTCTCCCATCAACATTATCTCAGGCTTGTATTTCACCTGCTAGGAACAGGTAGTTTGCTGAGAAATGTGACATTCTGTCCATTGAAGCCAGACAGGGCCACTTCTTAGAAAGTGGGGGTCAGCACAGTGGGCCAGTTTTACAGAATTATTCCCTTGACCTCATGTTCCCACCACTCACATCTATCTGTCCCCTAACAATATCTTGGAAGAATACTGGCTAATTATTGGTAGAATATCCCTTAGTTTAGTTTTGGGCAGGGCTCTCTACATGATTTTAATATTCAGTTAGAATTGAGATCCATTGGAGACAAGATCATTATACTTAGTAATTTACTTCTTAAGGTCATGAGAAAACCGAGGTAGGAACTCAAGAAGTGAGTAAAGGCCAACAGATTGACTCCACCTTGGTCTGGGTTGATCTCTCCAGATGTCTTTCTCCTAGATCCCTGCTCTTCATTCTCTATTTTTCTTTCTACCTCTATATCCAGGCCCAAATTAGAGACTTCATTTGGAGTCAGTCCAACTCCCTCGGGTGACAGTGTTGTGAATTCACTTTCAAAATTGGATCATGTCCCTCCTGTACTTTAAACCAGAATAAAATGGGTCTACACATAGCTATCTTCCCACCAGGTTCCCCAGGATGGGACCTGGTCTTGCTCCAGACTTTCTATTCCCTGACAATGGCTGGTTGTGAACTGACCTGCCGGCCTTTGCACTTGCTGTCCCCTCTGCCCGATGCTGTTCTTTCAGATGGCCACATGAATTGAGTTCTCATTTCTCTCAGGTCCTCACCCACTGGCCTTGCCTACCATTTTCCCACAGCCTTCATTCACATTGCCCTTCCCTCTTCTGTGTGAGAGGGGATTCTGCCTGTGTCTCTAGAAACTAGGGTAATGGCTGACATAAAGCAGGGGCTCAAGATGTATTTGCTAAATAAATGAATGGAAGAGTAAAAAGAACTTAACAAATAGTTCAATAATTCAGAGGTGATCCCATTTATAATATGAAGTGAAATTATTTCACATTATTTTTTTTTCTTTAGCAGTTGCCCAGCTTACCATTATTTAGATTGCTGCTCCCTTTCTTGCAGCTTCCATTTTTCTAGTTCATCTGTTTTTTCTGCACAGGGAAAGATGGCTCTTGAGTTGACCCAGTCAATAAATCCATCTCCTTTCAGTAGAAGTGGGAAGGCAGTAGGTAGTTATACACACACACACACACACACACACACACACACACACTACACACACACATTCTATTTTATTTTATATTCTTTTTAAATGCATGCACACACAGAGACGCACATACACATATTTCTATGTGTCAGGCATTGTTGTATGTGTGAATGTATAAGATTTACCTTTATTAAAATCCAAAGTGGTAAATAATTATTACTATTTTATAAATGTGACAACTGAGGCTGAAAAAGTTTAAGTCAAACAGTAAAACACAAGGCTGAGATTTAACCCAGGTGTTTTTTTTTCTTCTACTTCTTCTTCTTCTTCTTATTTTTTTTTTATCTTAACCAGTGCCTTTAGTATTATTCAATATTTGGATGGCTGCCTATGAACCCAACGGAAGCAGAGAGGGAGCTGGTAACTTGCAGGCAATGCCAGGTTTTAGTTGCCTTATGGACTGGAAAAATAGATATTCTGACTTAAACTGAGAATTAGCTGCATGGTTGAAATGTTCTCCAGGTCTGTTTATTCTTCTTCACCTTCATGGGAATGCATCTGTCAATCATTTTAGTGCAGGAAGATTGTTCTCAAAGTTTGGTCCCTGGAGTAGCAATAGCAACCACATCACATGGAAGTTGTGAGAGGTGCAAAATCTTGGGTTCTTACCCAGGGCTTCCTGAATGAGAAACTCTAGGTTGAGGTCCAGCATCTGTGATTCATCAAAGTCTCCAGGGTGATTCCAGTGGTAGCACAGTGGTCAGGATAGTAACCTTTGGCTTGGATTCAAATGACAGCCCTGCTGCTTACCAGATGTATGTCCTTGTGCAAATAACAGTTTCTTGATGCCTTAGTTTGCTCATCTACAAAGTGAGGATAATTATATCACTATCTCATTGTCAGGATTAAGTTAACATGTATAAAGTGATTTGAACAATGAAGAATGCTATTTAATGTTAGGTATTTATGCATTCTCTGTCCAGATGTATTCTTTTCTGTTCACCACAAAACAAAAAACAGTATTTTACCCCTTGCTGTGCTGGATCTTTTAGAGGATACAGCATCTCTGAGGAGGCAGACATGTCAGTCTTTGCCAGACTAGGCTGCTAATGAGTCTAAGCTGAGCTGGATCCAACACCTGGGATCCAGTGAAATAGAACCAAAAGACATTTCAGTTTGTTTCAGGAATAACTCAAACCTGAGCTTTGGCAGCAGAAGCATTTGATAACCAAATGCTATATCCCTGTGTCTTGGACTCTGCAGATGAAGGGTCCTGTAACAGACCAGTTCTGTTCAGTCCTTCAGCACTTGCTTGCAAAGTGGATGATTGCTTAAAGAGGATGATCACTCAAGACACACTGACATTTACCTAGCTTTTGCCTCCTGACACACTACGCAGAACCAAATGACTCAGAAGAGAGATTGATGGGACTGGAGGCCCAGACAGTCAGGAAATGTCTTTGGAGCAGAATATTCAGAAACTGATTGTTATTCAAACCACAGCTCAGCCTTGTCACAAGGCCAGGGATGAACAGGAACGCTATTCTTCTCTGGAACATTTCAGGAAGCTGCATTTTTAACAGATCCCTGAACCCTTAACGTCTGCATGGGCCCAACAAACTGACTGGCTCATCCATTTTTCTGGATAGTGAAAGAGAAAGAATTGGAAAAGAGCAGCTACTTATAGGTGAGAAATATGATAAAGCTATTTTAAGTTTTATCAAAATGTTAAGTAATAACCAAGAAAATTTGAAAATTGAGGCATAAATTGTCCATACTAGACATTAGCACATACTGTTAAAACTACAATAATTAAAACTGTTGCACTAAGATAACCCCCAAACAATAGAGGAGGTAGCCCAAAAATTAGATCCTTGTATAAATGTAAAATTAAGTATACATTAAATAAACTCAGGGCACAAGGAGCTGAATGTAATGTAACCAGAACTATTTTAAAAGTCACTTGTCACTTGGGAAAAATGGAATCACATATACAACTAATAAAGCAAATAAAAGGAAAGAAATAGATGAACGTCTAAAACATTTCCCTATCTCTAGACAGAGAAAGAAAGACCTTTGAAGTTCAAAAGCTGTACATTTTAGGACTTAGAAAAATAAGGCATATTCACTTCCCCTAGATCAGGTTTTCTTTGTATTTTCCTAATAACAAATGAGAAGTCACTTCTAGGGATGGAGACCCTGCAAAGGTTTATTGTACCACATCCTCAAATTTTTATCTAAGACAATGCACAGCAGCATATTGTCCCCCCTCCCCCAGCCACCTCTGTCCTCTGTCCAGTGTGGAATTGCTTAAATCACCTTCACCTGAGATAATCTGACTCCCCTCTGTAGGCTGATATGGCGGACTTGGTCTTGGAAAATGGAAGTAGAGGGCTTGACCACAGCTTCACCCTCAAAAGAGGGAAAGCACAAGCAAGGCTAGGTAATCAAACTCATTTAATTCTCCTTCCAAACTACATTTTCTGGGTGATGAGAATAGGTTCAGTTGACCAAGTCATGGTCAATGAAACAGAACTTATGTGCAATCCCTCCTGGGTCTTGGTTGTATCATCTTGCTCCCTGGTGACCTTGCAGGCCACAGCCTGAAGGTGACTGCACTCACAGGATGGCAGCCTATAGGAAAGCTGTCCAACTCATGAGAGGCTGTGATGTAAGTGAAAGTCAACCTTCATTGTGTTCAGCCACAAAAAGGTCGTTGTCTTTGGAGGGCAGCATGGCCAAAGATATCTAACAGCTCTCCGTCATTGCCTTCAGATAAAAAGATGAATCACAATAACATCAAAATACAGTTCCTGCTTTGTGTGTGGCAGAATCAATGAACACATCCTCTCCTTGCTCTTTTTTTTTTTTTTTTTTTGCATTGCATTAAGTAAGGAATAGGCATAATTTCTGAACCAAAAGGCAGTTCTCATGATAATTGTGCAAACATTTCCTCTTCTGTTGTTCTGATATCTCTCCTCTGGGACAGAGTGCCGAGCCCTCCTGTTAACTTGCCTAATAGCCAATAGTTTAATTCATCTTTCCTCTCTATTTTTCCCTAAAAATTAAAGAAAGAAACTCCAGTCAGGCAGTCACTATTCTCATAAAAGGGATTTTTTTTTCAAGAGTTTCTAAGCAGAATTTCTTTATTATTCAACAAGTATCTAATGAGCACCTAGCATGTGCCAGACATAGCTCTTGTATGTGGGATACTTCAGTGAACAAAACAGACAAAATCCTTACCCTCAAGGAGCAGAGAGCGTATATATGTGTGGTGTGGTTTGTATAATTTTTTTCAAGCACTGAGGATTGAACCCAGGGCTTCTTGCATGAAAGGCAAGCATCTGTCTCTGAGCCACATCCCCAGCCCTGTTTTGTATTTTAGAGACAGGGTCTCACTAAATTGCTTAGCGCCTCATTTTTGCTGAGACTGGCTTTGAGCTGGCAATCCTCCTGCCTCAGCCTCCCAAGCCACTGAGATTACAGGCATGCACCACAGCGCCCAGCAATCAATAAGTTTTTGAATTGAATTTAATGAATAAATTATATATAAGTATTACAGAAAAGTGTGGTGTAGAGGAGCCCATGTATAGGGTCAGACTACAGATTATTTGCAGCATTAGAAAGGATAATCATGGCAAACCGCACTGAGAAAGCTTTGAACAAATTTCAGTGAGGAAAATCATATGTATAACTAAAGAGTTCTCGAAGGGCTGGTGCACAATTTTAAGGCAAGAAACATGGCAGAGTGTCTGGAGTAGAGAAGTCCATGGAGGAGAAAAGAGAGAAGTTTGCAGAGCTATGGTGGAGGGAGTGCAACAGTATCACATGGGGTCCTCAGGACATTGTAAGAATTTTGTTCTTGACTTTGAGAGAATTGGAGAGCTGCTCAGAAGAACCAGACACCTATCTCAAACTTGCTTAGAAAGGAAATTTATTGGTTCATAAAGCTGAGTCAGAATAAGGCTGCTGAAATCTCCAAGTTCACATACTCTCTGTAACTTGTGAGTTTTTCTGTGTCATCAACCAAATGTTAGGGAAGGTGATCATTGGTCCAATCTGGGTTACTTGATCTCTCTGAACCAATCACTGTTGTCAGGGAAATAAAGTCGTATGATTGTCTAGAGTGGGTCACATATCTGTCTTTTCTGGCCAAAGAGTAAGACTGGAAGGTCAGTTCTAGAAAATTCATAAAAGGAATTTTATACTAGGCTGAAAAACTGCATTACCAGAAAAAGCAGGAATGAATGCTCAGCAGGCAAAAACAATAAATGTCAACTACAAAAGGAATGAAAGCCTGCACAAAGGGAGAAATTTGATTACATGGAAATATGAAAAGAAGTTTGTGTGTCAGAAAATATCACAATCAAAACTATGAATCAAAACACAAGTAGAAATTTATATGCAGGAAACATGACGAAAAAATAATACTCTAAATATATAGGGTTGGGGCTGGGATGTGGCTCAAGTGGTAGCGCGCTCGCCTGGCATGTGTGCAGCCCGGGTTTGATGCTCAGCACCACACACAAACAAAGATGTTGTGTCCGCCAAAAACTAAAAAATAAATATTAAAAAATTCTCTCTCTCTTTAAAAAATAAATAAATAAACATATAGGGTTTATAAATATCAATAGAAAACAAAAATTCCAATTGACAAATGGCCAAAGAACATAAAGATATTAATTCCCCAATGGGAAAATACAAATAGCTGACAGAAATCTGTCCACCCTCATAGTAAATGAAGAAGTGATTGTTAACATAATAGTGATAAGCCATTGCTCATGATGGCATGTCTTAGTGTCCACATTTATAGTACCCTGAAGGACAATGAGAGTTCTATAAAATGGAAATTCTCACTATATAATTACTAACAATATGACTTTAGAAAAGAATTTGGTGATAGGCATCAAGTATTTATGAACCCTGAAAATTTTCTAAAATATCCTCTGATGCAAACAAACACTTGGGCCTAAACTATTCCTTTGGGGGCTGGGGATGTGGCTCAAGCAGTAGCATGCTCGCCTGGCATGCGTGCGGCCTGGGTTTGATCCTCAGCACCACATACAAATAAAGATGTTGTGTCCGCCGAAAACTAAAAAATAAATAACATATTAAAATAAATAAATAAATAAATAAATAAACTATTCCTTTGTAGTTGCACTCAAACTAGAGAAAACCTTCAGGTGAGTGATAATGTAAGTTACAGCCATATGATGAGCTGTTTTAAATGACTCAGACAAACACTGCATTGACAATACTTATAATCAATTGAAAAGCAATGTATAAATAAAACACATTATGATTCAGTTATGAAAAAATATAAAATGAAAATAAATCCAGTATATTACCAGTGTTATCAAGTATTATTACAGGTTACACACAGATAGTCATTCTTGTTATTGCTTCTGATTTCTGCTATAAATCTGTTTACTTTGGTTTTCTGCTTTGTGTTATATTAATTTAGGTAAATTTTATTTTTAAAAAATCTCCAATTTATTTAATTTGTAGTTGGTTAAGTAGTTATGCATAAAATTAAACTTTTTGTATTTAAACTTTCTGTTGCTATCCTCTTAAAATTATTCATGACAGTTGTTAGGATTTATCTATCTGGAGGGAATTTTAAAAAAAACAAAGCATTTAACATTTTACTGCTTTTAAAAATTTGTTTTATATAAGTCCTCATTTTCTTTGTACTTTTCGTTATAGAAACCTTAATGTGAATGTTTTAAAAAAAAATTCTTTAAAAGTTTTTAATGTAAAAAATGATCTAATATAGATGTAGAGAAATTTATAACAATTTTTCTGTAAGCATACTTTTGGCTTATCCCACATGTTCTCAATTCTTTTTTTTTCCTAAATAGTCTATTTTCTTCTCAATATCCTCCTTGACAAAGCACTTAGAAAATTACTATTAAACTATAATAACTATTGTTTTGATATCTATTTTTTAATTTCTAGTTTCATTGCATAGTGATTAGAAAATAAGACTTTAGGATTTTTGAGCTGCTAGAATTTAAGTGGCAAAAAATAGTCAGTGGAGTTTAAGCTTTGAATCTGACATAATCTTTATCCCAAAGTGAACATTTTACACTGAAAGATGCCTTTACAATCTCCTCTAATTAGTTCTTGGGGGGGAAATTTACATTATTTTGTACATTTGAGTTGTGACATATAAATTTTTATCCCTGCTTTATAAACAATCACAAGATATTAGAAGTGTTCTTTGAAGTACCAAAGATGGGGTTAGGTAGGTAAACATGATTTGGGAAGAAGGACCTACTTTGAAATAGGGTAGCTACAAAAGCTACCTCTAGGAAGTGATATTATGACTCAAGATTTCAAGGATTTTCAAGTTCAGGGGCTTGAGGCTAGAAAAAAATTGGTTTATTCTAGGAATAGACAGAATGTCAATATACTGGCAGCGTGATAAGCCAAATCAAGAGTCACATAAGATGAGGTTGAGAGACAGATCATGTAGATTCTTGGACTTTTTACTTAAATGTTTTGATTGCATGTGTATCAGTACAGATTGCTATACAGAGTAACAAATGACTCCTAAATCTCAAAGCTAGGTTTATTTCTCACTCATATCACCTAACTAATGATGGTTGCCTGAATCTCAACTATATGTTCACTCCAGGTTCTATGCTGATGGGGAAGGCTGTCTTGTTGTCAGAAAAAGAGTGAGACTTCAAGCTTCTGCCTGAAGTGACTCATGCCATTTTGGCTCACATATCATAGTACAAAACAAGTCCTATGGCCACCTTCAATTTTAGTAGGAGGAGGATGTGTTCTTCTCTTCCAGGGAAGACAAATTACAATTGGCATAATTATCTCCTTGTATCTATATCCTTCCATGCATGTTAACTGAGAGAGCTTTTAACAAATAAGCATACACCAAGTGTCAATATTTTACATACACGTTTCAAAAATTATAATCCCTCATTTTCTAATTTATAGTAAAAACAACTTTATCTTCATGGGTCTTTAATTTGGGAGCAAAGTTTAAGTCAACTTCAGTAGAACAGGATTTTATATTTACTACCTAATTGTAAGGACTATTTATTTATCCCTTGATAAAGAGTTTTGAGCTGGAGAAAGAGCCATTTGCCTCTAGTACAAAATAGCTGAACTTAATGCTAATAATTTATCAAGTGCTCTTGTAAATAATTTTACAAGTTTAAAGTCTAATATTTTGGCAATTTATTCGTGTTTATATTTGTGAGTTCAGGTATGTATTCATGTGTCCATTTTCCAAACTAAGAAATGGAGGTACCTTTTTTCTTAAAGCCTCACAACTGGGCCAGAATCTCAACATGAACTTAAAAAGGTATCATTATCCTTTGAACCCCGAGAGCCCACATTGAAGTTAAGCAGTGTTTAGTGGCACCTTTGGTCAGTGTAAGGGAAAAGTGAAGAAGGGCTAAGAGAGAAACCTAAGAGTGAAAACGACATGAAAAGTTGGACATAGGTGAAAAAGTCTAGCAGGGAATCATGTCAAATGATCTTGTGGTCACCCTGAAACATTGTGTTGGGATTGCTCATTGCAGCATGAGACTGTCCTGCCTATATTTTTCCCCCCTAATCAAACTTTGTTTACTTCTAGAAAAATGTTCCTCTGGTACAGTTTAGATGACGTGTTCTTAAACAATCCCATCTCTGGCTTTGATAAAAGGGATGATTTGATTGCCTTCTAGAACAATACCACTGGTAGCACATATTCTTTCTATAGGGGGTAAAATAAATTTTTATGGAATGAATACATATTTGTTTTCAAAAGAACATTTTTTGGTAGTGATTTTTGATGGCCCATCACCATGCTTTAACAATTGTATAATTCTATCATTTCTATCACCATTCTGTCAATAGTAGACTGAGGAGGATTATGGACGTCACAGTGACCAGGCTCATAGAAAGTGCTGGAGAATTCCAGTAATCCATGATGGACCAATGCGCATGGAATTATTGGCTTTATCTTAACTTATATCTGCATCTCAGAAGCTGTTTCTAAAGTCATGAATTAGATAGTATTTATACAAAATGTTGAAACTGGGATTTGTATCCTTACAAAACTACTCTGCAATTTAAAGTTTGAAAAGCACAACCAAAACACTGATCTGTCTTAGGGGATAATATTGACTTACATAGTTTTTTTTTTTTTCCTTTTGCACTGGGAATTGAACCCAGGGTTTGGGCACTTCAGCACTGAGTTATATCCCCAGCCCTTTTTAAAATTTTGAGACAGGTTCTCACTAAGTTGCTCAGGCTGGCCTTGAACTTGTCATCCTTCTGCCTCAGTCTCATAAGTCTCTAGGATTACAGGCATGTGCCATCATGCCTGGCCTATAGGAGTAATTTTAAATACACATATTTATAACCAAGTAGTAATAAGTGAGCATTTCAAGTTATTAATTGCCTGTAACTAAAGAATAAATTTCATGAAACAGATAATTCCACATTATCCTCTCAAACGAATTTTATTTGCACTCTGCTCTAACAAATATAGTATGAAGGCAACAGTTGTTTAAGTGTCTTAGTGTATGGCACAGATGAAAAGAAACAAACGGATTGAGAAGCAGTCCAGCATTTCAAGGCTGGTTTAACAAAAGAGGCACGTATTATCCTATTGAGCAGTTTATACCAGAAGATTTTTTTTTCCTTGCAAGCAACAGACTACATTTATTTGCATTAAGTAAAAACATATCTTCATCAAGAAAATTACTTTTTTTTTCTGATTTTCCTTTATATCACAAATGTCAGGATAAGGCAAATCCTTAATGAGTCATATGATAAAAACCCTATTCCCCAAGAAAATATATTGAATGTATTCTGCTAACTTTGTTATTTTTCAAAGCACAGCCGACATGCGCCACATCCAGAGAAATGTCTTTTCAAATCAAATGCATCAAGCAGAACTGTATTAATTCACAAAGAGGCTTTTCAGTGTTTCATAGAAAGATTTACAATTAGCTGTGGTGATTAATATGTGACCCAGTATCACAGACCGTGTTTCGGATGTCTTCTTTGTAAGCTTTTATGAAAGAGGACTTGTCCATCATCTGAATAGTTACCAGCTAGAGGAAAAGCCCCTTTGTCTCTCCTCCAGTGAGTACCTTTTTAATTAGGAGCATTATGTTGAAGTCCTACTTCGATCCTCTGTATGCAAACATGACTAATATAGGGCTATTTTCCTCCCTCCCTCCTGTAACCCTTCATACCACATAGCCTGGTTGAAGTGTGGTTGAAAATTGACATCCAGAATTCATGTGCAGGAAAATTAATCAGCTTTTCACATTTATTCCCTTGTACAACCTGTGCAATGACAAAGCCAGCAAATACAGGTTTCCTGTGTTGAGGTGTCTTCCATCTGACCAATAGCTAGATTTTTTTTAACAGTTCACTATAGAAATGAATATTAACTACATTATTTGTTTCAAAGCATATAATCATATAGCCAAATAGCAACCATAAAGCATAACAAAGCTAAAAGGAAAGCTCAATCTAATCATAAAAAGAAGTTTAAACAAATTCAGCAATGGGGCTGATGATATTTACTCCTCATTCTCTTAGCTTCTTGGATACAAAGGTTACCTCCAGTTTGCACACAGAGCACTCCCTCCTCCCTTTCCTAACCCACCCACATTTAAAATGAATGAATGAAATAGCTGTGGATGATAAGGAGAATGCCCGGACTGGAATAACTCCAACCCTGGCTGTTCCTCTCAGGGATATTAGGTCTTTTTCATCTTTCTGTTCCTCTTGCCTCCTTTGAGTTGTCTTCAATTGTAACTCATGGATGGAGGCTGAGTAGCACTAACTTTTGAAGTCACTAGAAAACAAGTTCCTAGCAGATTGTACTGGTCAAGCACTTGATGAGAATGATTAACAACGTTGAACTGAGTCACAAAGATGGCATGAAATACAGAAATATCAATATCTGGATAGCATTGTTTCTCAGATTATCTAAAACAAGCCTTTTCCTTTTCTAGAAAGCAATGTCTAATGGGTAAAAAGGACATATGTGCTTCTATATCAAACTGCGGAATAACAGCTGAAGGAGAAATGATCATGTTTCCTCATCATGAAGTCACTTAAATATCATTGCTATGTCAATAAACAGCTTTTTAAAAAAATAAGTGTTGTTAAAACCTATGACATATGCAGAGTTTATAATTTGCTAATTATTCCAGTATATCAAATAAACCATTCAGAAGGGGCAATAAATTCAGAAAGAAAAGTCATGGAAGATGATTATTTTCCACAGGAAAGGACAAAACTGAAGGATTGGATGGGATATTTAGAATGCAGATATACTTTCATTTTAGAAGTAATTCAATTCTTTTTCTCCCTCTCAAGAAAAATGCCTTATAATCCTAACGCTCTATTTAGAAGACAGAAGAAGATATGTAAGAAATGAAATCAGTTTCCACAGAAAACAATGGAATGGCCTTAGGACCAGGGAGGCTGTGGGAAGCAGGCATCTGCCTTAGGCTGGCTCTGGGATGGATACTTGTGATGATGATGCCCGGCCTCCTCTGGCCCTCATTCCTTGTGCCTACTGCCCACTGGCACCTTAAGTTGTTAGTACTGCTGCTCCCCTTTAGGGCCATACTCCATAAAGGGACCAGCCATCCAATCAGACTTGGTCTTCGCATAAGCAAACCACAGCATTTAAATGCAGACCTGAGAGCCAGCACAGCAAGGAAAAGCTCTGACTGCTTCTAACCTCTAATGAGAATCGTTTTTTGAGGGGGCATCAAACCTTGAGTAATATGTAATCATCCTTTATGAAAACCGTTTGTGTCGAGAGATTTCAAATGCAGCTTTTAAAACTAATAGGCATTAATAACAAGCATACATTAGAGTCCTAAATGCATTGGCCACTCACTTTGCTTTTCACAACACCACCTAGCTAAGTGCATCCTTTAAAGTTGTGTAGCAAAGAGTTACATCTCATTGGTGGGCTCCATGCTGAAGCACATGGTAAAGGCTCAGGACCCAGGTAAGCTCTGCTGGAGGTCAGTATTAAAGATGAGGAGTGCCTGTGTGCTCCGAAGTACTATGAAGGAAGAAACCCTGATGGTTGCCTGCAACTACCTTCCTTGTTTATGTGTATGTGCTCTGCCCTGGGTTGAATCCTACTTTCACCATTCTCATTAACTACACAGAACAAACTGTACCTTGGGAATCCCTTAACAAATATTTTCAACTCATGGTCCAGAACCTTTTCCAAGTGAATTCTGAGGGTTTTGCTCATTTCCTAGTCTTCCTAGTCTTTGTAGATGATACTGATGTTGGGCTTGGCGATTCCTGAAACTTGGCCTGCAACTTGTCAAACAATCATCTTCCTTTTCTTTCTTTGAAGAAACCACTGTAGGAGACCAGCTTTGTGAAATAACCAAGAGAGCAGACAGGGACCAGGAGACACATGGGAGTGTTAAAATGTGCCACTGTGACCCTGGGGCAAAGTCGTGTGAGGAAAGACAGAAATGACAAGGAGAGTGCCTGAAAGATGTGATAACATGGGTCTTCCCACCAGATTAAGGAAACTTTTTTTTTTTTCTTTTTCTTTTTCTGCAGGTAAACAGAACAAAATGTAGCTGGAGAAATTAGAGCAAAGGATCCCCCATCCTTCCATGAGACTTGCCTTCCCCCCACCCCCACCCTCCTCCACAGTATGTGCTGTCTTCTTCCCCAACTTCCCCAGGGCCAAGAGAAGCCTTGCAACTCCGAGGACTGTCATTTAGTTTCATTTCTTTGTTCCTTTGCTTCATCTTGCGCCCCTGCCGAAGACAGAGAGAAACCATTTGTTAGATTAGAGATAAATCGTCTCCATCTTCATAGGCTTAGCAAGGAATATCTATTTAATACAGCTTTTACACGTCTCTGACCCCTCAAACAGGCCTAGAAATATCTTATTTGACTATCAAAGAGCTCTGGATATCTGAGCTGTAATTGCTGGCACCCGGTACCTTTAAAGAGCATATAAATCACTGCTAATAAATGTCGCCACATTGACAACCTGCTTTAGCTGATGGGACGATTAATGCAACTCTTCAAAGTAATCTTTGAAAAACCTAACCTTGAATTGATATAGCTGCCCTTTTCTGGCCCATTCACACACATCTGAATGATATAATACTGATTTGCAAAAGTCATTGATGTTTATGCCACCATTTGAGGTTTTTCTTTTTCTTAGTATCTGCTATGTTCCTTACCTATGAGAGAACTCTGGGAAGATCCTTTGCCCTAGCAGAATCAATATTTTTTTAGATTTTTAAAAGTGAAATATAATTCACCTATAGGAAAATACACAGATCTAGAATTATACCATTTCTTCTGTTTTGAAAAGAAGTTGCAGTTTAATACCCACCACTGTCAAGATATAAAAGTGTAACTGTCACTAGAAATTTCCCTTTCCTAAGGCCACTCCTGCTGGAACCAACAATTTTCTGATTTCTATTATGGTAGGATTAATTTTTGTTCATCTAGAACTTCCTAAAAATGGAAACACTCGTGTCTGTTCTGTGCCTGGCTCTTTGACTAAGCAGAAAGCTTGAAAAATCATTCATTTTGCTGCTTGCTGACCACAATCTCTTCTTTTGTAATGCTAACTAACATTACATTGAATAGATGTATCACATTTTTTAAAAAAATCTATTCTGCTATGAAACATTTGGGTTGTGTCCAGTTTGGGGGCTTTGGTGAATAATACAAGTATTCTTTTGGAAAAAAAAACATTTAATGACTCATTAATTGTAATTTTAATGGGATTCACGCATACCATGCACACTGACCATATGCAACTACTTTCTTCTACCTCCCCATGCTCCTTCCTAGCAATATTTAATTTCAGGTTGACATTTAGTTTCTATATATAAGACCACATGCAGTATTTGTCTTTGGCTTATTTCACTTTAGTTTATCCATTTTGCTGCAGATGACAATTTCATTCTTCTTTATGGCGGAATAATACTCTGTTGTATATATATGCCAAATTTTATTTATCCATTGATTTGTTGATGGGCAACTAGACCGATCCCATATCTTTGCTATTCTAAAAAGTGCTGCAGTAAATGTGGGCATGTAGGAATCTCTTTGGTATGCTGATTTTACATCCTATGGATATGAGTGGGATTAGTGGACACATGATAGCTCTATTTTTAATTCTGTTTTTTATTAAGGAACTGATAATGTACATCACAGTAGCTCTACTAATTTATATTCCCACTTACAAAGTATAAAAGTTTCTTTTTTCTCCACATGCTTGCCAGCATCTGTTGTTGTTTTGATAATAGGCATTCTAACTGGGTGTATAGTCTTCATAACTAATGATATTGAGCATTTTCTCATATCTTGCCCATTCATATTTCTTCTAATAAGAAGTGTCTGTTCAGATCATTTGCCAATTTTTAAAATTAGATTACTAGTTTTTTATTACTGTTTCTTTTTATTCTGAATATTACTAACTTTCTGTCACATGAATAATGAGTTGGCAAATAATTATTCCCTCTTTGTAGGTTGTCTCTTGATTCTGTTGATTGTTTCTTTTGCTGTGAAGCTTTTCAGTTTGATGTGATCCCATTTGCCAAATTTTGCTTCCTGTACTTTTGAGGTCCTATCCAGGAAATCATTGCTGGCACCAATGTCTTGAGGTGTCTCTGTTTTCTTCTAGTAGTTTCAGAGTTTCAGGTCTTGAAACTATTCACGTTTTTGATCCACATTGAGTTGATTTTTGTACAGGGTGAAAGGTAGGGGTCAAGTTTCAGTCTTCTGCATGAGGATATCCAGTTGCCCCAGCTTGTCCTTTTTCCTTTGTATGTTTTGGGCACCTTTTGCCAAGAGTCAGTTATCTGTGGATGTGTGGATTTATTTCTGGGATCTGTTCCATTGCATTGGTCTGGATGTCTGTTTTCACTCCAGTATTATGGTGTTTTGATGATGTATGTCTTGAAATCCAGTACTGTGATGCATCCAGCTTGGTCCTTTTCCATTTAGATTGTTTTGGCTATTCAGGGACTTCTGGTGCTTACATATGAATTTCTGATTTTTCTGTATGTTTTTGTGAAGCAGTTATTGTTATTTTGATGGAGATTGCATTGAGTTAGTAAATTAGTAGATTGCTTTAGGTCACACGAACATGAAGGTATTTCCATTTTCTTGTGTCTTCAATATCTTTCACCAGTGTTTTGTAGTTTTCATGGTAGAAGTCTTTCACTTCCTTGGTTAATTCAATTCCTAGGCATTTTATTTTATTGTGTGTATTTATTTATTGTATGTTATGATTGCTTTCATGATTTCTTTTTCAGGAAATTTGTTATGGCTATATAAAAAAGTTATTGATTTATATTGATTTTGTATCTTGCTACTTTATTGAATTATCAATTCTAATAATCTTTGGGAGGAGTCTAGTATTTCCCCTATATAGAATCATATCTCCAAATATGGATAACTTGACTTCCTCCTTTCCTAGTTGGCTTTTATTTCTTTCTCTTGCCTTACTGCTCTGGTTAAAACTCCTAATACTTATTAGATAAGGGCAGTGAGAGTGGACACCCTGGTCTTGTTACTGATCTTAGAGGAAATGTTTTCCACTTTTCCTAGATTAGCATGATGTTGACTATGGATTTGCAGTATATGGGCTTTATTTCATTGAGGTACAAAACTTATAAACCTAAGTTCTCTAGGACTTTCATCATGAAGGGACATGAATTATATCAAAACACTTTTTCATCATCTATTGATATAATTATATTTATCCTCATTCTCTTGATATAATGAATTACATATTTTGGGGGGCAGTATTGGGGTTGAACTTAGGGGCACTTGACCGCTGAGCCACATCCCCAGCCCTATTTTGTATTTTATTTAGAGACAGGGTCTCACTGAGTTGCTTGGCACCTCGCTTTTGCTGAGGCTGGCTTTGAACTCATGATCTTCTTGCCTCAGCCTTGTGAGCCGCTGGTATTTTAGGCATGTGCCAGCTTTCCTGGCTATGAATTACATTTTTTGAGTAACTGAACCACCCTTGCATTCCTGGGATAAAACCAACTTGATCATGGTTAATGATCTTTTTGACATGCTGTTGAATTTGATTTGCTAGTATTTTGTTTAGGATTTTTAATGTGTTCATCAGGGATATTGATCTATATCTTTCTCTTGTTTATGTTCTTGTCTGGTTTGGGTAGCAGGGTAATGATGGCCTCATAGAATAAGTTAGAAGGGTCCTCTCAATTTCATGGAACAGTTTGGGAAACACTGGTGTTAGCTTTTTTTGAAAGTGGTAAAATTCAGAAGTGAAGTCATTCAGTATTGAGCTTTTCTTTGTTGGAAGACTATTACTGATTCTTCTCATTGCTTGCTATTGTACAGGTTTTTTATAGCATCTTCAGTCAATTTGGGTAGGTTATCTGTGTCCAGAAATATATCCCTTTCTTTTAGTATTTCCAATTTATGAGCATACAATTTTTTAAACACCTTTATTTTATTTGTTTTTATGTGGTGCTGAGGATCCAACCCAGTGCCTCACATGTGCCAGGTGAGCACTCTACTGCTGAGCACAACCCCAGCCCTGAGCATATAGTTTTTCAAAATAGTCCCTAATAATCTTTTTTTATTTCTATGGTATTAGAGGTAATATCTCTTTTTCATCTCTATTTATTAGGGTCTTCTTTTTTCTCAGTTAATCTTGCCTTCATGCTCATTGATTCATCTTTTTAGAAAACCAACTCTGTTTCATCTATTGTGTTTTTCTTCTGAATCTCTATTTCTAGCCAGGCACAGTGGCACCTGCCTGTACTCCCAGTGGCTGGGGAGGTTAAGGCAGAAGGATCATGAGTTCAAAGCCAGCCTCGGCAACTTAGTGAGGCACTAAACAACTCAGCAAGACTCCATATCTAAATAAAATACTAAAAAAAAAAAAAAAAAAAAAAGGCTGGGAATGTGTCTCAGTGGTTAAGTGCCCCTGGGTTTAATCCCTGGTGCTAAAAATAAAATAAAAAATTAATCTTTATTTCTACTTTGATCTTTTTTTTCTTTCTACTAATATTGGGTTTGTTTGCTCTTGCTTTTCAAAGTCCTTGAAATGCATTATGAGCTTATATCTTTGAACTGTTTTTGTTGTTGTTGTTGTTTTAAAGGAAGGCACTCCTGGCTATAAACTTTCCTCTTAGTACTGTTTTTGTTGCATTCCACAGGTTTTAGCACAGTGTGTTTCCTTTGATTTCATAACATTTTTAAAGTTCCCTTCTCTCTTTCTCAATGACCCGCTGTTTATTCGAAGGTGTGTTGTTCAATCCCAATGTATTTGTAGAATTTCGGGAGTTTCTCTTGTTGGCTTCTAGTTTTATTCCATTGGGGTTAGAAAAGATTCGTGATATGATTTCAATTCTTATGAATTTTGTGGTCTAATAAATGTTCTATTCTACAGAAAGTTCCATACACTATTGAGAAGACTGTGCATTCTCCAGCTATTTGATAGAAGTTTCTCTAAGTATCTGGTAAGTTCCTCTGGTCTATGGTATAGCTTAACTCTGATATTTCTTTGTTGATATTTTTCTCTAGATGATCTTTACATTTAGGAGCATGGGTATTGAAATCCCCCCTATTATTATATTGCACCCTATCTCTAAAACCATCAGTGTTTGTTTTAAAAATATTGATGTGACATTAGGTGCATTCATATTAATACTTGTATCTTCTGTTTTTTTGTTTTGTTTTGTTTTTCTTTTTTTGGACAGGGAGGGGTACTAGGAATTGAACTCAGGGACACTCAATCACTGAACCACATCCCTACCCCTATTTTGTATTTTATTTAGAGACAAAGTCTCACTTAGTCGCTTAGCCCCTCACTTTTGCAATCCTCCTGCCTCAGTCTCCCAAGCTGCTTGGATTACAGGCCTGTGCCACCATGCCCAGCTACTACTTGTATCTTCTGGATGAATTGATCCCTTGATCATCATATAGTGACCTTCTTTGTCTCTTCTTAATTTTTGTCTTAATCTATTTTGTTGGATATAAGTATAGTTATTTCTGCTTGCTTTAAGATTCAGATTGTTTGGAATATCAATTTACATCTTTCCACTTTGTGTTTTACAGATGAACTTAAGGTTTTTGTAGACAACATGTTATTTTCTGTAATCCTTTCAAATGGCAAACATCTTTTTATTGGAGAATGCAGTCTATTTATATTCACAGGCATAATTAATAGATGTAGACTTATGCTTGTCATTTTGCTGATTTTCTACCATTGGCTTTAGATATTTTTTATTCTTCCTCTTATTTATCTTTGTGGTTTAGTGTATTGACAATGTTTTATTATCTTTTATTTTTGTGTGTGTATCTACTCTATATTTTCACAAGTTCTCATGATCCTAGTTATTTCATTTCTGAATATTGTACACATGTACATATTTTTTGTAAGGTCTAGTGGTTATGAATTCCCTCAGTTTTTGTCTGTCTTGAAGGTCTTTGTTTCACCTTCATTTCTGAAAGATAACCTTGCTACCCACCACAATATTGGTTGGTGGTTATTTTCTATCAGGACTTGGATTATATCATTCCATTCCTGGCTGACTTATAGCATTTTTTCCTGAGAAATCTGCTGTTAATCTATTGGGGACTCTTAAATGTTATTTGGCACTTTTCTCTTGAAGATTTGAATTTTTTTCTCTTGCACTTTGACAGTAGCTCCTGGTTATATCCTGAGTGCTGGGAGATGATGTACAATCCTTTTCCAAAATAAAAAAAGGCTGTGCAGATTCTAGGTTACTTATCTAAGTAAGCTGTAAGGATTGTGAAACTTTCCAATAGGTAGGATTACTAGCATCTCTGCTAATAGTTTTCTGATACACTTTCAAGCTTAGCCCTGCAGAGGGAGAACTCCCTGCCTGGAGACCTAGGGCAGAAAAATACCAGGGCCTTTTGTTCCTCTTTTTGTGCCTGTATCACAGGTCTCTGAATCTTACAAGGTACTAGTCTCTGTCGCTGATTTTAGGTGTTCTTCCATAGCCATTCACCTCAAAATGCAGCTGTATACTTGTAACTTTCATGTTTCTTTGTAGAGGAGGAGGTGAATGCTGGGTACCACCTTCAAGTCATCTTGAAATTCTCTACTAAAGAATATTTTTGTTGAAGTCTTTTATTGATATGTTATTTGCTTCAAATATTTGAAATCAAATTTTTTGGTCATAGAATCTACCTTATCTAATCTGATTACATGATATTGTAAGAAATCACCAGTTTCTTGAAGTGCCTTATTATGGTTTGAATTTTAAGTGTCCCCCAGAAGTCTCCTGTGTTCCAGGCTTGGTCCCCAGCTGATGATGGTGCTATTGGCAGGCACTGAAACCTGTAAGAGTTGGAGCCTAGTGGAAGAAATGTCATTTGGGGTACACCCTTGAAGGGGATATAGGGACCAGACCTGCTTTTTCTCCCTTATATGTTTTCCAGTCACTACATGATAAGCAGTTTTGCTTCACCAAGTGCTCCTCACCATGATATTTTCTGTCTCTGCAAGCTGCAAAACAATGAATCTAGCCACCCATGGACTGAAAAATCCCCAAATTTCTTCAAGCTGATTTTCTCAGGTGTTTTATCACAGGGACGGAAAGCTGACTGGTACCAACAAGGGGGTATCAGTGCCGTGACCATACCCGACAATGTGGTTCAGAAACCTTTGGAATTGGTTTGAAGAAGGGATTTGGAAAAATTTGGACATGAGGATGAGAGAAAGCCTAGAACTCTGTAAATGGAACTTGAATAGGCAATTCTGGTAGGGTCCCAGAAGGCCAGAATGCTGATAGAAATGTGGACAGTAAAGGCTGTGTTGATCTGTTCATGTTAGAAGGAGTTTGAGAGGCTACTTCTGCAGTACTCTGGCAAACAAGTTGTCTGCATTTTATCCATGCCCTGAGACTTTGAAGCTTAGTTTAAATGAGATGGACTGATTTATCTGGTAGAGGAGATTTCAAAATGGCACAGCATTCAAGCCTGGGTATTGCTGGCTTCTTTTATCCATATTTGCATGATAATCAGGAATAACAAGCTGAGGGGAAAGATTTAAAATACCTGGTGTTTGGCCAGAAAAGGAGTCTGTTTAATAAGAGTACCTTCCTTGGAAACTTTAAAGAGATTAGCACAATTAAAAAACAAAAAAAGTAATGTTCTTGCACTGAAACAATAGGAAAGCTTTCTTGGGGGCATCTCAGGAGTGGGTAACACTCCTGCATGCTCAAAAGTGTGCAAGTATAAACCTTTCATTTGAGAAGGGCATCCTGCTTGCACCGGGCTGCCTAGGGAATTATTTACCCAGGATTCACTTCCCTGTGTTCAGCCATCAAGGCATTCAGATGTCACCGCATCTGTGGACCATGAGGGTCCTAGTTCAGCTCATACAGGTGGCCGACCTTGGCATCATATATACAGTGCTGATTTTATAGGCATACAGAATGTGAAAGTTATAGGGTTATGGTGACTTCCACTGAGATTTCAAAGGAAAACCTTTGAAGACCGGAGTGTGGAAAGATTGGAATCCCTGTGAGCAGTCCCTGACGGGTAATGTGTGGAGGTGAAGCCACTGTGGAGATCTCAGAACATAAAACATCTTGAGGGAAGCTGGAAGCAGTGAGCCAAGCCAGTTTAAGAAAGAAGCTATTGGGGCTGGGCCTGTGACTCAATGGTACAGTGCTTGCCTAGCATGTGTGAGGCACTGGGTTTGATCCTCAGCACCATATAAAAATAAGTAAAATAAAGGTATTATGTCCATCTATGACTAAAAAATATATTTATAAAAAAGAAAAGAAAAAGAAAGAAAGAGGCTACAGCCAGCATGGCTACCCAAATCGGTGGGGGTTCACATTTCACCAGAAAGATTTTATGTTGGCATTGCTGGGTTTTGTTTTGGTCCTTATTATTTCTGTGCTCCTACATCTTGGAATGTTTACCTTGTGCCACTGCATCTTACAATTGTTCTTTTGACATTTACAGAGGTTCAGAGCTGAGAGTTTTCCCTGAGTCTCAGAGGAGAATCTGGACTTGGACTTTTGAGCAGTGTTGGAACAGTAAAATTTTAGGGGCTGGGAACATAATGTTATGTCCTAGATCTTTTTTTAAAAATATTTTCAGGGTTTTTTTAGTTGAAGTTGGACATAATACCCTTATTTTATTTTTATGTGGTGCTGAGGATCGAACCCACCACCCTGCATGTGCTAGGTAAGCGCTCTACCACTGAGCCACAACCCCAGCCCCTGTCCTGGATCTTAAATGTCCACTAAAGTCTATTTTAAAGGCTTGGTCTCCAGCCAATGGTACTGTTGGGAGCTGGTGAAACTTGTAGGGAAGGTTATAATTGATGGAAGTTAGATCACTGGGGATGTACCTTTGAGGGGATATTGGGAGCCTGGCACCTTTCTCTACTATTGCTTCTGAGATACCACAAGGTGAGCAGCTTTACTACCACACTCTTGAGGCCATGATATTCTGCCTCTGTACAGGTCCAAAAGCAGTGGATCCGGTTGACCATGGACAGAAACTGTAAGGCAAACTAACCTTTGTTCTTTTGAGCTGATTTTCTCTGATGTTCTGTCATAGCTTTGGAAAGCTATCACACGGCTCTATCATTTTACACTCCCATTAGCCATGTAGGAGAGTTCCAGTTGCTCCATATCCTTTAACAGTTGGTGCTGTGATTCTAAATTTTATATCTGCAGTCCCTGCTTTCCAATAGTTTCAGTGCAAATCAAGTTAAATCTGGTAAGGCTCAATGGGTGACAACCATGTACAAGGTCCCAAACTGCATTCTTGGGAACAATAGAATAAAATGCATGTTCTAAATACATTAACAGATGTTTGATCCAAGTAAACAATATCTACTCTTAAGATAAGGGGATTCTTTTTCCTTCTCTGAGATTGTGACCAAAAAGGCATAGATATTACAAAGTGTACCAAGCTAAAAAGAGTTGTGGAGGGAGTGGAAAAGACATTTATTTGTACAGTGGTCCCTCAGTATCCAGGATGGATTGGTTGTAGATACCCGCAAGGATATCCAAATCTGGATATTCTAAGTCCCTCAAATAAAATGGTATAGTATCTATATGTACATTTGTCTTGTATATTTTAAATCATCTCTAGATTTTTTTGATAGCTAATGCAGTAGAAACTATGTGAATAGCTATTACACTGCCCTGTTTAGGGAATAATGACAAAAGGAGTCTCCATGTTAAGTTCAGATAATATTATTATTATTATTTTAGAATAACATAAAATTAATTTATTAGTCTTTTAAAAGAATTCCCTTATTAAGTCATTTTTTAAGATTTTTTTTAAGAATATTTTTGATCTATGGTTCATTGACTCTGCAGATGAATCAACTGTACTAGACAATTGGGATTAAAAATTATATCTGATACTGGCAAAGTGGAAGCAAGCACTGAGCTCAGAAAACCAGTGTTAAAACAGTGACTCAGCATATGAAAGCAGGTAAAACAGCAACTTTTTAAGCTAGGAATTGGAGGTCTCAGGTTAGTCATCTCTATCAGGAACCAACATCTTCTCTGGTGGCCTATGAATCTTAAAAAAAAAAAAAAAGCCTTTGAGCTATGTGTCTGCATATATAGAAGCAAAATCATGCTTACTGTAGACAATACATGAAGTCATGAAGAAAAGGTAATGGAAAAAATCCTACCACTATGACAACTATGTTCAGAAAGTCACTAGGGGGTAATACAATATAAAATAATTTTGAATGGGGAGTATTTAAACTTCTGTTCATCACCCAAGTGACCTTTATGTAAGTCTCTTTTATTTCCTGGATTTCAACATCCTTAAACTCATTTAAGACTTTGTTTTGACAACTTATTCATTTGGGTTAGTGCATGGGTTCATGTTTATGATAAAGAAAAATATCATTTTCACATTAAGGAAAACAGATATATCCTGGTACTTTATCTGGATATTGATCACACAGGAACATTATAAGATCTAGATTTATCCCTTATAAGTTGTTAGTTGGCAGCAAAAGGGTGAAAGGTCAAGAAACACTGAGAAGTTTGCGTGTAAATTGCTCAGATTTAGTCTCACTTTCATTAGTTTTTAATGGAGACTTCTCAGCTGTATTATTTCTGTAGTTTAACAGGATATTTAAAATACATGAACTAGACAAAAAATGCTAATAGAACATGTTTGTGTATTTTTAGTAGTCCTATGTTACTCATGCATCATACCAATGCCTTTATATTTAATTTTGTTTGAAATTCAAGACAGTTCTGGGAAGGACAGATAATTCTTAAATTTTATGTATTCTACCATGATACTGGAGCGTAAGTCTGGTGCAGTGTGGGAGAGCATAGCCGGCTGTATCAACAAGATTTGTGTCTCAATGACCCATAATTCAAATAGTTAAATATTTTAAGCTAGGAGTTGGAGAAGTTACAGAGTGAGACTGCTTTATTTTAATTCTCCTCAACAGCCCTCTCAAGATGTGGAAAAGGGTAATAGATCATTCATCATTCTAGATATACCTTAGTGTCTGTTGAGACTTAGAATGTTTGTCTGCAAAAACACTTCAACTTGGTTTTGTCTAGACTTCTTGTTTCCCTGGAGAGTTCCCTTAGGCCTATTCAACCGGACAAGCCTCTGAGTGCACGCCTGTGTCCCCAGGTAGCCAGGACCTACAGCAGGCTTGCTTCTGCCCACACAAACTCCTAGGTCTTTATACATTCTGCAGGGCAAAGACACTGGGCTGGGGTGGTAGCTCAGTGGCAGAGCGCTTGCCTGGCCTGTGTGAAGCACAGGGTTCGATTCTCTGCACTGAGCATAAAGAAAGATCCATTGACAAGTAAAACAACAAAAAAGATACCAAACAACTTGGCAGACAGCTCTAGAAAGGCAATGCTTTGGAATCAGCTTAGGAATAATTTGATTACTCCAAGGAGGCCAGGGGATAAGATGGAAGAAAATTTTTTTCTCATTTTGTCAAAGAATAAGATTTTTTTTCATGATTTTAAGTATGCTGTGAATTATCTTCTCCCCTAAAGATGGCAAGTTTCTAGAGAATTATAATAAGTTTTTATTCACCTTACACAGTGGAATTTAAATATTTTTAAAGTTTAGTCCAAGTCAAGTGATGGGACTTGGCAAAACTGAGGGAAATCCATGTGTCATTGGCAAACAATTCCTTTTGCCTGGTTAACAAATTGAAAAATCCCACCACAGGGGCATCTTACCTATTGGTAATCTTCTTGCTGACTCTCTGTTGGGTCATTTACATTGTCAACCTGACTGTTCATTTCAACTGTAACCAGGAAGGAAAACAAAAAAGTCAAATATTTATGAAGCCCAAATCTCTTAAACACGGTTATGGTTTGGATCTAGTGGTAGGGCCCAGTTAGAAGAAGCAAGTCGTTGGGGGCATGTTTTGTCCCCGGACACTTGCTCGGCTTCCTGGTTACCATTTTACCTTATCTCAGGCACAAAGTAATGGAACCAGCAAACCTCAGACTGAAACCATTTGCCAAAATAAACCTGTAAGTTTATTTTCTCAAGTATTTTGTCATGGCAACAGAAAGCTAGTACAACATTACTGATTTTTTTTTGTCTTATACCTTTGTTTTTTCAGTTTGTTTCTATTCATTCGAGTGTTTGAATCCATCCTTGTATATTTTCATGGGCAGGGAAGGGCATTCACCTATAGTTCTTCACTAAACTGTAGAAGCTGAGCTATCATTTCATACTAGATTTTGGTTTGACAATTTGGGTATATATTACCATCCTTATAGAAATAAATTCAAAGGCCTTAATAGATACCTAAGAAAATAAAGAGAAAACAAAGCAAAACAGATCACTAAGATGCAGAAAATTAAGCAGCTCCCTTCAAAATGGCACTGTCAATAGACCTGTTTGGTTTGCCACATTTTCAATTTCAGAATTCAAAACAGACCCTGCAAGCTTGCCAATGGATGCAGCAGCAAACACTATGGAAAAAAAAAATCTAACCAGATCACACAGCTCTGGAAAAGTATGCTTTCATTTAACTGTGTATTCTATGTAAGCATTTGCATAAAAATAGAGTGTGTAATTACTGCCTTTCTCCTGTAGCTAAAAGCAGTCACTCAGACTTTCCAAGGGTCAGCAGGTTTAATGAGACTGATATTGTTACAGCATCCAAGCACATTCTGTAAGCTGAGACTGGACAGTGGCCAGATAATCTAGCAGTAGAACTCTACTTAAAACCTCAATAGCAACCCATCTGGGCAACCAAACCACAATCTCTGGTAATTGGCTCAGAATACACTGGACTTGGTCAGTGATCATCAGCTTCCATATTTTCTGTACCTGCTTTCAACTTGGAACCAACCAGGGAAAGACCTCTGAATTAAAAACCTAAGATGCCCCACTTTAGGTAACGGTTTCCAGTTTCCTGTACCAACTGCCTCCAAACACAAGTGACAATGACTGACACTCTCGCTATAGTAACCTCTGAATAAGTAACTTCCATTTGTTTCTCATTGAGGTGGTGATTTATTTGTACAAAATCGAACAACCTAAATCTTTTTCTCAGACATGAAAGCTTGAATAAAATAATGTCAGATGCCGGTTTCACACTCCAAAGATGCTTGAAAGGGCATCTATGGTCTCTCATTCAACTCTCCCAAGTTATCACCTGCAAACTGTCCTGGGTTTCTAACAATGTGTAAGCTTATTTCCACGTGTAAACTGATCAGGTGTGGCAACTTTGTCTGTGTAAAGAAAATCATTCCTGCACTGTTCAGCCTGGTAGACAAGGTCACTGGAAGTCTACCCACCACAGTGTGGCAAAGTACAGGATAAAAATAAAAGGGAGCATTTGTTTGCTATTCTCTCTCCCAGTGGACACTTTTAATGTTACTGTGCATGTTAGGTATTTTGGTGACAACAATGAAAAGCTAACAAGAATGAGTTTGAGGAGAAAATGTTTATTTTAGGCTCATGCATGGTTGGCCAACTCCATTGCTCTGGGCCCAAGGTAAGGCATGGCAGAGGACAGCTGCTCCACTCAAGGCAGGCAGGAAGCAGAGCATGCACAAGGAGCCAGGATCAAAATATAGTCTCCAAGGCACACTCCCAGTGACCTACTTCCTCCTGCCACACTCTACTGCCTATAATGGCCACCCACTCAGACCATCCAAGTTATTAATCCATCAAATGGCTTAATCTGTTTAATTATAATGAGGTTATAATCATTTCACTTTGGAACATGGCTACATTGGAGATCATGTCCCTAACATGGGAATGTTTTGGGGGATACGTTAAACCATAACACTATACAAAAGCATTTCATGCTCAAATAAGTAAAAGATATCAGTTTGTATAGAAGAGGTTATAATTAAGGTAGGACTATGTGGGAGACACCTGCAATAAGAAATTTTATTTAAAACTACTTTGGGAAAAATTCAGCCAGTGGTGGCTGAATGACAAAGTAATTTACTTTTCTTTAGCTTAAAAACAAAACACAACACCTCAAAGCAAGATGGTAACTGAGTAAAATCCTTCAGGATGGATATTCATTCAAACACTAAACTGCCTTCACAGGAACTAAGGAAATCAGATGAGAGATGAGACCACAGTGGCTGCTTTTACTTAAACACAATGAAAAAGGCAAGAAGAGTTGCCTGTGGCACCCTCCCCCAAACCTAAGCATTTTCTCATATCCTGAGTACATAACCTGTCAAGGCCAGCACAATGCTAGTAAAGGACTCCCTATTAGACTCCCCAGGTCCTTGAAGGTGGGAGACTCGGGTGCAACCCAGATTTAGCACCTGCATTGGTAACCAAGAGACTCTCCCTACCATCCATCCCCCAATCTTGGTCAACACTGCTATGACCAAGCCAATGCTTACAGAGCTCTGACACTTCCACGGCACCAGGTAGAGACCTACACTTCAGAAGGATGAGCTCATTTTGAACTGCATTACTGCCAGGTGTGATGTGGACCCTACCCTAATGCACCTGAGACTCTGCATGTCCTTGAAACAGAATCAAGCACAGCTCAGCTTAGCATCAGCCAGGTAGCCAAAGCACTGAATTCACCATTGCTAAGTAGCCTTGCACAGCACAGTGAGATGCAAAATGGCATTTTCTGGGTTGGTGCCAGTTAGTAAGCATAAGATGCTGCCCTGGGACTTAGTGCTGGACTATGGTGATGAAATCTACAAGTGTGCCAGTATACCCAGCCTCTGAAATAGCTCTAGTGCCAAGGGAAGACATATAGCTCCAGTCTATCAGACTTCTATTTACACAATCTTGGGTCACTATGTGATAGGCAGCACATAGTGTGGGCCTTGGACCTCCCCCAGTGTTGTGCTGGTCTTGGCAGACTATATCCTCAGGGTGTGACACAGCTTGGTGGCCACAGGTGTGATAGAGTGGCTGGGGGCTGGTCCATCCATGTTGATACTTCCCAGAGTTGGGCTGAATCATGTAGTGCCCCACCACAGGTTGGCAACTATGAAGAAGGCATCTGAGACTACTTTGGCTGGTAAAGCCTTGTGAGGATACATCACTCTTTCTAGATATTCTAGTTTGTTTCTTTAAAGTATACCAACAGTGTATTTGTGACAAACCTGGGCTTGGATTACTCTCTAGTCCTGAAACAGTGACGACACATGAATAGAAAACTCCTATCAAATCTGAAACTGGGTGAGCTGGCAACTATAGGCTCAGAAAAATATCTGATAGAAACAAACCATCCTGATTAGAACTGAGATGAGCATAAACTGAGATTGGGAAGAACATAATAAATACCCAATCCTTTAATGCCTAGACGATGTCTCATGCCAACAAGAATCAAGAACTTTTCAGGAAACTGTGACCTCACTTAATACTCAAAATAAGGTGTCAGAAACTAACCAGGTAGTAAACAGTATGGGAAATCTCTTAGAAGTTAAAAGAGCTGTTTTAAGGAAACTCGATGGACTTGAAGAGAACATCTCACTACTCAACAGTTTAAAGAGATGTAAGCACTTTTTAAAAAATTCATGAACTATAAAAATTAAAAATAGGATAAAGAAAATAGAAGAAAGTTTAAAGACAAGCTATTTGAAAATACAGTGGGAGGAGAAAAATGGGTTATTGAAAGAGCAAATACTGGGGGTTCAAGAAAGACTTGAGAATGCCAAAAGAGTAGAAAGTTTATTCAAAATTCAATATTACATTTTCCTTATATCCGTCATTGTATTACGTAATAATATGTGGGTGCTCTTAACACCCTTTCCAGTGATGGACAGATCATCTAGACTGAAAATCAACAGTTAAATCACACCCTAGGACAAACGGCCCTAACAGACATCTACAGAACGTTCTGTCCAAGGGCTGCCAAATATTCGTTTTTTTCTCAACAGCACATGGAACATTCTCCAAGACAGATATGATAGGCCACAAAACAAGTTCTCATCATATTGAGTGACTGAAAATTAAAAAAAAATACATGGAAATCAAATAACTTTCAACCAGTGGATCAAGAAAATCAGGAAGGAAATTTTTAAATTTCTTAAATGAAAATGGAGACACAAAATACCCAAACCTGTGGAACTCAGCAAAAGCAGTACTAAGAGGAAACATTAGATCAGTCAATGCTGTCAAAAAAAGTAGAAATTTCTCAAATAACCATTTGTTCTTATTTTCTCAACCCTCAAGATAAGCGAAAAAACCCTCAATATTAGTAGAAAGAAAAAATGATCAGAGTAGAAATAAATGGAGACCAAAATCAAGAGCTGATTCTTTGAAAAGCAACAAAATAGACAAATTATCAGCTAGACTAAGAAAAGAAAAAGACTCATAAACTCAAGACTTTATAGGTAGACATTATATGTAATACCAGAAAAATAAAAAAAGAGCATTAGAAATGATGAAATATATGCCAAATTTGATCATGGAAAAATGTGACAGAACCAATAATAAGTAAAGATTGAATCACTAATTAAAAAACAAAAACAAAAAAACCAGGGCTCCTATCCAGAAAAGCCCAGGACCAGATGGCTTCACTACTCAATTCTACAAAACATTTAAAGAAGAACTAATACCATTTCTCTTTAAGTTATTCCAAAAAAGAGGAAGTAATTCTTTTAAACACAATCTACGAGGCTAGCATTACCCTAATGCCAAAACAGATGAAGATACAACAACAACAATAAAAGAAGAAAAAAAACCCCACAGGTTAATATCCTTGAAAAACATAGATGTTAAATCCTCAACAAAATCTAGCAAACTGAAAGCAGTAGCACATTAAAGAGATTTTTCACCCCCATCAAGTCCAATATGTGCATATCAAAAAATGTAATACACCATGTCAAAAGAATGAAAGACAAAAACTATAATTTCAATAGATGCAGGAAAGACATTGGATAAAATTCAAAATTCTTTTGTGCTAAAAATGCTGAACAAATTATATAGGCAAGGAACATACCTCAACAAAATAATGACCATTTCGATTAAGCCAATGGCCAACATTATATTGAATGGGAAAATGCTGAGAGCTTTCTATGTAAAATCTGGAACAAGACAAGAATATTCACTTCCATCACTTTCAGTCAAGCAAGAGGAAGAAATGAAGGGTATCCAAATTGGAAAAGCCATGAAATTGTCACTGTTTACAGATGACATGATTAAATAAAACATAAAACTCCAAACACACACCCAAAAGCTATTAGAAGTAACTAAGCAACATTTCAGGATATAAAAATCAACATGTAAAAATTAGTAGTATTGCTGTTCACCAGCAGCAAATAATCTGAGATAGAAAGCAATCCCATTTATAATATCTATAGAAATAAAATACCTAGGAACAAATTTAACCAAATAGGTGAAAGATATATACAATGAAAAAAAAATCTAAAAATATTGATGAAAGTAATTGAAGAGGACACCAAAAAGTAGAAAGACATTCTGTATTCATGGATTAGAAGAAACAATATTGTTAAAATGCCCATACTACCCCAAGTGGTTTTAAGATTCAATTTAATCACTTGTCAAAATATCAACCATGTTCCTCACAGAATGAGAAACAATTATATGGAGACACTAAAGTCCCCAAATAACTAAATCTATCCTGAGCAAAAGGATCAAAGTAGAAGGTACTATACTACCCGATATAAAAACACACCACAACACAGTTGTAAATCAAAATATCGTGGTTTGGGCATAAAAACAGACTCGCAGAACAATGAAATAGACTAGAGAGCCCAGAAGTAAGGTATCCACATACCCACAGCCAACTGATTTTTGATAAATGTGCTCAGAAATGCATTGCACAGAAGGATAGCCTTTTTAATAAATGCTGCTGGGGAAATTGGATATCCACATGCAGAAGAAGAAAATCATACCTGTTACCAGCTACACAAATCATTTGAAAATGTAACAGTGTAGAGACAGCCTGCAGATAGGCAAAAATATTTACAAAGTATAGATCTGACAAAGGATTGCTATCTACAATATAGAAGGAACTCCAAAAACTCAACAGCAAAACAACTGATGAGAAATGGGCACTAGGTATAAATGGACATTTCTCAAAAGAAGACACACATGGCCAACAGATATACGAAAAATGTTCAATATCGTTAATAATCAGGAAAATGCAAATAAAAACCACAATGAGATATCACCTCACCCTAGTAAGAATAGATGTTATCTAAAGGATAAAAAATTCTGGGGAGGATGTGGAGAAGAGGAAACCTCTGCACAATATTGGTGGGAATATAAATTAGTATAGCCATTATGAAAACCAGTACAGAAGTTCCTAAAATATTTTAAGATAGAACTACCATATGATCCAGCAATCCCACTACTGGGTATATATTCAAAGGAAATGAAATTTGTATGTTAAAGAGACATCTTTGGGCTGGGGCTATAGCTTAGTGACAGAGTGTTGGCCTAGCTGGTATGAGGCACTGGATTCAATCCTCAGCACCACATAAAAATAAACAAAGGCATTCTGTCCATCTATAATGACCAAAAAAAATTTTTAAAAAGGAGACATCTGTACTTTCATGTTCATTACAACACTATTTACAACAGCTAAGAAATAGAAGTGTCCATCATCTGATGAAAATGCGATATGTGTACACAACAGGATACTACTCAGCCATAAAAAAGAATGAAACCCTGTCATTTGTGACACCGTGTATAAAATGGAGACCATTACATCAAAGTGAAATAAGCCAGGAACAGAAAGACAAGTTCCACATGATCTCACTCATGTGGAATCTAAACAAGTTATCTCAGAGGAATTGAGAGTGGAATGGTGGGCCGTAGGGGTGTATCTGGGCTCAGAATCTTTAGATGTGATTGTGGTTTGGATGTGACGTGTCCCCCCCAGTGACACATGCATTGGTCCCCAACGTAGCAATGTTTAGAGGTGAACATTTTGGAAAGCGATTGAATCATGAAGGTTATTCTCATCAGTGGAGTAATCCATCCATAGCTGAATGGACTACTGGGAGGTGGCGGAAACTACAGGGAGATGGGGCACTGTTGGAGGAAGTAGGCTATTGGGGGCATGCCCCTTAGGGACTATATTTTGTACAGATCTCTTCCTTTCACTTTGTTTTCCAGCTGCCATGAGCTGAACAGCATTCCTTCATGATGCGTTTCTGCCAGGATGCTCTTCCTTACCTTGGGCCCAAAGCAATAGAACCAGCCAGCCAAGGACTAAAACCTCTGAAACCATGACCAAAATAAATCTTTCCTCCTCGAGGTTGCTCATCTCAGGTGTTTGTCGCAGTGACAAAATACGGATCAACACAGATGCCTTCAAAACTACGTGCGAATAAAGGATGGTTTTTGTAAATTTTTAAGGTGCCCTTAAAGAGTCACTGTGTTTTTGGCAAAGGAATCTGTTGTGATATAGTGAGTTTAACAGGGATGGTCCAAGAGCTCATCTGGATCAGCTCAAGGGCTCATCTGGATGCCAAGTGAGGCCTGGGTAACTACAAAGCAAGCACCTTCGACAGAAGTGAGTGATGTTTCCATGAAGGACCGGGTCCAGCTGTGGCATTACCCACTGGTGGCCTCAGTATTGCAAGGTATGTTTAAACCAAGTCATGTGCTGTTGTAAAACAGTTAGTGGTAAAAAGAAAAAAGGGGGCTGCCATTATTTCTTATTATTCTCTAGTAATATATGGCTTTTGAAATTTACTTTGTTCTCATTGAATATGTTGATTCATAGAACAGAGAGCTCCCTTAATCCCAGATCACACAGAAAACATACCACATGTATAATCTGAGCTCAGAAAGCTCAGAAACTTACCATCAGGACCTGTAGTGTTTTCTGAGTCACTGGAGCCTTGACTTTTCACAGACTCTGTAGGTGTGTCCGCGCCTTGAACTGAAAGAGGGGAATAAGATAGTCCCTGATTAATAGAGAACTATAACAGCCTGACTGCCAATTGTTCTGTCACCCTCCATTGCCCTCTTAAATTTAAAAATACTCCTGGGATTCAACTTCTTTTTCAGAGAAGGTTAAAGGAGGAAATAGTCGGTTGAGTTGCTAGAATACTTTAAAGCCATCTTCCAAGTTCTTTTTAATTTGTGAGAGAATCGTAAACATACAGACACACAATTTATTAAATCAGAAATCGGATAGCATCAAAGAAAAAAAAAGTGGTTTAATCAGCACAATGTTCAATTTAAATTTAGGATACTCTCTATGTGTGCATCATTTAACCTTTGATTAGAAAGAAAAACAAAACAAAACAAAACAAAAAAACCCAAAAGCCTCTTTTGCCTTAGGCATGCCTGAAAACTGAAGACTTCTTTCTCCTGACACTGAAGGATTTTCACTGTTGTTGTTATTGTTCCAACAAATAAATGACTTATTGCCTCCCTAGGAGACCTTAGCTGTTGCCATTGTGGATTGTGGAGTATCCAATCAGAAGTTCTGATCATTCTCTATCAACTTCAAAAGTATGTCATCCATTTACTGTGCCAAAGATATAGCCGTTCTTAGAAGTGACAGGGTGTGTTTTAATATTATGAAGATTTTTCCATATATTCAAAAGGACAATTGTCTCTTACTTTTTAGTTAACAATATCTATCATGTTTTCCTAACTTAAAGAATAAGTATATTGGAAAATACAGATAGAAGTAAAACCCTAGAAAAATAGTTACTTTACATTATTATTATTTTCATACTTCTTTTAAACAGAAGGTTAAATTCATTTTCATTATGTAAATACAAGAGCAGAGATAATGTTAAATGTGGTGTGCCTGCTGGTGAGAATGATGCAAGGATGGGAAAGATCCAGTTTATAACCTTTTCAATCTTTTCATTATGGAAAATATGTGCTCTTGGTAATGAGTAACTAGAGCTCACAGTCAAGAGGTTTGACTCAAAAGTGACTGAGCTCCTTGCTCAGGTGGATGGATGGTAGGGAGGTCAGAAATTGAAGACAAAATAGCTGCTCAGTGGGAAAAGACAAAGAAAATAATTTTAGATTTGAGGTCTAAAGTCAAAGATGATTTAAGTGGAGATGCCCAATAGATTTTTTACATTGAGTGTAAAGGAAACTGTGAAGTAAACATATATGTATTCAGAGACATAGAATAGAGTAACATCAACAATATGAGATTATATAAATCAAGAAAATGATAATATGAGAAAGAGAATATAACTCCTAAAGCCCTTGAAGGATTACATGAAAATAGCTGTCCATGAGTTCTTTCCATTTAGTCCCTGAGGATGAGGTTGGGAAAAGGAAAACAAAACTTAAAACATCCAGCTGAACTTGTTAACACTAGAATTGGCATCAACACACCCTTTTACACATAATTACAGAATATACTGATAGATATAGATATATACTGATAGATATAGGCTGTGCTATATCTGACTCAAAACATAGAAGTAATAAGGGAAAAATGGGAATATTTTTTTTCATAAAAGTAATAAGTTTTTTTTTTTTTTTGTAGGGGTGGGGAGGTAGCAGGGATTTGAACTCAGGGGCACTCGACCATTGAGCCACATCCCCAGTCCTTTTTGTATTTTATTTAGAGACAGGGTCTCATTGATTGAATTGTTTAGCACCTTGCTTTTTTGCTGAGGCTGGCTTTGAACTTGAGATCCTCCTGTCCCAGCCTCCCAAGCCACTGGGTTTACAGGCAAGCACCACCGAGCCCTGCCATAATAAGCTTTTGGATGCAAAAATACCACAAGGAATATTTTTTAAGTTACAAATTAAATATTGATATTTGTGTTTTATCAGAGGCAAGGGGTTAATAATAGCAACAATATGAGCTTCTAAAAATAGAAACAAACTAATAGGAAAATGTGCAAGAGGCTTGATAGGCAATTCATAAAAGAAGTAATAATGTAAACATGTAAACATGTGAAAAGATGATTCCCTTTGCTAACAGTGAATGAAATGCAAATTAGAATTACAGTGAGAAAGATTTCTGCTTAAGGTTGACTGTCATGTTTCAGAATAACCCTCTTACCGTGAAAAGCTAGAAATGCTGGACAGATTATTAAAAACAATTCTTTTAAGGCACCAGAGAGCCATAAATACAGAACAAACTCAAAGAGATGCAAAGGGTAGCTGACATTCTACCTATGTCAACAAACTGAAGACAGCTTCCAAATGTTTTTGAGGTTTAGGGGAGGCAAAAATTAAAGGCCAGGGCCCACCAACAAAGAGGTACTCTGGTAAGTAAGAAAACAAAACAAAAACAAAAACTTCAAGCCTCAAGTTATGCCTATGGTTTTTCAAACAAAATGTCCTGCATCAATAAAAAAAATACCTGGCATTTTTGAACAAGAACAAATCACTGAAAACTGAGAATAAAAAGACATATAGACACATATCAGACATTCAGATTTTTAGACACAACTAAAATAAGATTAATGTGTATAAGAAACTGGATGCCAAATTGAAAAATTTTAATAGCAAAGAAGTTTATCAGAGAACTGGGCCCTATTCATGTCAGAAGAAAATTCTAGAACTGAAAAACATATCATTTAATAGGGGGATTTGATAGTAGGTAGACACAGTTGAAGAGGGGATTAGGAAACTGAAAGATAATGCAAAGCCTAAAATACAGGTAAAAAACAGACATAAGAAATAGGATTTATCCTTTGTGTAATGGTCAAATGCAGTATTTTAAGAGATAATGACAAAATTAATGGATGATGTAACATCAGATCACTGTTTCAAGGGTGTTATAACACTAAGCAAAATTAACACAAAACAAACCTCACTTGGGCAAATCATCATAAAAATTGTTGAAAACCAAGGGTGAAATTCAAATTATCTAGTGAAAAATACTCATTAACTTTAAAATAGCAACATAAGGGTTGTTGATAATTTTGTAACAAAATAATGGAATTCAGAGACAATACAATAGAATATTTTAAGTACTAAAAGAAATTAAAACTCTATAACTTCCCCCCCACCAAAAACAAACAAACAAAAACAAAAAACTCATCAAATTTGAATTTGAAATAAAGAAAAAAATATTTCAGGAAAAAAGAAAACTTATCAGTAGATTTACACCGAAGGAATAATTTCCACTACTCAAAAATAAGTTCCAGGTAGACTTAAGAACTAATTGTAAATGTAACATAGATAAAGATCTGTGCATCATTAGACAAACATTTCTTTTCAGAACAACAAAAAAAAAACACTAATCATTAAGGAAAACTCTGGCAACCTGTAAAACATTAAAATTAGCAATCTTAAATTCATCAAAATGCAACATAAGAAAGTGCAATGGCCTCTTTCACAGAATACCTAAAGAAATAAATATAACATAAAAAGAGAGTACCCAATTGAAAATGAGCAAGACACAGATAGATATACAGGCATATTTCTAAAGAGGATATTTTGGCTCTTCACTGGATTTTTTAAAATGACTTCTACCAAATCTCAGAGCATGTTAAAGCCTTCACTTTTTTTTTTAACTAGCAAAATAACT